>NW_020954710.1:5228843-5476593 GCF_900497805.2 Vombatus ursinus
CAGATCAGACCAGACCAGACCAGATCAGACCAGATTAAATCCAGATCAGACCAGACCAGACCAGATCAGACCAGACCAGACCAGACCAGACCAAACCAGATCAGACCAGATCAGACCAGACCAGGCCAGACCAGGCCAGACCAAACCAGCTCAGACCAGACCAGATTAGATCAGAACAAATCAGACCAGACCAGACTAGACCAGACCAACTCTCCTGCTAGACCAACCCCTCTCACTGCTGGCTGGCTGTAAATCAGGGTCAGGGGCAGAGTACTCCAACCCTGGCTGTGGAATCAGTGATTTGGTGACTTCCTGATGGGATTCTCCAGACAATGACAGCCTTTAATGTCCGCTGTGTTATAATCTACTTTATCTTAATACAATCTTTTCCTGCTCAAGTCCCCAGAGCCCCAACTGCTATTTTCAATGGAGGTTTTTTTTTCCATGACTTGATACTGTGATTACTGTCAGTCTTTGTAGAAAGGAAATTAATAAGTTTTTCTTAAGCACTTTAACTGGCCCTGAATACCAATCAAGCCTGGAGCTAGGCTCCCCCCAAGCCAGATTCAATTAGCAGCCTGGTCCCTGGCTCTCCAAGACTCTGTCGTTTATGTGTCTGTGCTGTAGGTGGGGATGACTGGAGGCCAAAAACTGCTGAAAGCCTAGGAGGAAGAGGAGGTGAGGAGTCCTCTCTGCCCCGTTCCTGGCTGCCGGCTGGGGCGTGAATGTTGGGTATTGAATCTCAGGCCTGGAATTTGGAGATTGCCTAGTCTGCTTTTATTTTACTAAGGGAGACCCAAGAGAGGAAGGGGCCTGCCCACAGTAATGGTCAGTGAGTGAGTAGCAAGGCCAGGACATGGACCCCTTGTAGTACATTGAGCTGGTGATCCTGTGGACAGAGGTCTGAGCCTGGTGCAGGAAGAGCTGAGTTCAAATCCAGCCTCTGCAGTTTACTAGCTTATGTGACCCTAGGCAAGTCACCTAACATTTGTTTGCCCCACTTTCCTCAACTATGGGAAGAGAATAATGGTACCTACCATCCAGAGTTGTTAGGATAGCTAGGTGGTGCAATGAATAGAGTCCAGAGCCTGGAGTTAGGAAAATCTGAGTTTAAATCTACCCTCAGATACTTCCTATCTGTATGACCCTGGGCAAGTCATTTTAACCCTGTTTGCCTCAGTTTCCTCATCTGTAAAATGAGCTGGAGAAGGAAATGGCAAACCACTCCAGTATCTTTGTCAAGAAAACCCCAAGCAGGGTCACTAAGAGTTGGACACAGACTGAAATGACTGAACAAGAAACCCAGGGCTGTTGTGAGGATCAAATGAGATAACATTTGTAAAGCCCATAGCACAGTGCCAAGCACATAGTAGGTGTTTATTCTCCTTCTATCCCTATTCTACGCCTCTTGGCATTTTATCCTCTGAAAATAGGTTTTCATTTGTTCTGTCCATGTTAGTGCCAGAGTCCATTTCCTTTACTTTTGGAACCAAATGGGGTTGAGACGCAGCTCTACCTCCTATTGGCCATATGACTTCAGAAAAGTCACTTCATTTCTTCATCTGTAAAATGGGGATAATTATACTTACCCTACCAACTTATAGAATCATAGACTGAAAGCTGGAAGGGACCTTAGAAATCACTGAGTCCAACTCTCTTGTTTTACAGATGAGGGAACTGAGGTCCAGAGAGATAAGCGACTTGCCCATAAGATTATTGTAAGAAAAGTGCTTTTAGCCTATGTCAGATTGCACCCCATCTTGGTGGGGGGGGAGGGAGGGGGAGAAAATCTAAAACTCAAAATCTTACGGAAGTGAATGTTGAAAACTGAAACTATATTAATTATTAAAAAAAAAAGAAAAGTGCTTTTGTGAGTGGCTAAAGAGGCAGCAGTGATTATGGTATATGTGGTAGGTGTTGGCAAGGTCACTGGACTCAGCTCACAACTCATCAGTGTGTGGGCCATGACTGATTTGGCCATGGGAAGAACTCAGGACAGTTGGGGGTGGTGGGTAGGAGAAGAAAGGGAGGGTATCCTGGGTCTGATGTCTGCTTGGGTCTACCCCAACAGAACATAAGCCAGTCAATTGACAAGCATTTATTAAGCACTTACTATATTCTGGGGCAAAATCCCAAAAGCAGAGCCAAGAAACATCTTGGCCCCTGAACAGGGGGATGGTGACAGTGACACCAGCTGAGTACAAAAGGCATCACCTCTTGAACACCCACAGGGAAATAATTAGGAGGTGAAGCAGAGACTGGGTCCATCCCCTGTTAAGATGAAGCATGGGTGGACTGGGGAGGGGGGAGAAGGTAGTAGAGGGGAGGGCACAGGGAAAAAAGCAGATAACAAGAGTTTAGGCTTGGACAAAGGACTGATTGACCATTAGTCTTTCTAAATAAATTAAACTCATTAATCATTGTAATTAGCAGTGCTTTGTGTCAGGGATATGCTAATCATTAGACTGGGCTATTAACAGGTAGGCATATTCTTCTCCTTGGGTCAGGCAACCTCTCCAAGGAGAGGCCTGAAGGTTTGTCCATGCCAGGAGAAAAGTCCTTCTCTATTGCCCTGCTAGGCTCTAGTAGGAGAAAGCACGTTGTACCTTAAGCCAGAAGACACAGATTCAAATCTGGGTTTTGCTATTTGCTATTTGCAAAGGTGACCTTGAGTGGGTCACCTTGAAAGTTGACATTAATGACCCTCCAGAACAGACAATGGAATATCCCTCACCCTAGAGAGTCATTGGACCACTAAGGGATAATATTGTATACGTTTTCACCCTGAACACAATGATGAACATTTTTATTATTGATTTTTATGATTAATATTTCATAATTAATTTACTAATTGCTTTTATTATAAGGAAGGAAAGAATATACATTTATTAAGCACCCATTACACACCAGGCACTGTGCCAAGTGCTTTACAAATATCTCATTTGAGCATCATAACAACCCTGGGAGGTAGGTGCTATTATCATTCCCATTTTGCAGATGAGGAAACAAAGACAGACAGAGGTGAGGAGGTTGGCTGAGGGTCACCTGGCTAAGTGTTTAAGTCTGGATTTCCTTTTAGGTCTTCCCAAATCCAGGCCCTAGTGCTCTATCCATTCAGCTACCTCTGGTAGCTGCCTCTCCAAGAGAAGTTTACATCTTTGCAGGAGTCAAATTTCCAGAAATCAGAGGGCATCCATAAAGCACTCTTTAAAGAAATAAAAATATAAAATGAGAGGATTGAACTAGATTGTCACTAAGGTCCTTTCCAGTACCAGGCATAATAATAATAATAATAATAATAATAATAACAATGATTTACTTAATGCTTTTAAGTTTGTGAAGTGTTCTATATAGATCCTTTTATTCAAGTAGAGTCTTTTAATAACCCTTGAGATAGTTCAGATATTATTAACCCCATTGTACAGATGAAGAAACTGAAGTCAAAAAGGCCAGATGACTTGCTCATAGTCACAAAGTTAGCAAAACTTCCTGATAACTAGAATGGAAAGGAATGCCTTGAGAGATGGTGCCCAACCCACCCTCCAAGCCATCAAGAAGAGACTAGATAGGGGCAGCTAGGTGGCACAGTAGATGGAGCACTAGCCCTGGAATCAGGAGGACCTGAGTTCAAATCTGGCCTCAGACACTTATTATTTGTATGACCCTGGGCAAGTCATTTAACCCCAATTGCTTACCTTCCCCCCAAAAAAACAAAAAACTAGATAATCTAAATAGGTAGACTAGAGTGGGGATTCCTTTCTGGTGACAGTTGGCTTCCATGTGTGCTGAGGTCCCTTTCAGCTCTTAGTTTTTGCAATTCTATGGAGTAAACACATCCCACTTCCCATCTACCCTGAAATGCATATGGTATCGTCTGACCCTGCTGGTCAGAAGTGATAAGTTGAGTGCCAGGAGGAGGACAGGGTCTGTGCCTTCCGCATTTGATCCCTCTGTTGTTAGAATTTCACACACACACACACACACACACACACACACATGCTTTTTATATACATATTTCAAAATTGTATTTATCCACATACATGTTGTTCCCACACCTGAGTAGAATGCATGTTCCTTGAAGCAGGGCCTGATTTTGGTTTTTGTCTTTGCATTATAGCACCTGACACTTTGGCTGGTTATGTAAGGTGTTTAATAAATGCTTGTTGAATGGAACTGAATTGGGTTCTATTGAATCCATTCACCCCTCCCCGACCCTTGGGCCTTCTGACTTCCTGGCTTCAAATCTAATGGAGCCTGTGCTTTAATTAAGTTTCTTGACCTTATATAGCATTCTCCAGACCCCAGATTTCCTAGGGAATAGTGCCTCCAGAGCCAGGCGGCTTCTCCATCTCCAGAGAAGAGGAATCTTCCTTCTCTCATCTGGGCGACCAGCCTCAGCTCTGAGCTCCATGGCCCCGTGGAGAGGCCCTATTCTTACGTTGGGCGCTCCCTCTAGCGGACAAATACCAGCCCAGCATCAGGGATAGAAAAGTTCCTGGTTTTCTGCTTGTGAGCAGCACTTAGAGACAGACAAATGGCCCCTGAAGCCATCAGAAGATAATGACAGATGTCTCCTAGGAGCGTGTCACCGGGGAAATGCAGCAATCCTGAGAAAGAGCTTTCCACAAGCCTCTTCAAAGGCTGACCCTGTCTAGGAGGGCTTAGGACCTGATACCTAGGAGCAGGACTGAAGACGCCTCCCAGCTCCCCCAAATTCCCTTGTATCTACTCTTTCCATCCAGATATAAGTATGCGGAGTCATCAGTATTGTCTTTGTATCTCAGTGTCTGGCATGCAGTAGGTGTTTAATATAAGTTGGTTGATTGACTGGAAAAAGGACTGGTGTTGGAGTGGAGAGAGACCTACATTTAAATTCTACCTCTGACCAAGGTTGAGTGCTCTCTGAGCCTCTTTTGGCTCATCCGTGAAATGGGGATACTCATACCTGTGGCACCCCCTGGGATTTTGTTGTTATTCAGTCATATCCAACTCCCCCATTTGCAGTTTTGTTGGCAGAGATGCTGGAGTGGTTTGCCATTTCCTTTTCTGGCTCATTTTGCAGATGAGGAAACTGAGGCAAGCAAAGTGGAATGATTGCCCAGGGTCATACAGCTAGTAAGCGTCTGAGGCCACATTTGAATTCAGGTCTTCCTGACTCCTGGCCTGGCATTCTATCCACTGTGCCATCTCGCTACCCTCCTGGGAAGGCAGGCAATAGTTCAGGAGAAGGCCTTACTCAATTTATTCTCAACCGAGGATCTGGGATGCCTTCACCTCAACCCCAAGGATCAAATAGGATTATGTATATAAAAGCTTTGTGAGCTGTAAGCGTCTATATAAACGCTAGCTACTATTAATTTAAACTTTGTCTCTGTATACAATTGTTACATAATAAATGTTTGGTAGGAGCACAGGAAAAGGGGCGCTAGGCAGCACAGGGGATAGAGTCCCAGGCTTGGAGTCAGGAAGACCTGAGTTTAAATACAACCTCAGACACTTATTAGCTGTGTGACCCTGGGCAAATCACTTCACCCTGTTTGCCTCAGTTTCCCTGATCTGTAAAATGAGCTAGGGAAGGAAATGGCAAATCACTCTAGTATCTCTGCCAAGAAAACCCCAAATGGGGTGACAGAGAGTCAGACACGGCTGAAATGCCTGAACGGCAGGAGCACAGGGACCTACCTGCCCCGTGCTTTCTGGCACCTGTGGTGAGGCTGCAGTCAGGGAGGCTCCCTGGAGAGGTCGAGGAAAGGAGGCCCAGGGCCCACCAGGCCCACAGGTCAGGGCAGTCTTGGGGTCCACCTTGCATCCTTCATGAAAATTTAGCCCCAGTGGAATGGCCTTCCCTCACTGCTGAGACGGAGGAGGCCTGACACTCCCCCAGCATCTAGCAAACAAATCCTCCCACATACTACTCGTTGGTAAAAGTCCTCTTGGGATCTGCCTTTTGGTTCTGCATGCCGTCCTCCCCAGTCCCGGCAGCCAGAAACAGGCTTCGTTCTGATTCCTGCATCCTCCTTGGGCAAGGGCAGGGAAGAAAGAAGGAAATTGAAAACTTTCCATTTGTCAGGAAGGATGGAGCTGCTGGGCTAAAATCACCGAGCCTGGAGCCCCAGCCCATCAACTCACCAGCCACCAGTGGCTCCTAATACATTCTAGTAATTACGTACATTTAGGATGGAGGCCTTCAGGGCTCCCAGACAAAGTGGGAGAGATAAAGGGGGATGGGGGGTGAGGACACATTTTCTGCTGCTCCTTTCCTGGTTGGGGGAGGCAGGCAGCCAGAGTAGGAGGAGGGAGCAGTAGAGGCCTGGGCTCTTTGCCCAATGGCCTGGCTTCCCTGGACATGCCCAGTGGGATAAGGGGAAGGTGTCTTCTCCCCTGGTTATGTTGAGGCCCCTTAGAAAAAGCTCTAAATCGAGATTCTGAGACATGGGCTCTGCATTTTGACTGTGGGCATCAGTTTGCCTATATAGAAAATATAGGGATTGACTTAGGATAGAGGATAGAGGTAACTAGGTGGTGAAGTCGATTGAGCGCTAGGCCTGGAATCAGGAAGACCTGAGTTCAAATCCAGCCTCAGACACTTATGAGGTATGTGACCCTGGGTAAGTCACTGAACCCTGTTTGCCTCAGTTTCCTCATCTGTAAAATGAGCTAGAATAGGAAATAACAAACCAGCAAGCAGGATTCTGATAGGGATCCCTTGACTTCACCAGACTGCCAAAGGGGTCCATGACTCAAAAAACGGGAGGGGCCCCCGGCTTAGGACGGCATCCAGACCTCTGGGCTCTAACTTTGGGGGATGTGTGTGTGTGCCCTCTACGATGCAATTTGTCCAGTTAGATTAGGAGCCCCTTGAGGGCAGATAGCCTATCATTTTTCCTCTGTGCTCCTCAACAACTCGTAATCATAGCTGATGTATTTAGCACTTCAAAGCTTACAAAGTATTTTTCAAAGATGCTTAGACTGTCGAGGATTAAAAAAAAGCATCAGCTTTTGTCTCTGGGGGCCATAATGGAAAAGCAATAAGATGATAAAGAGTCTCTAGTTCATGTCATGTGAAGATAAGTGGAAAGGACTGAGGATGTTGACCCTGGAGGAGACCTGGGGGGGTGGGGGGAGTCCCGAACTGTCCCAGGGCAGAGGGATTAGCTGTGCTCTGCTTGGCCTATCACAGAAGAACCGTGAGCAGAGAAGTCACTGAGGCATATTTAGACTGGACATTTTCACAATCAGGGCCACCACAAAGGAAAACAGAGTGTTGCAGAGGAGGTGGTCTCCCACTTACTGGCAATCTTCAAGGGAAGGCTGGAGGTTCATTTTTCCTGTACTTTGTAGAGGGGAGGTTTGTTCAGACATGGATTGCTATGCCCTTTGAAGTTTTTTACAACCCTGAGATTCTGTGATCTGAGACCTGGGTGGGGAGGGAGGCAAAACCAGGATCACTCAGGAAAGAACAAAAGGATGCAAAGAAAGAATGGGAGAAGGAAGGGAGGGAGAAGGAAAGGAGGAGTGGAGAAGGAAAGGAGGAGTGGAGAAGGAAGGAAGGAAGGAAGGAAGGAAGGAAGGAAGGAAGGAAGGAAGGAAGGAAGGAAGGAAGGAAGGAAGGAAGGGAGGGAGGGAGGGGAGGAAGGCATTTATTAAGTGCAAAGTGCCAGGCACTTTGACCTAGGGAAGGACACTCCAAGCCCCTGCCTGGCTGTTGCCCTATGGATGTATTATACAAAAAGCAAGATAGTTCCTGCCTTCAAGGAGTTTAGATTCTAAAAGAGAGACAATACATATATGGGGGGAGGGGAAATGGGGCTAGTTATAAGGATGGTAAGTGAAATCATAGGGAAATTGACTAACCATCCTTTCTAGGAATATTAGGGTTGATTTGATGATTGGAACATGACATGGAATGGTTGGGGGAGGAGGAGGGAGGAGGGCACACATACGCCTGGGAGGAAGGTGGCCTGAGAGCATCTTGGTTGTTCTGGGCTGGGCTGGGTAGGGGAAATTCTGCCCAATTAATGTCGGTTCCTGGTACAGGTCCAAAAAGAGGGTAGGGAATGGCAGCATAGCAGGATGATGGACAAAAGAGGGGAAGAAAAGTCTACAGAGAAAAGAAGGGGGCCCAGGATGGGAGATACAATAGAACGTGACACCTGAGGGAAGGGACAGCGTGGCTTGAGAGTTGCCCAGTCAGCTCCCTGTGCAGGCAGGGGGTGGGGGGCAAAGTGACCTGGAGGAGGACACTCCAAGCCCCTGCCTGGCCGCTGCCCAACCTTAGTGCAAGGCTTTGCACAATTTGTTGTTGCTCTGAACCTGTGATTTTGCTGGTGTGGGGGACTCCCAAGCCCCTAGGTGTCTAGTGAATAGAGTGCCAGGGTATAGAATCAAGAAGTCCTGAGTTCAAATCTAGCCTCAGATACTCACTGGCTGTGCGACCCTGGGCAAGTCACTTCACCTGGTTTGCCTCCGTTTTTTCATCTATAAAATGAGCTAGAGAAGGAAATGGCAAACCACTCCGGTATCTTTGCCAGGAAAACCCCAAATGGGGTCACAAAGAGTCAGACATGACTGAAAGTGACCAAACAACAACAAAAAGAAGATGAGCAACTATTCTACAACTTATAGTATCAGAGAGAGGTTATGATTTGCCCAGGGTGATAGCCAGTATGGGCCTGAGGCAGGACTTGTACCCAGGTCTTCTTGCCTCTGAGGCCTAGTCTCTATTCACTATACCAAGCTTCTTCTTACCTTGAAGATAGTAAGCACTTAATAAATGAGTGTTGAATGAATGAATGAGTGAGTGAGTGAACAAATGCATGAATGAATGAGTGAACAAATGCATGCATGCATGAATGAATGAATGAATGAATGAGTGAACAAATGAAGGAATGGATGAACAAATGAATGAATACTACTACATTGCCCCAAGGTCCAGTCAAATGGATTTCCATTTTCCATCCTCCATTTTCCATCAGCAGCTCTGCATAGCTTTGATTCCAACTCCAAGAACACCATGAGGAACCCCTGGTGACCTCACCCCTACTTCCCCTCCCTTTTCAGCTTCTTTTTTGTGGGCTGTCTTCCCCCATTACATTGTAAGCTCAGGGCAGGGACTGTCTCTTTTTTTCTTATTTGTATCCTTAGCACTTAGCACTGTGCCTGCCTGATACACGGTATCACTTAGTGTATGTGTGTATAGATATATGTATATATGTATATATATATACACATACATATATATGCATGCATATATGTATGTATATGTGTATATGTATATATGTATATGTGTGTGTATACATATACTAATATATGTATATATTAATATATTAGTATGCATACTAATATATGTAGGTCTATATGTATATGTGTATATATGTATGCGTGTGTGTATGATACACATAGTATCACCTGATACATAGTAACACTTAATAAATGTTGGTTGAATTGAATTGAAACTGAGGTCTCTTTCCCACCTAAGTCTGGTGTTTTTTTATGCCCTAGCTCCTCTCCTTTTCTTATGAACCAGATTCTTTCTACTTAGAGTATACAGCAGAGAGTACCCACACATCCAAAGAGAAGAAAGGAGGAAGTTGCGGCAACCTCTGCTTCATCCCTCTTCTTCCTACCTTCTCACATCAGTTTGTTAGTAAGTTAGATAACATTTATTTAGTGTTTACCTAGAGACAGGCACTGTGCTAAGGACTGGGGATACAAAGAAAGGGGGAGGGGGAACAGTTCTTGCCCTCAAGGAGGTTAGAGTCTAATGCAGGAGACAACAAGTAAAGACAAGATATATACAGGATAAATAGGAGATAATCCCCCATCGGAAAGACACATACCTTAAGTTGGAAATGCAAAGTCAAGGGAAATGTCCCTCTAGAGCTACCTACCTGAAAGACAATCAGTCAATCAAAAAGTCTTTGAGGAGTGCCAGCTGTACACTCCTAGGGCCCTAGACATTCCAATGTCGCACCTCTTACTGTAGCCTTATGGGAAGATCACTGGACTCAGAAAGCCTGGGTTTCAACAACAACTCTGATGTTTACTAACTGTGTGACCTTGAGCAAGTCACTTTCCCTGTGTGAGCTTCAATTTCCTCCCATAAAATATGGAGCTGATAATACCTATAATACTTAAATCCCTAGCTCACGAGACCAGCAGGTAGAAAGCTGGAAGGCATTTTAAGGATCATGTCATCCAGATCTTTCATTTTACAGAAGAGGAAGCTTGAGGACCAGAGATGGGAATAGAGTTTCCCAAGGGAAACAGGTCATCCTCTCCCAGTTTCCTTTCCTTAATAACTTGATTTTGAGACCTTGTAAAGCCCTCAAAAGATTATCCTGTTCATCCTGTAGGACAAGATCAAATCACTCTTTAGTCATTTTACTGTGATCTCCCCATTCTCTACCAGATGTCTTTCCCAAAATCTAATCTCCATCCCTCTCATTACTACTGCTAATAATAATTCCTCTACAATAAGGGGCAGGGGGATGAAGAAGTGAGTGTCCCTTGTGCTCCTTGTGCTGGCTGGATACACACAGGTTCATACACCAATGAGCCCTGCAACCTTCCTATGAGTTCGGAGAGAATAAGTGATTTACCCAGATTCACACAGCTAATATGTATCAGAGGTAGGAACTGAAACCAGGTTTTCCTAACTCCAAACCCAGCACTCTATCCACTGGGCAACACCACATCTTAAGCTTCACGTAAACTGCTTGTTGTTGTTGTCAAGTCATTTCAGTCGTGTCTGACTCTCCATGACTCCATTTGGGTTTGTTTGTTTGTTTGTTTGTTTGTTTGTTTGTTTTGCAAAGATACTGGAGTGGTTTGCATTTCCTTCTCCAGCTCATTTCACATATGAGGAAACAAGGCAAACAGGATGAAGTGACTTGCCTAGGGTCACACAGCTAGTAAGTATCTGAAGCCAGATTTGAACTCAGGACAATGAGTCTTCCTGGTTCCCCCCTCAGTGCTCTGTGCACTATTCCCCACCCCCAGCTGCCCTATGAAACTACTTATTAGCCTCTAATTGAGAAGAAAAGGTTAGCAACCAGAGAAGAGGAAGCTGCTAACAGTGTGGCATTGACTATAAATTCAAAGGAAGGGGAGAAGTCAGGGACTGGAGTAGATAAAGGATGGGTAGTCTTGGGATGATCAAAGGGAAGAGAAAGGTCATCATTCCATGTAGGAAAAGAATAGGATGAGCAAAGTCCCAGATCAGGGGATGAACACACTGTATGGGGGACAGTGAGGAAACTGGAGCTGAAGGTGCAGCTTGAGGGAAAGTGAGAGCTAAGGATGGCTAGGTAGGATGGGAGCACATGGTGGAGGGCCTTGAACATCAGGTAATGTTTGGACTCCATCCTATAGGTAAGAAGAAACCACCTAAGAGGCCACTAATGGTACAGTAGATAGAATACTAGAATGGTGCCAGGAAAGACCTGAATTTGAACCCTGCCTCAGACATTTACTAGAGTGACTTTGGGTAAGTCTCTTAACCTACATCAGACTCAATGTCTTCATCTGTAAAATGAGAGGATCAGACTCAATTACCTCTAAGATCTCTTCCAGCTCTAAATATGTGAAATCATCATCCTGTGATGCTTCATGAGTAAACAAGTGGATAAACATGGGACTTGAGGAAAATGAGTCTGGTGTGCAGGATGGAGAGGAGTAGGAAAGCCAAGAGTCACCGAGGTCACCTAGAAATGGATGCCATGACCTAAATCCAGGCATGAGGCAATGATAGCCTCCATGAGGGTTAGAGCCATGAGAATGGAAAAGAAAGCAGGAAAGTAGGAGACATTTTGAAGGAAGAAATGAGAGAATGATGGTAGAGAAAGATACAGATGTGCAAAGCTCTATAAAGTATGGTTATAGAGTAACCAAGCAAGCATTCACTAAGCATCTACTAAGTACCAGGCACTATGCTAGGCACCAGATACAAAGAAAAAAAAAATAAAACAATCCCTGTCCTCATGGAGCATACCTTAAAGAAGGAAACAAAGAAGAAGTTCAGGTAGAACAAATATAAAAAGGAAAGAGAATTAAAAACATAATTAATTTAAAATAATTTAAAACAAAATAGTTTGAGAAGAAAAGCACTAGCATTTATTAAGGACCTACTATGTGTCAGGCACTGTGCTAAGCACTGGGGATACAAAGGCCAAAAAGGAAATAATCCCTGCCTTCAGGGAGCTTACATTTTAATGGCAAAACAAATGTGTGTATATGTATTTGTGTGTTTGTATGTATGTTTGTATATACATAATAGATATAGATAAATGCAAAAGATTTAACCACAAGGCAATTTGGGAGGGAAGACAACCAGCACTAGAGAGGAAAGGATTCCAGGATATTTAGCCTGAGAAGTCACAGACAGAAGTTGAATAGTCAGGAAAAGGAGCCATGGCCAATCCACTGATGACCCCTCCATATCCCCCCCCTGGAGATTTCCCCCAAAAGACTCTCCTCATTTTCTCATTTGAGGACAGAGAAGGTGAAGAAGCCAGAATGAAAAGCATGCCTCCTTCTCCCCTCACCAGGCTCCCATTTCTTTTTGTCCCAAAGACAGCTTCCAAGGAGACATTTCTTCCCCCACCCCACCCCCACCAGCCATCTGTAAGCAGCAAGAGGACAGAAACAAGACATTTATTGGGATCACCTCTCCACGGGGCTTCTTAATAGAAGAGAGTGCTATTTGGTTTACCTTCCTAGTAAGTGTTGGCTCACAAGCATCCTCTCTAAATCCTTTCATTGCATTTTTAATGTGTTCTCTCTGGAACAGAGCAGCTGCTCCATTCCCATTGGAGGGCAGGAACAAGAACAGGGTGGGAAAAACCATACTCCAGAGCTCCCTGAGCTTCCTGGAAAGCCCATAAAGAAGCTTGATACAATTCTCTAATTTTCAGAGATGATGATTTATAGAAGCATCCATCACCCAGCCTATATCTACTTCCTAGGACTTCAGCCATCATTGATGTAAAACTAATGAAAGGTTTATGAGTTACTGAGCTCCAGATACTCTTGATAAACTCCTTTTCATGCAGCTGTTACATCTTATCATCGTTGCAGCCGTTACGTACCTTTGAAGCATGGAAGGAACCTCAAAGGTGGATCATTTTAATATCTCTCTTCTGAAGATTAACGTCTAGTTAGGCTGTCTCTTCAGGTACATCTCTTCCCTTTGCCAAGCCCCTTCAGAAAGCATCATATTAAGAGATAGGGGAGGGAAGGAACCTTGAATCTCTCCAAATATGGCTGAAGAAACCTTCCAGACCTTGGGAGATAAACACAGTCCATCGCTCTGCTCTGCCTCCAGGTAGGACTGAACTTGAAACAGCCTGTAATGTCATCCCCACCCCCTTTCTCAAACAACCCCAGAGAAGAAAATTCTCCAGTCTCCACAGGTGATCAATTCTGGTGTTTCTTGACCTAGCCTCCTCTCTCCCCACTGCATTTCATCCCCAACACAGCCAGAGGCCAAAATGATTTTCCTAAAGTACAAGTCTGACATCATGTCTCTCCAACTCAATAAAGCCCAGAAGTTCCCTATTACCTCTTGGATCACAGATTTAGAACCAGAAGGGACATTAATTAAAGGTCATCAAGCCCAGCTTTTCCCTTTTATAGTCACATACATGCTCCTCTGTCTGGTTCTTAAAGCACCATACAAAGTGATCCTTTTCCTGTCTTTCCAATCCCAGTATGCTTCACTCCCCTCTATATACTGCACAATCCAGCCACACTGGCTGCCTTGCTGCTCATCACACACCATACCCCACCTCCATGCCTTTGCATTGGCTGTCCCCTGTGCCCCAAATGCCCTCCCTCCTTACCTCTACCTCTTGAAATCCCTGGTTTCTTTCAAAGCTCAGCTCAGGCACCACCTTTGACAGCCTTTCCTGACTCCCTTCCACCCCAACGAGTGCCCTCCCTGCCAAAATCACTTTGTATTCATTTTGTATATAGTCTATGTATGTGTATAAATGTGTATGTTGTCTCTCCTGTTAGAATTAATAAATGCTTCTTGAGGGTAGGGACTGGTTCCCTTTTGTCTTTGTATATCCAGTACTTAGCTTGTAGTAAACCCTTAACAGAGTGCAGTGGATAGAATGCTGGACTTGGAGTCAGGAATACCTGAGTTCAAATCTGGCTTCAGACACTTCCTAGCTGTGAGGCCTTGGGCAAGTCACTTCACCCTGTTTGCCTCAGTTTCCTCACCTGTAAAATGAGCTGGAGAAGGAAATGGAAAACCACTGCAATATCTTTGCCAAGAAAATCCCAAATGGCGTCATGAAGAGTCGGACATTGCTTGATACTCTAATTTTGGCTCAGTTCTTCTCACACTCTGCTCTTCTGGTGTTTAGCTTGAATCTTTTATTAAGGGCCTATTATGTGCCAGGCCTTGTGCTAAGCACAAGGGATACAAAGACAGAAGAGAAACAGGCCCTGACCTCAATGAGCTTACATTCTATTGGTGGAACAATTGGGCACAAGGATAAGTATCTTTGAAAAGCATCAAGGGGATAACTTGTTGGGGTGGGAAGGGCCACATGAGCAGAGTTGGGGGGGGTATTTACTTTCTCTACTTAGATGTTGCTTAAATCATTCTTTATAGGAGGTGCCCCAGGGGAAAAAAGTGTAGTGATGATGATATGAGGTACAATGAGAAATTTGTTGGGGCTCTTAACTCAAAGTTCCTGGATTCAAATCCTGCCTCTCACTTTCATTACCTGTGTGACCTTGGATGAGTTGTTTAACCTCTCTGGGCCTCTGTTTCCTCACCTGTAAAAGTGAGAGGGTTGACTCAATGACTTCTGAGCTTCTTTCCAGCTCAGGATCACTGATCAGGTCACAGTTACTTCTATATGCTACACAAAGGGCCTTTAGTCACCTCTGCCACCAAGCTGAGCCCCTCTCTCTGATGCCAAGAGCAGCCAAGGGGCATTCCTGACCAACAGATGTCAAATGACTTAGGCCAGGGAGGTTCTGGGACTTCAGGGACTGGTTGGGCCACTGGCTAAGAGTCACCTGGGCTGTCAGGGCTGTCTAATAGAGAGATCTCTCTGCTACATCAGAGACAGGCTCTGCAGAGCATGGGGGTATTGGAGACTTTTAGATTTTAATCCATTTCCTCTTTAATCTTTTTTTTTGTCTGTCTTTGGCTCATGGGTTTTAGCATGCACTGCAGAGTTTCTAGTGATAAGACCACAACCAGGAGTGGTAAATCTCCTCTGTTCTTCCCCACTGACAAGAGCAGAATAGGAAATCATCCAAGTGAGGAGGCAAATCATGACTTGACGTTGAGCTCAAAAGGAACATGATGTTTGAGGGGAGTTATTTGTAAGGGATGAAGAAGACTCACCTTCATCATCAGTATCTGGGTCAGCCCCACAAAAAGCAAACAAGGCTGGAATCCAGGGTAAAATGCCTTATCCTGAGGCTGTTAACCTCTTTATGTCATGGACCCCTTTGCCAGACTAGAAGCCTGTGGACCCTTTCTTAGAGTAATTTTTTGGAGGCAATCAGGGTTAAGTGACTTGCCATGGGTCATCCAACTAGTAAGTGACTGAGATCAAATTTGAACTCAGGTCCTCCTGACTCCAAGGCTGGTTCTCTATCCACTGCACCACCCAGTTGCCCCTTGAGCAATATTTTTATGTGCATAAAATAAAATGGGTAAGATTAAAAAGGAAACCAATTATATTGAAATTCAGCTATTAATTTTTTAAAGTTCATAGACCCCAAGTTAAGATCCCCTGCCTTACCTAAACCTAAAGACAACTGGACATATCTCCCAGAGAGCAGGATACTAGGGACAAATGTCCAGGGACCCAAGCTGCTGCTCCTGCCTCCTCCTTGGGAAAAAGACAAATCTCTCACTCTACACTAGGTCTGTGGGTAAAGGTCCTGCTGCTGTTCTCTTTGAGGGGGCTCCACCATACCACAGTGGAAACTTCCAATTATCCTATAAGTCAAAGTCTCCACAACCACCATCACCACCACCACCACCCCACAACAAAAATAAAAATTCCTACAGAGAAATAAGGAACATCCCCTCATTTCTGTTCCATGAAATCATTGCCTTGACACCATGAAGTTGGAGGCTGGATAAATGAGCCTGGGGATGGAGGAAGAGAAAACCTTTGGAGGAGAAGAATCAGAGCCAACCAACCTGCGCTCCACCTTTGCAGTGGTCAGCACCATGGAGAGCGACTAAGCATTTGCGATTGTGCAGAGAGAAGAGGGAAAGCAGAGGGTGGGGGGATGGGAAGAGAAGGATGGGGCATGCAGGGTATACGGCAATGATGAGCTCAGTTGATCAAGATGACAACCCCTTTATGCTTGGCAGGTAAGCAGTGACTTATTCCTTATAGATTACCCCAGAACCCCTTCCTCATTATTCATATGACATGTCCCTAGCCTCCTCAAAAAACTCCAGGATCACAGTCTCCCCCTTCAAACACACACACACACATACACACACACACACACACACACACTCCTAGAATTACCCCTCAGCCTTTTCTGAGATGTCCAGAACCTTCCCAACCCATAACAACAGTGAAAAAAACACTCTTCCATCACCATTGCCATTACCCCAGCAAGACCATGCAGACCCATGATACATACATTCCCCCACAGAGATAATCCCCCTGCCAGACTGGTTTCCCAATTCTTCCAGGGTCTACTGTAGCCATAGCTACTGAGTGCTGGCCAGGTGAGGTTGGGAAACTCATGTGATCTCTCTTGGGTTTCCATTTCCTCTGCAAACTGAGAGGATTACACTTGCTGACTTCCAAGGCTCCTAACTATTAACAGGCTATGATCCAGACCTATCCATTTGGTCACTAGGGATGTTTTGCCTGGAGAAGAGAAGGCTGGGGGAGGGGGGAATGTGGCTGATATTTTCAAATATCTGAAAAGCTGCCACGGAGAAGATGCAATAGGCTTAACCTGCTTGACCCCAGAGAGCAAAACAAAGAGCCCTGATTGGAAGTTGCAAAGAGATAAGTTTAGGCTCAACATAAAGAAAATTTAGAGCTATAGAACACTTGGAACTAAAATTTATAGCTATTATTATTTAGAGCTGCTCAAAAATGGAGTGGGCTGCCTTAGGAGGTCCAGGACCCGAGACAGAGATTTAAAGCTGGCAGACACCTCAGAGGCTAATACTGTTATTTTAGTTATAAAGAAACTGAGGCACAGACAAATGCAGCTATCCAGTGTGAACCCAGGTCTTCCTGACTCCAAATCCAGCTTGCTATCTGATATGCCCTGCTGCCCATCAGCAAAGGGCTTCTATTCCCAAGGGTATTCTAGACGAGAGTCAGACCTCAGTTATCAGATAGACTAAATGATCTCTTGATGTTCCTCCCAACCCTTAAAAGTAGTGAGAGAGGGTAGCTAGGTGGTGCAGTAGATAGAGCACCAGCACTTGGAGTCAGGAGGACCTGAGTTCAAATCTGACCTCAGACACTTGACACTTATTAGCTTCGTGACCCTGGGCAAGTCACTTAACCCCAATTGCCTCACAAAAAAAAAAAAAAACAATGAAAGCATAGAGCTAGAAATGACCTTGGAGATCTGCCCATTTTAAAGAGAAGGCAACTGAGAGGAATGGGCTTGCCCAAGGTTGTACAGTTTAAAAGTAGCAAATCCACAGAGGGTGAGGGGACAGGGAAGAAGATGGGTCAGTCAGCTGGTGTTAAAAGCTGCTCAAAGCTTGTATACATGCCATCAACACCCTAGACCTGCCAGCACCAAGATCATGATATGCCCCTTCCCAACAGGTCCCTCATGCTGCCCATTTAATACCACTAAGTGCTAGCATTTATGTAACATTTTAAGGTTTGAAAAAAAAGTTTTACATATGTTATCTCATTTGACCCTCACCAAAACCCTGGAAGGCAACAAGAACAATAATGATTGATGATAACAACAACAATAATAGCTACCATTAAGATAGAGCCTACTATGTGCTAGCCTATTGGGTAAGCAATTTACAAATATGTTATCTCTGTTGGTCTTCACAACAACTCTGCAAGGTAGGTGCTATTATTATCTCCATTTTCCAGATGAGGAAACTAAAGCTAAGAGACTTGCCCAAGGTCACACAGCTAGAATATGTTCATGGCAGGATTTGCACTCAAGTCTTCCTAAATCCAAATCCTGCGCTCTATCTTCTAGCTGCTAAGGTGACTTCCTGTCTCCTTCCAGGCTACTTTTGTCAGTCAGTCAACAGTCAACATTTATTTATTAAGTGCTGGAAATACAAATACAAGCAAGAAGATAGTCTGTGCCCTCAGAGAGCTTGCATTCCAACGGGAGAAGACAACCCATAAGAAGGGAGAAGAAAAGGGCTGTGGCAGGGAGGATGCCCGCATGAGCTAGAAGGGAGCTTAGAAGACATCCAGTGCAACCCTCTTACTTTACAGAAGTGGAAACTGAGTTCCAGAAAGGGGAAGGGACTTGTCCAAGGTCACACAACTGACCAGTGCCAGAGCAGGAATTAGTCCCATTCCCCTACCCTCCTCACCGGCATGCCCCCCTTCCCTGTCTACTATCCATTAAGGCAGTGCTCTCTCAATATATTTATACCCTGGCTTTGCTGGGATGTCAGCAGTGCAGTTGGTGATCAGGGTGGGGACAGAGAAATACATAGGACGGGGGTCCTTCAGCTACCGGGGACAGCCTGGGCCACGCTCCACCACAAGGAAAGCCCCGCTGAGAAGGAAGAGTTGTTGGCTGTCAGAGGCTCCAGGAGGCAGGTGCTCTGATTTTATGGATGGCTTGGGGTTTAATAGCCCATCCATTCCCACGATACTACTCTGGCCAGTTAAGTGCCTTCTAGGAAAACACAGCAGGAAGAAAGGAGCTGACTTCAGCTAGAAATTGGCAGGACACTGACACAGACCAAGTGGAAAGGGTCAGAAGATTTTTCAGCACCCCTCAGATGGCACCCCACTGGCAACCACCTACTTTGCTAACATAGATGCCCCCAAACCAGAGAGAGTAAGGCTCTTGCTGCCAGCCAGTTCCAAGCCTGGGCACTCTAGGCAGCCCACACTTTACTTCTGGGTACTTCTAAGGGGACAGCCCACTGTGGGAAATATCCAGCCTCTCCAGGCTCACATCAGTGGCCAGCAGCCTGGGCAGGGAATTCTGGAAAGGCAAGCTAAGCTCCCCATGCTCATTCATGTCTCTAGCCCCCATCTGCCTGGCAAGGGCCTGAGTCAGCCTAGTCTTTGCCTGTCCCTCTGGATCTGCAGTCTGTAATTGGAATTCTAAGCAGCACCTGAAGACAATTTTATCACACTCTGTATAATGTGTAAATACCATTAAGTTAGACAGATTTTCTCATTAATTCTCAGTCCCAGTGACAGACCAGGAATTAACACAATTGATTTTCCAGTCCCTACTCATTATCAATCATCCCCCCCCAGAACTTAGTCACATTTCATCTGTTCCACCTGGGCCCCAACATCTATTTGGAGGCTTCAACATATATTAAACTAATAAAGAACAACGGGCAACTGCTTTGTCAGCCCCTGGCAACTCCAGTGGCGATGTGCAAAGAAAGAAATCCTGGCCTGAAATGTGATCAAGAAGATTGCTAGGTGGAAAGCCCTAAATGAAACTCTTCATGGTTCCTTGCCCTGGGATGCTGAAATCACCCAATGTGTGCTCGAGAAAGTAGCGGATTCTAACCAATCAAAGGATGGGCTACCAGACTTTCCAATCCTTCCAGCAAAGAATCAGTAGGTCTCAAGGAGAGCCTACCTCCATTGGGGTGATGGTCACCAAGACTGGGAAAAGAAAGGATTCACCACATGGTCCTAGTGACCACAGATTATTTCTCTTTGCTAATGTAAGGGAAAGGGGGAAGCACAGAATGGGAAATCTTGACAAATTCTAAAGAATATTCCAGCCCGATCTGTCTCCACCACTCAGAATGTTTCTGAGCTATTTCTGCCCAAGGTAGGTCAATGTGTACTCAGGGACTGTTAACTCATCTCAATATTAGCCTGAGCAAACAAAATGAACATAGTAAGTCCTCAGCAAATATATACATATACATACACACACACACATATATACACACACGTACATGAATAGAATATATTACATTGCAAATATAAATTATTTTTGGATTATCTACTATTTTAGATATCTGTCCCACCATCTCTCTCATTAACACAGATAATTCCAGATAAATTATTAGAAGCAATCACAAGGCGTGGATTGTATGTTGATATAAGGTTACAGGATGGTGAATGAGTGAACAAAAAAGCATCTGTGTGCTTGCTATGTGCCAAGCCTTGTGCTAGGCTCTGGGGATACAGAACACACACACACACACACACACACACACAGAGCAAAGACATTCCCAACTCTCAAAGAGCTTGCATTCCAGTAGGGAGGCAGTATGTACAGAAGGGGTAGTAGCCCAGGAGGAATGGTTTCTGTCAGAAAGTTATAGGGATGATAAGTGGTCCAAGAGGGGAGCAGATTAACAGAGGCTTTCTAGTCCCAGTGGTAGCACCGATTTGATTATGGTTCCAGAACTGGAAAAGGGGGAGCAGGGGCAAGGGAGGAAGAATAAAGGAGCTGGTGAGATGTCAGAGAGCAAAGTGGAGCCCAGCTGGAACCGTCCACGTGTAGCCCGCCATGGCCGTGTTAGGCACTCACCAATCAGACGGTCCTGCTGCAGCCAGGTGGCGCCATAGTGCACAGAATACTGGGCCGGGAGTCAGGAAGACTCATCTTCCTGAGTTCAAATCTGAGCTCAGATACTTACTAGTTGTGTGACCCTGGGTAAGTCACTCTGTTTGCCTCAGTTTCCTTATTTGTAAAATGAACTGGAAAAAGAAATGGCAAACCACTTCAGTATCTTTGCCAAGAAAACCCCAAATGGACCAGTAGCAACAAAAATCAGAGGGAACCACAGGGCAGGCGTTTGGGACATCTTAGCAGAAGAGACATCTTGGGGTAGTGGAAAGAGCACTGGGTTTAGTCTGAGAATCAAAGTTATACTTCTGGCTCCACCATTTATCACCTGCATTGCACTAGACAAATCGCTTTGGTTCACTTGAGCCTCAAGCTTCCTCATCTGTAAAATGGGGATAATACTTGCATTAGCTAGCACTGAACTTGGAGTCAAGAGATTTGGGTTTGAACCCATCCCACTTACCAACTGACCATAAGCAAATCACTTAAGTACTGTGAGCCTCAGTTTCACCACCTGTAAAATGGGGTCAGTAATTCCATACCTATCTCAGGCCCGTTGTAAGGAAAAGTCCTTTACAAACTGTAAATGAACACAGATATGAATTTATTAATAATATTAAAACTATATAGATGATGAATATCTCATCATAATCATGAGGAAACATATGAGCACCTACTGTGTGCTAGGTATTGGGAATACAAGCAGGTGTAAGGCATAGTCCCTGCCTTCATGGGGCTGTCTGTCCAGAAGGTCCTGTTTAGAAGTGGGCGGGTAGGGACAGCTAGGTGGCACAGTGGATAGAGTTCTGGCCTTGGAATCAGGAGGACCTGAGTTCAAATCTGGCCTCTGACATGTACTAGCTGCGTGACCCTGTGCAAGTCACCTAACCCTGATTGCCAAAGCAAAAAAAAAAAAAGTGGGCAGGTAGTCTACAGGATCTCTGTATTCAATCTGGAGGATTCATCCTTCTTCTCAGAGACTAAGCCCTTCATTGCTTTTACATTGGCCCCCAGAGTAAATGAATGAAGGGAAGAGGTAAAAATAATAATAATAATAATAATAATAATATTTACATAGCACCTACTAGGTGCCAGGTAGACACTGTGCTAAGTACTTTACAATTATTATCTCATTTGGTCTTCACAAAGACCGTGGGAGGTAAGTGCTGTCATTACTCCCATTTTATAGATGAGGAAATTGAAGCAAACAGAGATCAAGTGACTTGCCCAGGACCACTTGTCTGAGGCTAGATTTGAATTCAGGTCTTCCTGATTCCAGGCTCCGGTGCTCTGTGCATTGTGGCACCAATAGCTGCTTAGGTAGTAGAAAGAAAACTGGCTTTGGAATCATGGGGTATGAGTGTGAACCCCAGCTCCATCACTATGGGTGAGATCTTGGGTAGGTCCCATCCCTGTCCTGAGCTTCACCTTCTACATCTGCAAAATCACAGAATTTCAAAACGATTGGAAGGGACACCTAGTCCAACCCATTGGCCCAAAAGAATACCCCACTATGACACCGCCCCCATCCATCCTCTCTTTGAAGACCTCCAATGGGGCAGGAGAGGAGTCCCACCACCTCCCGAGGCAGCTAATTCCATTTTTGGCCAATTTAACTGTCAGAAAGTTTCTCCCAACAACCAGCCTAAATTGGCTTCTTTGCCACTGCCCCCCTCGGTTCCTGGTTCTGCCCTCTGGGGCCAGATGGAATGGGCCTAATCCCTTTTCCACATAAGAACCTTGCAGGCACTTCAACAGACCTCTCCCAGCTCCTCTGAGTCTTCTCCAGGGTAAAGGTTTCCAGCCTCTTCAACCAATCCTTAGGAGAGGGGATAGATTCAACACCCTCTAATAAGCCTACTTGAGATGCCAGAGAAACAAACATCTTTGTTGTTTCCCCCACCACCACCACCCTTCCTTCTCCAAGAGAAAGTTGATCACAGTCCCTTTGTCCAGATTTTTTCCCAGTCACCTCATCAACAAAGAGTACAATAAAATCTCTTAGATTTGGTCCACCTCCTCCAGGAAGCCTTTCCTGATGCCCTTAGTGCTTTCTGCCTCCTTCAATTAATTATCTGGTATTCATATATCTGTGTCCATTATAGATCCCCTGGTAGTATGTAAGGTCCTTGAAGGTGAGAACTAGTTTTCGATTTTGTCCACATATACACTACTCCTTGCACATGATAAGTGTTTTAAAAGTCCCTGTTGAATTGAATTAAATGCTGTGGGTGCTGAGACAAAGCTCTGGGCTGCAGAGGGGAAAGCATGGTGTGGATGGGGCTGGGGAGGCAGGTTAGGAGGCTGGGGCTGCAGCAGGATAGGGGGATACAGAGATGGAGACAGGACATGAGCTGGAAGACCAAACATCATCCAATGCATTCATATTCAGGAAGTCCTTGCAGTAGGTTCCCAGCTAGAATTATCACCAGATAATAATAACAATCTTTATGGAAGTCATTTAAGATTAATTCCAAGCTGCCTTATTAAGTGACTTTTCCAAAGTTCCAGTGTATGGAGGGAAGATGAGCTCCGGAATATTAAGCACCAGGAGGTTAGTGGTGAGGAATGTGCCCTGTGGCTGGCCGCCTCCCCGCTTCATTAGCTTCTTAATCTTCAGGGCCGGCGATCTCCTGGGAGGTTCCCCTCTCTAGCCCACTTCCCTTCTCCCACGCAAGAAAGGGCTCCTCTCATATGTGCACTTAGGAGCCATCCAACCAATTGGAAATTGGTTTTCTCTGCCCAGGGAAGCCTCAGTTTAGGAAATGAAATGGCACCAAGAGACACCACCAGTTGAGAACTTGGCAAGGCAGACCCTGTGTGCCCTTTGCACATGGTATTGGCACCTCTGCTTTGTGCAGAGCTGGGATGGGGTCGTGGCACAAAGTGGAAGGGTTCACTTGTAGCGCTATCCCTAGCCATTCAGAGGGGGAATCCAGTGACCTCTCCCTAATGACATTTCTAAAGGGAACCCAGAGGGAACACAGGACAGCATCCCTGAGCTTTCTTACTATTGCTAAGAGACCAGGGGGCAAGGGAGTCAGGATCCTCAAAATGCTGATTATAGGGGTGAAATACAAGAGGATCAGCCTTACTGGGGAAGGGAGGGGAGTCAGAGGAAGAAGAACTGGGCTTCTCAGGGACAATGAGGAAGGGAACTGAGGACAGGGACATGTTTTCCACATAAGACAGGTGGCAAGGCATGACTTGGGGAGGCATCAATCACCCTCAGGCTGACCAAATGTGGCCCTGCAGCTGGGGAAGGGACTGGCACACCATCGTTTCTCTCACAGATTATCTTACAATCATTGTCTCCTCCCTTGTTTGCATTTATTTTCACCCAGGGAGCCATCATCTGCAGTTTCCAGAATTAACCCATCCTCCCTGCTTTCTCCTTTCTTATCTGATTCATGGGTCCCAGGAGCTGACTTCTGAGGGAGTCCTGTGGCCATGCCATACTTACTTCCTGAGGGGCTTCTTCTCCTGTCTTCTTTGTTACCCCCCAGCCTGGGCTTTTCCTCTCTTCTCTTGGCTGAAAACAAGGGGAAGGCATGCTGTCCTCGTGTCACTGGGAAGGCATGCTGCCCTCGTGTCACTGGGCAGAAGCTCTCTGTCTGCCCTAGGAGCAGGGTGAGAGAGAAAGGAGCCACTGTAGAAAAGACTCTGGGCCAAACACCTGTGAGATTTGGCTCTGAGGATGGTGGAACATCATAATGCACTGTGAAGAGAGTTTGTAGGACAATGTGTCCAGGGATGTTTGAGGCTAAGGACTGCATCTGCCTGGGAGTGTGGAGATGCTGAGGGGCAGTCATGCCTGGGAGCAATTCAATTAAACAACTATTCATGTGCCATCTAGGTAGCTGGGGCTGAGCATTGGCCTAACCTTGGAGTCAGGAGAGATCAGAGTTTGAATCTTTCCTCAGACACTTACTAGTTGTGTGACTTTCACAAAGAATAGGAAAGGAAGATTCCTTCCTTCCTTCTTCTCATCTACTCTTCACTAGCTCTCCTTCCTTTCCTCCCTTCAAGCAATCATCATACCTTTATTAAGCATCTACTATGTACCAGACACTGTGCTAGGTGCTGGAGATTAAAGACAAGAGTGAAACGGACCCTACCTTCAAAAAACTCACAGTCTAACCGGGGAGACAATATAGAATTCACTCCCCTTTGTATCCTCCTTTCCAGTCCCCTACTGTCCCCGTAATGCCTTCTATTACACTCACCTTCCTCTCCATTTGTATTGCAATGTAGCTGCTTCTAGGATGGGTCACTGCAGCTATTTAGAATGACCAAGAGCCAGAAAACAATGGAAGGGTGAGTCGAAGGAATTGGGCATGTTTAAATTTAACTGGGCATGATAGCTGATAGATATATATACGGGTATACAGACATAGATACGTACATACATAGACATATATGTTTATATAGGCATAGATAATACTGTTACAAGAGAAATATCTCCTCTCAGCACTCATGTGGTGTGGTAAATGCTGCCAAATATATATTTACCCTAATACAGAAAAAATGGAGGTGAAAACCTAGGTTTTATTATTATACTCATGCATAGGTTCAGGCCTCAGAAAAAAGCTGGAGTCATGAAGATTCTGACAAGGCTTCTTACAGGCAAAATTACATCAGCGTGACAGAGAAATAATTCTTTTACATATTGCAATTTTGAACATTCCTCACTAGATCCATAATCCCACACTTCCTTCAATGTCACAAAAGTTGAACCAACATAGTTAAACAAAGTCATAATCTCATACATCCCCTATGGAAATGAACCTCCTCAAACAAACCCCATAGTTAAACTAAGTCAAGTTACACCTTAAACTACATCCAGAGGATTCACAGTGTGATTGAGATAGAGGCTTTACATGTTACCAAGGAGTCAGGGACAACTGAGATGCTCCTTCTGATCTAAGTTTTAAGTAAGTTTTTACATCTCAGGGACAAGTTTTGGTCAGGTGAGGTTAATATTAAAGCAGACTTTCAGGTAGCCAAAATTTGCAGGAGGAATGGCCCTGAGTCCTGAATAATAAAAGGAAACCAAAAATCCCCATAACACATACAAAGTGATTTTAAGGGAAGGGCACTAGCTGGAGGATTGGGGGGTGGGGATGAAAAAAGATTTCATTTAGAAGGTGGCGTTTGAGTTGAGACCTGAAAGAAATTAGGGATTCTGAGAAAATGAGGTGAGGATCATTTCAGGCATGAAGGAACAGCCAGTGCAAAGATAACACACCTTTTTCCTTCCTTGTTTACTCCCTTCTTCCTTCCCTTCTATCTCTTCCTTCTTTTCTTCCTTCCTTTCTCCTTTCCACCAACCCTTTCTTTCTTTTCTTCCTTTTCTTCATTCCTTCCTTCCCTCCTACTTTTCCTTTCTACCTTCTCTCCTTCCTTTCTTCTTACCCAAAATGTTTATTGCGTCTACTCTATGCCAAAAACTGTTAGGTGCTGGGTATACAAAAATGAATTGTAAGGGCCAATCCTTGGCTCTAATAGACCAGTTCCCCATTACAGAAGAATGACTTAAGATTTAGAACTGGAAGGAACCTTGGAGGCCATTCTGCTCTAACCCTCTCATTTAGAGGCAGCTATAGGTACAACGGATAGAGCATTTGGCCTGGAGTCAGGGAGACATGGGTTCAAATCTGACCTCAGACACTCGCTAGCTGTGTGACCCTGGGCAAGTCACTTCATCCTGCTTGCTTCAGTTTCCTCATCTGTAAAATGAGCTGGAGAAGGAAATGGCAAAGCACTCCAGTGTCTCCGTCAACAAAACCCCAAATGGGGTCACAAAGAGACAGACACGACTGAAACAACTGAACAACCAGCATTTCCAGAGGGAGAAACTGAGGCTTACAGAAGAGAAGTGATTTGCCCAAGGTCTGACAGAGAACAGCAGAGCTGAGGTTCAAACACAGACTCTCCATCTCTAAATCCATTCTTCCACAATGCCTCTCTGCTCAGACTCCTCTCTAGATCTCAATGCAGTGCTGAGATTAGTTCTCCTCCCTGCCCTAATTGCCCCAGGAACAGATTATACAGAGCTGCTTTCCTCCTCCCCACTTGACTCATTCTGTTATCTTGTCTTCACCCAGACTTCCAGAAAGACTGATGGCTCTTCTCTTCAGGAGCCATCTGCACTCCTGCCCAGCCCCTGCTCTGGAAAGGCAGAATAACAAACAGCTCCATCTCCCCGTCTGGCCTGGAGGGGCTCTGGGCCATCATTTCTAACAGCCCTCTCCTCTCTCCTCTATCCTCCCTGGAATTGCACATAGATTGGTTATCTGGTAATTGAGATTGTTTTACAATGTGTAGCTCATTGCTTTGGGTTCCATTAATTTTCAGCTTCTATTGAATCCCAGAATAATAACAACATCAAACCTTCTTCTTTTTTTTTTTTTTTAATGCTGGTGACACTTTCAAGGCAGGGGCACCGGAGGCTCTCCTCACGTCTAGCCATTAAAACCTCACTGTCACCTGCCCACTGGGGAGAATGTGTGTGGCTCCTTCTCCCTAAGGGACACCTGGGGAAACTGAGGCAAACAGCAGGCACTCTCAGGGAGAAAGGTCACACAGAAGAAAGTTCTGGGCTGTCAAAGTGATTTTCCTAAAGCATGTCACTCAGATGTTCAATAAACTCCAGTGCCTCCCTATTACCTCCAGAGCCAACAGCAAAGCCCTTTGTTTGCCATTTAAAGCTCTTTGTCTGGTCTTCCTACACCCCCCCCAAAAAAAGTTTAAAAATAATAATAAAGTACCTCCAACCATCGAGGCAGCCAGGTCCACAACCTTGGAGTTCTCCCTGACACCTCCTTCTCCCTCATCCCCCATATTCAATCAGTTTCCAAGCTGTATCAATCCTACAACTACCTCTCAAATCCTTTCACTTTCCTCTGCTCCAACAGCCCTCACCTCTGGACTATTGCAATAACTTAGATGGGCTTCCTGCTTCCAGTCATTTCCCTCTCTGATTCATGCTCTACAGAGTTGCCAAAATAATCTTCCTAAAGCATAAGTCTAACCACATCCTTCCTCTGCTCAACAACCTTTCATGGCTCCCACTGCCACCGAGATAAAATACAAATTCCTCAGCCTAACATTCAAAGTCCTCCACAATTTGGCACTCATGTGTTTTCTTGATGTCATCTTTTGTGTGGCAATTGTGCAGTGCTCTGCATTGCAGCAAAACTCACTGACTGGTGGCTTCCTGAATTCAACAGTGCCTCTCCCATCTCAACCTGCCTTCATGCCAGCATCTCCCTGCCCCTCACTCCCTGCAGGGCAGAGCAAAGAAAGGGGGGCGGGGGAGAGAGGTAGGTAATTGCAAAGAAACAAATTTCAGCTTGATGAAGGCTTGATTTAGACTTTCCTGTGGTCACATGGGTAGAAACCTCTTTTGATTCCTGTAAAATTGTATCTAACAGAAATTTAGTTTCATATCCAATCTCCTTTTCTTCTTTGTATATAGAAATGTGCATATCTCCTAAGCACATAATGAAAAAGAATTTTAAGAAAAAAAAAGAGATCTTTAAGCAAAGGCTGAATGGGCCATCTATCAAACATGTTAGGGTTCTTTTATGCAGGTTACAGACTTGTCTGATGCAGTGGCAAAGAGTGCTGGATTTAAAGTCAGGATCTGTGTTCAAATCCTGACAGCACTTAACTTCACCTGTGACTTAGGGCAAGGCCTCAACTTCCTTGTCTCTAAAATGAAGGGTTGGATTAGAGGACCTGAAATGTCCCTTTCAGTTTTAAATCCCCAATCTTATGCCTCTAAAGCCCCTTCTATCTCTGAAATTCTAGAATTTCCTCCTCACCTCCGCTTCCTAGATACATCCTTAGCGGCCTCTCCCTCCTCAGATGCACAGGTTTGGTCTTCCTCTCTCTTCCCAGAATGTAAACTCCCTGAGGTCAAGGAACATTTTATTTCTTACTTTGGGTCCCCAGCCCTTAATACAGTACTTTGCACTTAGTGGGCATGAGTGGCACAGTGGATGGAGAGACAGGTCTGTACTAGAGAAGGCCTGAATTCAAATCCAGCCTCAGATACTTATAGCTGTGTGACCCTGGGCAAGTCACTTTCCCCTATTTGCCTCACCTTCCTCATCTATTAAATGAGCTGGAGAAGGGAATGGCAAATCACTCCAGTACATCTGCCAAGAAAATGGTGTCATGGAGAGTTGGACACAACTGAATAACAACAACAAATAAATGTTTACTGAGTTGAGAACTATTCACTCTAGTCTGGGATCAGGACCAGGGAAAGCTCTGAGGTGGTATTGGGCAACCTAGCAAAATGTCTTGGAATCTGGTTCCTCAAATTATTCTGTGAGCAGCCTTGCCCTCTCCACAAGCAAGCAGGTGGGTCGTTTGTTAGAGCACCTCGCTGGGTCGCTAAGACATCAAGGGAGAATGAGATGTGAACGCTGGCCTCTTGCCCCTGGAAAAAACCCCAGTCCCTGGCCCCCAAAGCCCATGCTCCATTGGACTGGTGGAGATTTTCCAGCCCTGCCTTCAAGAGCTATTTTTGTGCAAAAGATACCAGTCACCAAATTAGGGCTGGTGTGGGGAGAGAGGGTTCTTCTTCATGCTTTGCTGGGTTTTCTGGCCTCTGAGGCAGAGGAGGTGATTGGCAGCCACTGAAAAGCTGGTCAGAGAGGAGTGATGGGCAAAAGAGCCAGGTTGGAAAATGGCTTTGGCTCCACAGACCTGGAAGACAGGAGGCCAGGGGGCCAACAAGAAAGACGGTTTAATGACGTTGTCATGAAATGAAAAGCCTCTGGAAAAGGGAAAAGAGAGGAGTGCATAAGTTTGGGCATAGCTGCCACCCTTAGTGTCATCACTTTAATTCAATAAGTATTTATTAAGTATCTATCTTGTGCTAGGCACAATACAGTTGTCTGGGGATCCTGGGTTCAAATCCTGCTCTGATGCATACCACCTGTGTGACCTTGGACAAGTCATCTAACCACCCCATGCCGCAGTTCCCTTTTCTGTAAAATAAGGGAACTGGATTAGAGGGCCTCTGAGGTCCCCTCCAAGTCTGGGTCTAAGATTCTTTTTTTTTGGCTAGGCAACGGGGTTAAGTAACTTTTCGTTCTGTTTTTTTTTTTGTTTTGTTTTTAGGCCATTGGGGTTAAGTGACTTGCCCAGGGTCACACAGCTAGTAAGTGTCAAGTGTTTGGTCTGAGGCCTGGGGGGGGGGGGGTGGTAAGTAACTTGCCTAGCGTCACACAGCTAGTAAGTGTCAGGTCTTCCTGACTCCAGGGCCAGTGCTCTATCCGCTGCACCACCCAGCTGCCCCAGGGTCTAAGATTCTATGACACAGTCCTTTGCCTTCAAAGAGCTTCCATTCTCCTGTGATGGAAACTTCACGATTGCAGAAGAATGAATACAAAGTATACCCTTCCCAGAGGAGGGGTGCTTCTCCAGGTCCAGGGTGGAAGTCTAGGGTCCAAAGTCCAGACATTTTCTCAAGCCCAGCCTAGGCAGCCTGCAGAAATGCCTTCCCTGGGCCTCATCTCCCTGGGGCCATTTGTCTTGATTAGGTATTGGCAGCTGTGGCTAATTAAAAGCCCTGCCAAACCCTCCTGTTTGCTTCCCAGCTAGGGAGCATCATGGATTTTTAATTTCTCAGACAGCTTTGACCTTGGCAGCACTCGGAATACCCCTCGGCAGGCCTTTATCTGTGCGCCAGTTGCCCGCCCGAGTGGCCAACGGCAGCCGAGCAAGCAAAACTTGGTTGATCCACTTCCTCTGGCAGAGATTATGGGGAGTTTCTCCAGCCAGGCAGTTGGGGACAGCTGGCCACCCACGCCTGTTTCCAAGGAAACTGCTCTATTTGGTGGGGACGCGCCCGATCAACAGCCTCTGGATTACTTTCTGCTGGGTGTCCTACTTCCTGCAAAAAGGCCCTGCAAACGTGCTCCAGGGATTCTGAGTCTCCCACCCGCCTCACGATCCCTAAATCCACCTTTAATCTCCATGGCCCGTCGAAGATTGTCATCACTGTCTGTTTAGAAAGACCATGAGGTCCAGTCAACATTGCGGAAGACCTGGCTTTAAGTCCTTGTCCTCCCCCTTATTAACCTTGGCCTTAATCATTTTAAGCCTCAGTTTCTTCATCTGTAAAACTGTGATAGTGATACTTGCTTCAAGTCGTTGGGAGACAATGCGGCATAGGGGATAATAATAATTTCTATATTTTAATATTTATTATACATAACATATCATTAACATATATACCATATTATATTATAATATAATTTATTATAATTATTATAAATTATATAATAATTTATAAATAATAATTTATTATTATTATTATAGTTAACATTTACATAGTGCTCACTATGTGCCTAGCACTGTGCTAAGCACTTTACAATTATTATCTTATTTGATCTTCACAACAACACTGGAGGACAGGTGGCATTGTTATCCCCATTTTACAAAGGAGGAAACTGAGGCAAATAGAGGTTAAGTGATTTACCCAAGGTCATACAACTAGTAATCAGATTTTCCTGATTCCAGGTACAGCCTGCAACATCTAACTGCCTAGACCTTTGGCCTTGGAGTCCAGAAGATCTCAGATGTTTACTTGCTGTATGACCAGTGAATCGTTTAACCTTTCTCAGCCTCAGTTTCCTAATCTGTAAAATCGGGATGATACTATTTGGAAGTAACAATATCTGGCTCAAATGAGACAATATACACAGAGCACTTTGCAAACCATAAAAGCGCTATGAAAGTATTATTGTTGCGATGATCAAATTAAATAAGCCCTGAGAAAATGTCCAATTGAGTTAGTTGCTCAGTCGTAATGGCAGGATTCAAACCCAGGCCCTTCTGCTTCAAAGATCCACCATACACACCCAGTTGCTTGCCCCCCTCCCCTCTTCTCCCTGTTCCTATTTCCTTCTTTGCTCCTTCCCCCTCCCCTGTCCCTCTCCTTCTGTTGGCTAACACTTTAGGGACAGTAACGGTGAAAAGTTCAAGTCTGATTGACGGAGTAGGGGAGGACGTGGTCATAGTAATCAGATGACCAGCTCCTGTGGGTGGCTGCCCTTTCCATCTCTGCCCTGCCTCCCTGAGTTCATGAATATCACTGGTGGAACCCAGAACCAACTCCTCCCCTAGGTGTTTTCTGAGATTCAGGAGTGGGGGTGGGGAGAGGGACTAGCCTGGGACCACAGATCATCCCATCCCTGTTCTTAGAGCCTCAGAGGGTTTGGATCCAGGCTTGGAATCTGGGGCACGAGCGAGGTTAGCTCCAGGATGCACGAGCTACAATTGCTGTGCTTAAGGTTAAATTATAGGCTTTTGTTTCCAGCTTCTCCCATTTGCCGTTGCTGGGGAGGACCCACCTGGAGGGCACTGAACTGGCATCTGGTGCTCCCTGGGGTGCTCCTGACTCTTAAACTGACACCACTGTTTGGCATCCCAGATGGCATCCCCAACTCCTCCCCCCCCATGCCCAATGTTGCCAAGGAAGACCCGTCGATTTGACCTCCCTAACATCTCTCGTGTCCACCCGCTTCTCTCCTCCAACGCTGCTGCCGCCAGCCTGGTGCAGGTACTCATCACCTCACACCTGCACTATTGCAATAACCAGATGGTTTGTCTCTCTGCCTCCAGTCTCACCTCCACTCAGCTGCTGAAGTGAGGACTCCTTATCACCTCCATAATCAAAGCCCTTTCAGTTTTCTTACACCTTATTCAGTTCCCTACTCTGCGACCCAGGGACACCAGCCTCCTGGTGCTTCCTCGAACTAGACCCTGCATCTCTGGACTCCAGGCATTGGTCTCGGCTGTCCCCCCAGGCCTACAGTGCTCATGCTCCTCTGATCTGCCTCTGGGCTTCCAGCTAAAACCCCACCTTTTACAAGAAACCTTTTCTGATCTCCTTTAATGCTGGCGCCTTCCTTACCTCTGTGGATTATTTCCAAATGATCCCCTGTATAACTTGTTGGTACATATTTGCTTGCTTGTGAGCTCCTTGAGGGCAGGCACTGCCCCCTATGCTTAGCCCATTGCCTGGCACATAGTAGGTGCTTAATAAATGTTGCTTGACTGAACTGACTGCTTAGCAACAATGAGCATCAGGCTAAGTCCTTGAGTACCAAGTTACAGCCACAGGCACTGGTTTTCCACCCATCCACAGTAAAGACCCCCAGCTCATAACCAAAGGATGCCAGCCCATTAGCAGTGTGGCTTTCTCCAGTGCTTCAGAATAGCACTGTCTGCCATTCTCATTTCAAGGACTTTGAAGGGTGAAATCAATTATATGTATATGTCTGTGTGCGTGCATCCCAAACATCCTCACACACATATACACACCAACTATCGATAGCAGCTGAGCTCATTACATACAACTGGCAGAGAGATTAATGTCTTAACGTTTAATTCAACAAACATTTATTAACTACTTGATATATGCCTTTGACACCTACTGGCCGAGTGACCCGGAATAATTTACTTAACCTCCATGTTCTCAACAGTCTAAGAGTAGAAGGTACTGAGAGGGTGCTGACCTGCACTGGGGAGAGTGTCTTTACCGAGGGGTTCCCTAAACCAGTGAGATCACTGTCCCAGCCCCTCTCCCTCACTGTGTGCAAGGTAGGAGGTAGAGCTGGGTAAGGAGACAGAAGGGTGGCCTAGATTCCAACCCACGCTGGCTGGGTGACTTCAGACCAGTCACTTCCCTGGTTCCAACTCCTCAACCAAAAAGAAAGGGCAGGGCAGGCCTCTGAGCTCCCAGCTCAGATCTGTGACTCCGACGTTAAGATGAACCTGACACAAAGGAGAGGGATCTAAGTGTGAAGAGGAGAGGGGCAGAGGGAGACAGGGGGAAAGAAAGGAGACAGAGAGAGAAACACAGAGGGAGGGGGGAGAGACAGACAGAGACAGAGATAGAAAGAGAGAAAAGACAGAGACAGAGAGACAGAGAGAGAACACCACTCAGGTAAGGGAAGCCACTGCAAGTGAAGAGAACAGCCCCACTCACTTAGGAGGCAGTTCTGAGGGATGGTCCTGGGACGCTTTGCTGAGCTCATTGCCAACAATCAGTGGAATTTAGAACGAAGCCTTAGACTTCCTAGAACGGCCCTCTTTTGACCACCGGGGTCCTATTCCAGAGCAGTTGGAACTGGGTCGGCTTTGGGAGGGAGAGCCCAGAGCTCACCTTATTACTTTCTTTTCCCTCAGCTGCCCCCAGTAGGGGACCAAGTTGAAGAAGCTTCCTCCAGCTTGACTTGGCGACTCAGTATAGACGTTTAGCTCAGCATGAAGCCGATAGAGCTTGATAGAAAACTGAGGTAGCAATCGTTTGCAACCCACTACAGCTGTATGTTACACACACACACATACACACACACACACATCCCTTCTGAAACAAGTGAGAAAGCTTTGAGCCACTCATTCCCATCACTTTCAGTGCCACAGAGGCTGACCAACCTGGGTGGCACAAGGGAGAGAAAACACTGGACCTGAAATGAGGAAAACCTGGGTTCCAATCCAGCCTCAAACATTTATTAGCTGTGTGACCCTGGGCAAATCATTTGATCTCTGCTTCCATTTTCCCATCAGTAAAATGGGGATAATAACATCTACCTCTCAGGGGTTTTGTGGGGGCAAAATGAAATATTTATGAAGTGCTCTGCAAACCTTCAAGCTCTGGGAATGCTATTACTATAGGAAAGCTGGGCTCTTTGCAAGATGTCCCAGTTCTCAAGGTCAGCTGTATCCTGGGATGACGGGGAGAATGTTATCAAAGAGTAGCCATGGTGACATATGTCAGCTCCCGAAGACCAAAACCGCTGGTGTCTGAGTTCCTGGTGCCAATAAGTCTGTCACACAGAAGTGCTTCATCAGGTCCTCGCCTCCCCAGCCCTGACTCGACCAGGCCCACAGAAACTGGCTAAGAACCCAGGTCTTCATGTCTCTACTCGAAAGGAAGGCAGAATTCCGAGGTTTCTGAAATCAAGAATTCTGAAGGCATGCTTAAATTGCCTCGTATTCTATAGGGTTACACAAACAGCAGGGTAATGTAATCAGTGTTGCTATGCGTGAGGTCCTTTCTAGCTTTGAATGCTTGGACTTTCTAATTCTACACGTGACACAGAACAGCCTTCTGGAGGAGGGAGCCCGAATATATTCTCTAGATAGGGATGGCTGAGCTAACCTACAAAAACAAATTTTGCTAAGCACATTGAATTAAACATGATTTTGGGCTAACACCTATCTATCACATGTTCCAGGAACCCCAAGAGACCCAATGGAAAAGGGGGCTGGTAGAAGGCAAAGAGAAGCCAGAGACCAGTGAGGAGTGAATTTTTTTTTTTAATCAAGACTAAGAAAACGTCACTGAATCAAGGACAGCCATATAAATACATGGTGAGCTGTGTATAAAACTCAGTACCAAATTTGGCCTCGTCTGAGTGTGTATGTATCAAAAACGTATTAAAATCGGCACTAAACTCTAGCACGTAGGCTGATGAGACAGATAGGGCAGGGGCCAGGCAGTGGTGGCTAACCTGGATCAACTAAAGGGCTAAGTTCTGAAAGGGGCCACTCCACATAAGGACGAAAGGAGCACCTGCAACTCCACACCCTTGGCATTCCTTAAAAAGGTCTTGGGAAAAGAGTGCCAAAGAGGATGTCACCCTTTCTCTTTGCTGCTGGTTGCTGTCCTGAGACCACGAACCTTTGCTAAGCACCTTTAAGAAACTTCATGGTCTCCACACTCCTTCTCCTTAAGATGTGACCAACTCTGGCCCAGCAGTCAAGTTTTGTGATCTGTGCAGTGAACCTGGTCTGCCAGCTGGGGTTTACTCCACTACCCTGGACACGAAAGCCTTAAAGCTGCTGTCAGGATGGGGGATACAAATGTTTTGGGTTGATCAGATGATGCCATTATGTCCTAGCGGAGAATGCAGATGAATATAGCACCCTATGGGATCTCGGCCCTGGACCTTCATCATTCAAGTGAGCAAAGGCAGTCTCAGAACCACCACCTGTCCTTGGGGAAATGGAAGCCAAGCACAAAACCCATCTCATGTTTAATGTGTCCTTAGCAAGGTCCTCCCCAGGCTTCGTCTCGAGCATCCTTAGGTGAAGATGTGTCAAAATTGCATCTGCTTCAAAGAGACAAACTAAATTAGCTGTACTTGGCTTACTCTGGGTCAGAAATGGCCCTCTGGCCTGACCTAGGAATAATAAGGATTTATGTGCCTAGTCTGCTTACCAGTGAACAAAGTATCATCTCTACAACAGTTCTTAAGCTCTTACCAGGAAATCTAGTTAGTAAATGGTAATTTCTTTTTCTCCCAGTGAAAACTGGCCAAGGATATTCAAAAGAAACATTCAAGGGGAGGGACTGAGCATTGGTGAATGGAAAACAGTATCCTGAATCCCCTCAAACAGCCTACCAAGCTGTCATTGCTCCTATAGTTTTCAGGCCAATGGTAACTGAAACTGCTAATCCTGCCTGTCTTTTTAGGCATTCCTACAAAGGAAACAGCCACTCTTCCCTTCTCCATACAAACCAGCAGTGTGTCCTTCTGGGGCCTGTTTTTTCTCCTCATCCCCAGCTAAGTCCTTTGCTAAAGGGTGACTTGATAATTTTAGTCAATTGTGGCAACTGACAAGAGAGTGAATGCATCCAGGGACAAAGATTGCTGAGTACACTGGGCTGTTAATGAGGGACTTTCTCAGCACTTTTCTGGACCAGAGTTCAAGTGGCAAGAGACAGACACCGCCCACATTAACTGAGCCTGCTACTTACTAATCATCATCGTGTAAGACCAAGAGTGGTCTGAAAATAGAGCTTCAATAAGGATCTGAAGAAGTACCCAGTAATTATGGTCCTAATTGAAGGGGGATGATGAGGTGAGAGGCTAAGCCATACAGGGCCCTTTGAGTACTCACAAGAGGAAGGGACAGCTTCATTTCAGAGCGACCTGACACTGCCCCCTAGTGGAACCTGGTGACATCACGCACCTGGCTCATTCAAATAAAATTCCTTCTAAGGACTGTGAAAAAAACACGGCTAGCATATGAGGATTCTGTTGCCTCCAAAGGGTGGAAGGTCTGTTCTCAGATACTCTGATTTCAACGCTGAGCCAGAGAGTCCCGTTTCACCGAGAGGGGCGGGCAGCAGAGAACTCCCGGTCCCTTCAGAGCCTGGGCAGGGAGCCTGCCGGTGCCAGGATGATGCCGAAGACGTAGAAAAGCCCCAGCAGCAGGTTGAGCTTGGCAGTCCTCTGGGGCAGTTTGTTGAAGGTCTGACTCCTGAACTGCCTCTCAAGCGAAAAGGCCATGGGAATGGTGAGCAGGGGCAGCGCCATGCTGATGGCGTACCTCGTGGCCAAGATGCTGAAGATGAGGTAGGGCAGGAAGAGCAAGGTGGTGTAGAGTATGTAGGAGAAGGTGGGGCCGATGAGAATGGCGAGGGTGACGATGCCAGCCTCTCTGTCGGACTTCATGTCCCTGGTGTTGTTGGAATGGAGGATGGCCTCAGTGCTGAGGGCCAAGGGGATGGCGTAGACCAGCGGGAAGATGGCCAGGGAGCCCACCTGCACGGCATAGGCGAACATGACGGCCAGGGGACCAAAGGTGATAAGGATGACCAGGTCGCCCAAAGCCACATATTTGAATCCAATTCCTATGGCCAGAAAATATAAAGAGTTGACATGAAATCAAAGACTGCTAATTAAGGAGACTATTTTTTTTTAAACCACAACAGTTTACCTCACTCTTACTGTGTTTTGTAAGGAAAAGGCAAAAGGAAAGGGAACCTGAAACAGCACAGCAAGCCCATCAATCAGCTCTCTCCTTCTCAAACAGTGTCGAGGGCAAAAACTGATTTGTTCTCAGATGCAGCAAAGGGGTAGAAAGATTACTAATTAATCTGTTTCCAAGCATGCCAGCTGTAGGTATACCAATGACCCTCCTAATATCACCTAACAAACATTTATTAAGCACCCATTCTGTTCAGGATACCCCACTAAATGCTAGATGAGATAGGAAGTTTAAATAAACTATTTCCTGACCTCAAAGGTTGTGCGTTCTGTAAGAGGACAAGACACTGACACAGTGGGTGCTAAGCCTCTCCAAGCTTCAGCTGCCTCATCTAGGGCAACTGGGGGCTGAACTGGGTACAGAGCGCCAGGCCTGGAGGCAGGACCTGACGAGTTCAAATCCTGCCTCGCACCCTTGCTAACTGTGATCCAGAGCAAGTGGCTTTATCTCCATCTGCCTCAATTTCCTCAACTGTAAAATGGAAATAATGACAGCATCTACCTCCCTGGGCTGTAGTGAAGATTAAACAATATTTGTGATGTGCTTATCACAGTGCTCGGCACATAATAAGCTCTACAGAAATGTTAGCTATCATTCATTGTCATCATCATCATCTGGAAAATGAGGAGGCTGGAGTCCCTTCCAACTGGGACTGTGATCCTAACATTACATGATGAAAGCGTCAGAGGTTATAAAATGAAGTATCAAATGAGGCTGTGGGGACAAGGACCAAACCCTCCTTTTTATTTCCCTGAGAATCTGTTCCTTCCAACGGGAAGCTCTCCCTTTCTAAGCACCCACTCTGTGCACAGTTCAGCAGGAATCACCGCAGTATGTGCGTCCTGCTCCGCCATCACTTCTGTCTATGCCAGGATCAAGAGGCAGTTTTCAGCTCTGGGTCTGCTTACAGTCTTCGGCACCCCCTAAATGAACCTAACCCCCCCAATGAACATGTGACTAGTCAAGAGACCCCCAGGCCCCACTGAAACAAGCGAAACGGCACTGAATGAGCAGAACATCTCTGAACCAGCTGAGGTTCCAGGGCTGCTGCCCTGGAGAAGGGAAGCTGGAATCACACACACAAGCCACATTCACTGTCAGGGTTTCCAGGGTTGGCTCTTTCCTCCATGGGCATTCTCTTGCTTGTAGATTCCCTGAGGATGGGAAGCAATCACACTTCCTTACCCTACATCAGCCAGCTTTCAAGAGCAACCCCTGGGTTCTCCTTCATAATCCAGTATGACTCGAGATATCTATCACCTTGTGTATGTGAGTCATTTACGTTACTTCTAACCTCTGAGGCAGACCAGGAGGACCAGTGCCAAGAGCAAGAGCATTAAGCCACTGCTCAGCATCACGGTCAAAGACACCATGATCTGCCTAAGTGTGCGTGCTGAGCCGAGCCTGCAGAATCAGAGAAAAAGCCTGACCGCTCACATCCCCCCTGCCTTTTGTCTTTCGAGTACTAGATAAGAACAAAACCAGGAACTTTCATTTTCTCATTCTTGCATGCTCGTAAGTTCAACCTCTGGTCTTGCTACATTATTCTAAAGTCAGCAACAAGTCAATATAAGTGTTCCTTAAATGGGACACAGTATCATGACAAAAGCTATATTCGGGAAATAGAGCTCAGCCCATAGAAGGGCTTGGCAGGATTCCCAGAGATGTTGTTTGTCCTTCATTTTCCAAGAGGACCAATGATATCACAGGGGATGTCCTGACTCGAGCATAAACTCGACTTAGGTGAGGCAGAGTTGCTCAAAGGCTTCAGCCTCACTCTCTCTTCTTTTTTTTTTCATTTTTATTGATTTATTTCTCACTTTCTCTTTCAGAGTCATTGAAGTCCAGTGGCAAGACAAAAGTCAGGATGACTGGCGATGGCCCAGGATGCAGTGGATGACCCTGGCATCTTCGACGTCTGACCAAGCTCTAAGCACTCCACAGAGCCTGCTTCAGCCACCTTCACGGCTGCTGGAACAAACTGTCCTCATCCACCAGAGGACGTCTTCAAGTGCTTGGGGTAGACACCCCCCTGACTCACCGACAGATCTGAGGCCTGTCAGCTACCTTCAACCTGGTTTAGCTGGTGTATGGGGTTTTCAGGGAGGACTAGCACCTCTGGTGTCCAGGCTGCCCACTCCCCTTTGGTGTCCACTGATTCACCCAACTCTCACCTGTGGCTTGAAGAAGCTGTAGCATGCTCAGCAGCCATACCCCAATTTAAAAAAAATTCCTGGAGGTAGACACATAAACCCTGGCTATGGCAAGTCTCGCAAAATTCTTGCCATTTATCTGCCTTCCTCTTGTCTGAGGAGGGCAAGACCTCAATGCTGACTGGCAAACCCTGCCCCCTAACTCCTCCCTCTGCTTCCTTGGCTCCAAAACAGTTATCTGCATCCTATCTCCCCCAGGACAGAGAATCTGAGAGTTGGAAGGACCCTCGGGGTTCTGGGATCTAGTACAATGGAGACCTGAACAAAAATTCAGTGGTAACTCAGCATCCACCTACAGACCTCCCACTCCTCCCCCTTCTTGGGTTTTGTTTTTGTTTTTATCAGCTTCCACCCACTGCCTGAGGTTCAGCTGGACAGACCTAAACAAAGTTCAGTCTAAGCTCTCTTCAGAAGATGTGAAGACTGTCATCCTGTCCCCTTCTTAAGCCTTTTCTCCTGTAGGCTAAAACAGCCCCAGTTCCTGCTCCACAGACTGGTGTGGAGGCCAGACAGTGCCCCATCTTGACCACTCTCATACGGAGACTCTCCAGTCCCTTCCTTCTCTCTCTTACCTCTCTACCCCACCCATACAGATGCCCTATTTTATCTCCCCTACCTCCAAACATCTCTGGAAGCCCTCTCCTCCACTCACAAGGCCACCCCCTAGTTCAGGGCCTCATCACCCCCCTCTGCTGCCAGAGTCTATCTAATCCATCCTCCAGAGCTGCCAAAATCATCTTCCTAAGACACAGAAAGGTCTGCTCCCCTAAGGCCTTAGTAACTGCTTAGGATTTAATGTCCCCTATGTATAAACTGAAGCCAACCTACCTTTCCAGAGTGATCCCACATAACTTAAGCTGGCTGCCCCACCTCCCATTCCAACCAAAGTGACCCCCCCAAACCCTCCACCCCCAGCCTACTCCTCAAACTCCACTGTCCCTCTCCTTGCTTTGGGGCATCTGCAGAAGCTCCTGGAGAGAAGACTTTCATTTTTGTCTCTCTATCCCCAGAACCTGACACTTAAGAAATATCTGTCAAACTGAATTGAAAACCAAAGCCTGCTCTCCTCTTTAAAATAACAACCCCTAAAAATGATGGCCAAAGGGAGAATAGTTTCTACTGCCAGAGCCAGATTCCTAAAGTGGTGGTTTGATGACTTCTAAACTGTGATGTGAAGATTATGAAACAGCATCAAGGACCCTGGTGAGCAGGAGGAGCCCCTTTAAGGGATGTCTACACAAGAGAAAAGAAAATGGTCCCAGGGATCTGGAAGGTGGCACCTTCCCCTTCAAATCACTAACTGCTGTCAGGGACCTTAGAAATGCTCCCACCCAAGCTCCTCACTTTACACAAGAGGAACCTCAGGATCAGGAAAAATAAATGACTGATCCAAGGTCCCCCTGCACATAGGGAGTGGTGCCAAGACTAACCTGGGGATGGGCAGTGACTGCTCTGAGGTACCAAGCCCTCCCTGGATAGCACAGATAGGCCCAGTCCCTCAATGCCCCCTTGGGGAGCAGAAGCAGGTTATATCCCCTGGGATTTCTAGGGAGCAGAGTAGGGCCAGGCCTAACCCCGAACATCCTGGGGAGCACAGGCTCACCCCTGGGCAGCACAGCCAGGCCCAGACCCCTCTGGAGAGCATAACTAGGCCTGGCCTCCCAGACCCCCTGGGGAGCATAACCAGGCCTGGCCTCCCAGACCCTGGGCACCCTGGGGAGCATGGCCAGCCCTAGACGCCCTGGGGAGCACGGTCACCCCCCCCAGGCCCCCCGGGAAGCACCTGGCTGGGCTGGGTCTCACCTCCGGTGTACAGGAAGGAGCCGGACAGGCCCCCGAAGAAGATGAGTGCCAGGTGCTCGAGTTTGAGTGCCGACAGGCAGTAGAGGCAGGCGGCGCACACGCAGCCCAGTGTGTAGAGGAAGACCCCGAAGCGCACCACGTCCTGCGGCTCCAGGATGCGGTCCACGAGCGTCCGGTCGTCGCTCTTCTTGTGGTCAATGCCCTTGGAGAAGTCGTAGTAGGTGTTGACCAGGTTGCCGGCGCCGTGCACGGCCAGCACGGCCACGGCGCTGCCCAGCAGCAGGCCGGGCTGCAGCGCGCCCTGGGAGCGGTAGGCCAGCGCGCTGCCCAGCGCCACGGGGCTCAGCGACGCGCTGAAGCTCCACGGCCGCAGCGCCAGCACGTAGGAGGCACACTTCTGGCGCCACGACCGCGGCCCAGGCCCCGGCGCGGCCCCGCACGGGCAGCCGTTACCGGCCTTCTCCCCTGCGCCGGCGCCCGCACCGGCCGGGGGACCCTCGCCCGCCTGGATGTCGATCCTCTCCCCGGAGCTCTGGGCCGCGGCCATGGGGGTGGCGAGCCTGGGCTCGGGGGCGGGGCGGAGACGCGAGGGGGCGGGGCTAGCCAAGCACGTGGAGGGGCCAGGGAGAGCACGAGGAGGGGGCGGGGCTAGCGGCTGAAGGAAAGCGCGCGCGGGGGGACAGGGGGCAAGGGGAGGGGGCGGGGCCAGCGGGGGAAAGGGGTACCGAGGCAGTGCGGCTGCCGGAGCAGAGCCGGGGATCGGGGAGGGATGCAGACCCAGAAAAGGGTACGCGGGGCTGGAGCGGAGCTCGCTGCTCCCGGGAAGCGATGTGGGGGCTTCTAGAGGGGCTCGCCAGCTAGGGAGAGAAGGCTGAAACGTCACCAGGCGGAGGAAGGGAGCACCCGGGAAAGGAGAATTCGGGAGGTTGGCAGCTGTTCCGCAGGAGGCCTGACCTACTCTGACCCCACGGCCGTCCGGTCTTCCAGTCACCCCGGCTCTCAGTCAGAGGCAAGGCCAGCGCCGACCCGGATCTTTCAGCGCGTCCCAGGGGCCGCCATGTTGTGCGCTGGCCTTTGTCGGCCGTGCGGAAACCGGCTCCCTGCGCACTTAGGGTCCGGCAAAGAAGGGCCCTCCCCTTCCCTCAACACTGGGGGAGCTCTCCCTCCCTCCTCCCTAGGATCACTCATTGAGTTCCAGTCAACGAACTTGTGTTAAGCTACTGATACAAAAAGGAAAGGCCACGATACAGTGGAAAGAACACTGCACTGGTTTCCAACTCTGCTTCTGAGGCTTAACCTGTGTGACCTTGGTAACCCGGGACGTGTCATGGTGTTTTTCAATGCTTCATTCACTCTCGTCAGTTTTTAATAGTTATACCTCCGGTGCTTAGCACAGGTGCTAAATAAATGTTGTTGTTTTTTAATTAAATGAAAAGTCCCTCTGAGAGAGGAAGTCACTTGCCCAGGATCACGGGGACAGAATCCATTCCTCCTTCCATTGCCTCCCTGAGCACCAGGAAGAAAGATGAGGGGTCTCAGAGTTGGAAAAGAGACAGAGGTGTAGAGGCCCTGTGGCCCTATCTCCAGCTGAGCCACTGCTTTTCTGGGTGACCAGAGATGAGATACAATTCTAACCCTGACTCATGAACAGCTTCTATTCTTCACCCGGTCTTGGTTGTTTTCTTCCCCTTTATTGTTTATGTATGTTTTCATTCAAATCAAGAGGCTTGATGGGGTATCAAGGAACTCCTCCCACCTTAATATTCTCTGAGAGAATGTGATCTAAAAATCTCTTAATTACTCTGTGCCAGGCACTGTGCTAAATTTGCACATTACAAATGGAAGAGGAGCTGGGGCAGAGAAATCAACAAGAGGAAAATAAAGTTCATTATATCCAGAAAATTGGCAACACCCGGTGACCTTGGGAGTAGGAGAGGAGCAAGAGTCGTGGTGAGTGGGGCACGGTTGCATTGGTGGGCTATCTGCACCATTAGGGGAAATGTCCACGTTAATAAGATCACAGAATGCAAAGGAAGACAGTGTGATATGCAGATTGTGTAAGGAAGGAATCCAAAGTAAGGGAAAGATCAGCAGAGTAAATTGGGCTGGATCATGCAGGAGGTGAGACTGGAGCTGTGCCTTTTGAAAAATGAGTAATACTTGGGAACAATGTAATAACTCATTTCTATACTGAGTTCACAACCCTAGTGCAAGTATTTTTATGCCCATTCCGCAGATGCACAGGGTGAGAGGCTGAGGGTTTTGTCCCGGGAGTCCTACAAACAAGTACTCAGTGTCACAGTCTGGATTCAAACCCAAGTCCAGCTCACACATACACCCATACCCCTCACATAGTTTCCACTACTCCACGCTGCCACTCTAGGCAGAGAGCCAAGAGGGAGCATGAATGGGGAATGTGTAAGGCACGTCGCCACACTTGGAGCAGGGTTTGTGCTGGGAAGCAGCACAGCTGAGGCCTTGCGCTGGAATGACCTCGGGGTCCTTGATCCCAGCTGGGGTTAGTTAGGAAAACGCCTGAGTCCCCAGGGGTCATTTCACATGTAAAACCCCTGAATGCGACACGAGGGCTGCCTGGAGAGGGGGCGGGCCGAGAATCCGTAGCTGCTGCTCAAGTTCATGTGCGGATCCACGCAGGGGTCCACGCTGGGCGCTAACACGCGTGGAGGGAGGGGCTCTGAGCCGGCTCTCCAGGAATCCCAGCGGAGGTGGTACCAGGGAGAGCTGCCCAGCTGTCGAGGGGGCTCATTTCAACGCAGCACGCGCTGGAAGCCGGGTCGGAAGTGGCAAAGGCGGTCAACTTGCTGCTGATTGGTCTGTACCGGTGTTTCTCGGCCCGGCGCTCTCCTGTCACTGGATGTGTGGTTTGTCCATTTGAACTGCTCCCGCCTCCTTGGGGGGCCGGGTTCCAGAGCGTCCCTCCTTCCTCTCTACCATTGGCCGCCACACCCGCCCATCTCCTCCTCCGATCTGCCGGTTGGTCCTAGCGGTCCGGTGCCCCGCCCTTCCCCACCCGGCTCGGAGGGCAGCCGGGAGGGAAGGCGGGCGGTGTTGGGGGTGGGGGGGTTCCGGAGCTGCGGCGGCGCCTTCGGCAGCTGCACCGGCTGAAGGGAAGGCCGCAAGTAACGCAAGTCACGGTGAGTCTGGAGCCCGCCGCTCGCCTCCCTAGGCCGGGCCGGGGCTGAGACCCGGCCCCCCGCGCTGAAAGGAGGCCGCAGCGCCCCCGGGCGACCTGGGCCCCGCTGACGCCCCCAGGGCCCAGGAGCGGCCCCCGGGGCCCTTCCCTGCCCCGCCTCCAGCCTCCGCCCACTGCGCCCTACCGACCCCAGGGCCTCCTGGAAACCCCGACCCACTGTGTGCCCCCGGCCTAGCCAGAGACTCCCCAGAAGCCCCCTGCCTCGTCGGGGTCCCGCAGAGGTGCCCTCCGACCCTCACATGCCAGCCAAAGCTCCCCTGACTCCTCGGTGGCCCCCCCAGAGTTCTAACCACCACCTTCATGCCCACCAGAAGCCCCCCCGTCTCCACATGTCCCTCCAGAACGCCATATATGCTACCAGAAGGTTCTCTGCCTTGCCAGAGTGCCTGGGTGGAACCCTAATATCCTCCCAGAAGTTCCTCTGATTCACCAGAGACCCCTGGAGGTGCCCCCAGAACCCTCCCACGCTGTCAGAGGCTCCCTTGCCTCATCACGGACCCCACCAAAGTTCGCCCCAAGCTTCCCTGCCTAACCTGAGCTCCGCACGATCCCCATCTCATTCCTCTCAGAATGCCCCGTCAACAGCTCACCCACTCCATCAGAGACACCCCCAGAAATCCTCCAGACCTGTTACCAGAAAATCCCCCCCAACCCCTACCAATTACCTGTGCCAAGTCACCTCAGAAGCCCAGAGGTCCCCCAATATCATATTCCCTCCTGGAAGCCCACTCACTTTATGCCCCCGTCTCAGAAACGCTTTCAACGCCCCCAGGTCTATCAGCACCCAGAACGTTTCTTTCTTAATGGTTAATAGTAAACACTTATTAAGTACCTACAGTGTGCCAAGCACTATGCTGAGCACTGAGGATACAGATAGAAAAAGACAGTCCCTGCTCTCAAGGAGCTTACAGTCTAAGGAGGGAAGACTACACACAAAAGGAAGCTGAAAATGGGGTGGGGACAACCATTGAAGGGGCTTGGTGGAGAAGTTCAGAGTAGTGCAGCTGAGTGAGAAATGAAATACCTGAGCCTGGCCCCCTCCTTAAATGTAGATCTTGGCCCCACCCTCCTATCCTAGAGGCTGAGGGTAGTGATGGAGCTGATGGGATTTTATGGGATGATGAGCTTATCCCAACCAGGAGCTCCTGGGGCAAGGTGGAGAGGTCATCCGTTTTGAGAGAAGTTCCAGAATAATGCAGCCAGGTGGGGAATGAAGAGACCCAAGTCAATCACCTGCCCTTAGAAGATTTCTAGGCACCTTCTTAGACCCATTGCATATAACCAGGCCTATCCTGTACCCCCAGCCCCACCACTTCTGTAGACTGCCCTGGGTATTCTTCTAATCCAGCCCCAGCCTTTCCTGGCTGTCAGATGACAGATTTGAACTAGATAAGCTCAGAGGTCCCTTCCAGCTCCAATAAGGCCCAGGCCCCTTTCCTGGTGAAGGTTCAACTGGAGAAAAGGAAACTTGGGGCTACTGTTTGTCAAATGTTTGAAGGGCAGTAGCTGTGCTTGGCCCCTAAGGGCAAAACCAGAAGTGAGCAGAAGCTGCAGGAGGATGAATTTCCACTAAATGTGTGGGGAAACTTGCTCCTGGGCCCAGGTCCTAAGAAGGACTTCTGTGCCTGGAGGTCTTCGAGGGAAGCTGGGATGACTCATTTTCAGGGACTGAGGTCAGTAGTCTGGTAAAGACTGGATTAGGTAACCTCTCAGCTCCAGGCCTCTGAGTCTGTAAACATCATAGCTTCCACTTCAATAACACTCTATAGAAATGATTCTAGATGTACCCATCTACTACAGAATACTCTAAAAACAGATCTAGAGTAGATTTAACCTTCTCTAGGATCTACCTCAATTGATCCATTATACTGGGGAACTGAGGATATTTTGCCTAAAGAAAAATAGACTTGGGATAGATCAGTTGCTGTTTGTCACAGAGCAGAAAGATTAAATGTGTTTTGCATGACTTCGGAACAGAGAAGCTGGGGCAGTATGTCAGTTATTGGGAGGTGAGTTACAGGCTCAGTATTGAAAAGAGTTGATCAGAAAGCTGGCTGACCAGGGATTGGGTACTGCCTCAGGATACAATACCATTGTGCGGTAGGTAGTACAAATAGGATTATCCTCATTTTACAAATAAGAAAAAATTATGTTTCTGGAGGTAAAGGATTTGCTCATGGCCAGCCAGCTGTTTTAACAGGCAAAGAGCTGAGACTTGGTTCAGATCCTTCTCATTTCAAGTTGTGTTCTTTACCACATACTGTAAAGTAGTGAGTTCCCTGTCACCTGGGAGTATGTAAGCAGAGGCTGGGTAACCAAATGTCAGGGGTGTTGTATGTGGAATTTGTGCTTCTCAGAATTCAAATTGGAAGGTGCCACCAAGTCCAAAACCCATGCTTGACCAGAAATCCCCTCGGCAGCATATCTGATCCAATAAGCATTTTTAGACAAATGGTTACCCAGCCTGGGCTTGAAGACTAATTATGTTAATTCTCCCCCTCTCCCCCCATTCTGCGTGGCCTAGCTGCCCCCTGCCTTTTCAGACTTTATTTCATGTTGCTCATATCCAGCCAAACTGGCTTCCTACCTTGTCCCCAGACTCATCATTGTTTCCTTTCACAAGCACTGTTACAGGCTGTCCCGAACTTAGAATCCACTTGCCCCAGGACTCCCTAGCTCAGGTGTCTTTCCCAAATACCCTAGTTGTTAGTGTCCCTTCCCTTCCCAATTATCTCATATTTACTTACCTGGGTACATATTATATCCCCACCCCCCAACAGAATATAAGCTCCTTGGGAGCAGGAATTGTTTCGTTTTTGCCTTCATCTCCCAAGTGCCCAGGGTAGTGCTTTACATATAGTAGGTGCTTAACTGGTGTCGGTTTAAATTGAATTGATAACCTCTTACTAGAGGGAGCCTACTTCCAAAGCAGTGACCATGTCATTTGGGAGAGAGAAAGACTAAGGGGCCTTGTTCTTGGGAATGTGCTTAGAATAGGAGCACCACAGCATCCCCACTAGTCCCAGGCATCAGAGCCCATAGTATTTTGCAGCTCACATTGCAGTTTTTAATTTGTCGTGGCCACCTTTGTTTTCTCTGCAGAGAAACGATATTGAGCTGGACTCGACAGCCTTAGTCTGAAACTAAGATGTGCTCAAACTCTTAAAATCAGTCATTTGGAAGTTGGACATCTCTTCCACCTTGGGGTACCTGCTGGTCAAACCCTTGCATCTCAGAAAGTCAGAAATAGCCATTTGGGCCATTCCTTGGCTTCAGGATACAATCTCTACAGAGCTAGGAGAGTTGTCTGGGCCTTTATTCTGCAGGATCCCCAGGGCAGTCTCACACGCTGCCCTGTAGGGATGGATCTTGCTAGAATGTCTTCCCTGAGCTTCCCAGGGTCTGCGCTGGTCAGTGCTGAGGACAAGGGGTTATGATGTCATCACCGAATTTGGCTGCTTGAGGGGAGTGGAGAAGGGAGGGCTGCTGGCAGCTTCGGGCTGGCTGGAGGCTGGGACGAGTGACAGCCCAGCTGGTAGAAATGTGAAGTTAGGGAGAGAGTGCTGGACCTGGAATCAGGAGGCCCGGCGCTGCTACTCACTAGCTCACTTTGATCTTGGGCAGGTAGCTTGCTTCACTACCCTGGGCTTCTTTTCTCAACTTATAAAAGGAGGATTTTGAACTAGTGGATTTTCTGAGTTCATCTCCAGCCCTCTTGTTGTATCTGTCATTAATTAAGAGTGGGGCATCCCTCTCTGCAGGCTCCCTGGGCCCTGGACCCAGCACCACCATGTCAGGCACTGTGACCATCCTACAGCAGTTTGCCAGTGGCCTGAAGAGCCGCAGCGAGGAGACACGGGCCAAGGCCGCCAAGGAGCTGCAGCATTATGTCACCCTGGAGCTCCGAGAGGTCAGTGCAGCGTTGGCATGGGGGGAGGGCAGGGCATGGCACTTGAGTTGGTGGGTCACCGGGGTAAGGAACCTGGCAGTGGGACTGGAGGCTTTCCACACCAGCATGCAAGTTTGCTCATGTTTCTGAGGTCCTGCTGGATATGTATGCCTTCCCTGCTGAATATTGTCAGTCCTGTCTTCTTGCAGAGTGGTTTTACTGAAATGGGATTTCTATATGGAAACACAGGTTCAGGCAGGAGTCTGACCCTCAGAACCTAGGAGATGGGACTGTGGCACTGTCTTCCCTCATCCTACTTCCCCCCATTCACCTTGTCACTCAGGTTTGAAACCTTGGAGTGCTCCTGACCATTCCCTCTCCTTCTACTCCCCAGAGCGCATCATTGGCCAAATTGTTGTTGATCCATTTAGAGCCTGTCTCGAATCCGTCCCCTTCATTCCACCAAAGCCTCCTGTAGCAAGATCGGCGATGTGCCTCTTCTTACCTGAACCATTTCAGTAGCTCCTGCTGGTCTTCTGGCTTCTAGTCTTTTTCTTCCAATTTATCCTCCACACAGCTGCCAAATCAGTATTCCTAGCACAGGGCTGACCCTGTCACTCCTCTGCTCAGAAATCTGTAATGGTTCCTGGTTGCCTCAAAGACAGACTCCTCAGCGTGTCATTTAAAGGCCGCCTCCATGAGGCTCCCGTCACGCTCGCCAGTCTTGTCTTGTGTTGTGTGCCTTCGTGTACTCTCTGGCCTCCTCTGCCTTTGGGAACACAGTCTCCCATGCCCCAAATGCTCTCCCTCCTCACATTCACTTCCTGAAATCCCTGCTTCCCTCAAAGCAAAGCCCAGGAGCCATCTCCAGGAGGCCTTTGCTGCTTCCCTCTGTTGTTAGTACTCTTTCCTCTTGAAATTGCTTTTATGTTGCTACGTGTATTTTATATCGACTTCCTTGTGGAAGTGCTGTATTCCCCAGTTTGTTGTAAGCTCCTGGAGGGAGGACCTTTTGTTCCTGTCTTTTGAGTCCCCAGCACTTAGCGCAGAGCCTTGTACATAGGAGGGGCTTCATAAATGTTTGTTGAATTGCTGTTTGTGTGAATTACTGATGTCTGGAAGAAGGAGCCTTCCCTCAGGGGACAAAGAAGTTACTTCAACCTGTCCTCAATTTGCAGATGAGTCAGGAAGAGTCCACCCGGTTCTATGATCAGTTGAATCATCACATATTTGAACTGGTGTCCAGCTCAGATGCCAATGAACGGAAAGGGGGCATCCTGGCCATAGGTAAGAGAACCAGCCAGGGAGGGTTTCTTTCTATTTACGATCAATAGCCCTGGGCTAACAGTGGTCAGGAATTAGACCACACTAGTCCTTTCAGAGCAGGGCCAGAAGTCACAAACTGCAGCCACATTTCAGTGACTTGTCCAAGGCCCTTGCTAGTGTTCCTTTTCTGTCTTAGCCACTGCTCATTTGCACCTCTGCCAGAGAGTGGACCAAATAAATAATTGTATCCAAAGCTAGATAATTTTGCTCCACATGAGGGGCTCTGGTGATAGGTTTTAAATAGGGACAATTGAAACCTGCTTTTTAAAGTTCAAAATTAGGCTTCAATTACCTGCTTCTCAAAAAAAAAATCTGCTTCTTATTACCATTTATTCTACAAAATAATTGAGATTGCTGTATTACAAATAAAGGGGTAGATGGTTTACTTTCTTCTCTGGGCAGTTTACTTTGGGTATATGGTATCCCAGCCTCCACTCTCATCTTCTTTCTTCTCCCTTGCAGCTAGCCTCATAGGAGTGGAAGCCTATGCCACCCGCATTGGCAGGTTTGCTAACTACCTTCGGAACCTCCTGCCCTCCAATGACCCAGTTGTTATGGAGATGGCATCTAAGGCCATCGGCCGCCTGGCCATGGCAGGAGACACTTGCACAGCTGAGTATGTGGAGTTTGAGGTGAAGCGGGCCCTCGAATGGCTGGGTGCTGACCGCAATGAGGGCCGGAGACATGCAGCTGTGAGTACTCTGAAGATGAATGAAGATGAAGCCAGGCTCGGCGGGGCGGGGGGGGGGGGGGGTCTGTCAAGTGAGTATACACACACGTAGATGTTTAAAGAGAAAGGAATGGAGATGTCAGAGAAAATATCAAAGTATAGAGTAACACAGCCCACATTGGTCAGAGCTAACAGAGGTCGAAGGCTTGACCCCGTGGGTAACGAAGGTGTCTTACAGTTCTCCAACAGGCCGTCCTCCAGAATGCTAACTTGGTTTTTCCCCTCCTCAGGTTCTTGTCCTTCGTGAGCTGGCCATTAGTGTTCCCACCTTCTTCTTTCAGCAAGTGCAGCCTTTCTTTGATACTATCTTTGTGGCAGTCTGGGACCCCAAACAGGCCATCCGGGAAGGAGCTGTCTCTGCCCTCCGAGCCTGTCTGATCCTCACCACCCAGCGGGAACCCAAGGAGATGCAAAAACCCCAGTGGTACAGGGTGAGCAGGGTTTGGGTCATTCGGTAGAGTGCAAGCTTCCTGAGGGTAGGCACTGTTGGGTTTTTGTCTCTATTGCATAGCACTTTTGTTTGTCTCTGGCAGCCATCAAAGGATACATTTTTAACAGAGCCTCCCTTGTTCCCTCGGGCTGCTGGTAGGGCCGTTCAATGTCCCAAGAGCCAAGATTTGGGGTCCTAGAGGTTGTCTAGTCTGGCCCGCCCCCTTCACTGTACAGAGGCCCAAGGAGAAGAGGTGACTTGCCCAAGATCACATATAGAATAAGGGGCAGAGCCAGGTTCAGTGCTCTTCCCCCTTTGCTGTGCTGCCTTCTCATCGTGTTTACCCATGCCCCAGAAAGTAGGACAACAGTCCACCCCCTGGCTCCCTACCAGGCTTGTTATCAGGAGTCCCAAACCAGAGCTCTGGGTTAAACAGACTAGGTTCACTTGGCAGGGCTCCTCACAGATCACTGTTCAACCCACATCCCCACACCCCCTTCTTCCCTGGGAATCCCAGAATTTGGCTTGTATTTTGGTTTCTACAAAAAAGGGGAAAGAGCTTTCGGCTCCCTAGCAACCACTTGGAGTAACAAACCATTGATAGAGGATCGCTGTATCAAATGAAAAACTTGCATGTGGGTCAGAAAGAGTGAAGAGAGCCTTTCTCTTTCCTGTGAGCCCCAGACCTACAGAACTACCCTGTGGTTGATATCTCGCTTTCACCCCCAGGGAAAAGAACTTGGTGAGTTGAATACTTCCTCCAGGACAGCTTAGTGGAGGCATCAGTTAGCTCTCAAGGAAAAGGGCAAATGCTTCTAGATTGCCTTGACGGGAGAATAATGTGCCTATTCAGAGCCCCAGAGTATGTGCATGCAATTGGCCAGATTGTGGCTTATAGCGTGGATGCTATTCATTGAGGATATCCTCCCATCTCTACTTAGCACACCTATGAAGAAGCTGAGAAGGGGTTTGACGAGACATTGGCCAAGGAGAAAGGCATGAATCGGGACGACCGGATCCATGGGGCCTTGCTGATTCTCAATGAGCTTGTGAGGATCAGCAGCATGGAGGGAGAGGTGAGTGCCAGAAGCAGGGCCCAGGTCACGTGCACCCCAGAGTCCTTCACCAAGCAGTCTGCCCTATGTGTTTACCAAACAAAATCCAGGATAATGACTCTATCTCTGCGATGCCCACCTGTATTAAGTATCACTGTTCATTTCAGAATTTTCCCAGGAATTAAAAATATAGAAACTAAGGCTTTGTAGGTAGAGTGGACCAAGAATTAAAAGACTGTCAGATCACATCAGGTATTAGCTTAGGGTGTTGGATTTGGACGTGTGGATGAGCAAGCATTGAACAGTTCTCAGAGAACAGAATGACTGTACATTGTCACTCTTTCAAGTTTTCTCATACTTTTTGATGAAACCTGGGATTCTGAGAAAAAGTCAAGACCTGTTCCTCTCCGGAAGTCTGGGGAGACCAAAATGAGAACCTGCAGTTCCCCCCCCCCCCCCCCGTCAGGATTTCATCATGTTCCCTACACTTGAGCTTAGACTAGAGCGTGTGCTGAGGCTGTAGCACCTTCTTATGTCTACTTGATGAAGCTGAGAGTCAGCTCGTGGTGGGTGGTAGGCCCTAGCTACTCCTGTGTTGTTTCTCTGGTATTCAGTAGGTGGTGCTCTTCCCTTAAATTAGACCCGAGAAGAGGGTCCACCCAGTTGGAAGAGATGGGCACCTCGCCATTTTTCCTGTATTGGTTGCACTAAAGAGTCTGCAGAGGCCAAAGCTGGGAGCTACTTGTACAAGCAAATGATTTTTTTTTCTCCCTTTTGCAGCGTCTCCGGGAGGAAATGGAAGAAATCACACAGCAGCAGCTAGTACATGACAAGTACTGCAAAGACCTCATGGGCTTTGGGACAAAGCCTCGCCACATCACCCCCTTCACCAGCTTCCAGGCGGTACAGCCCCAGCAGTCCAATGCTTTGGTTGGGCTGCTGGGGTACAGTGCCCACCAAGGCATTATGGGATTTGGGACATCTCCCCTCCCAGCCAAATCCACCTTGGTGGAAAGCCGATGTTGTAGAGACCTGATGGAAGAGAAGTTTGATCAGGTGAGCCAGGAGAAGTTATCCTTTGGCTTGCAGCCTCCCTTCCCCTGTTTCTTGTCCTGACCTGTTACCTTTGCTGTCCCAGGTGTGCCAGTGGGTGCTAAAATGTCGAAACAGCAAGAACTCCCTCATCCAGATGACCATCCTCAATTTGCTGCCCCGCCTGGCTGCATTCCAGCCCTCTGCCTTTACTGGTAAGCCCAAGGCTGACTTCTGCCAAGTACTGGGCTGAGCAGATCACTTTCCCAGCACCCCTGCTGTGCATCCAGGGGCACCAGGAAGTGACTGCTCTTGTTCAGCTAGGGCCCCAGACATACGGACAGAGACCTCAAAAAGAGCCAATGGCCATCCAGCCCCATTCTTCTGTAGACACTCATCCCTGAGACACTGACTCATATCAGGCCCCTAGAGCCAAGACAGAGCAGCAGGACAAATAGAGCCAGTGAGGTGTTATGTGCAGGGTGGGCGAGAATGAGAGTGTATCGAAGGAGGACAAGGCAATTAGTGACATAAAACCATCAAGCCAGAGAGAAACGATTTCAAGAAGATCACCCATCTTTTTTCGATTTCCCCCTTCTTCCTGCCTGGCACGAAGCCTTCTTTAGTGACCAGATGGGCCCTGTTCAGTGGATCTCTAAATGAGCTCTGAATAAATGTGTGATGGCATCCAAGCTTCAAAAGGGGCTAATAGCTCAGCTCCGTGTGATCAAAGGCAGGCTCTGTGGGAGCAGTTACCTTCATAAGCTCAGGGGATTGCTTCGCAGGACAGAAAGGCCTCAGAAGGTCCCTAGATTTATGCTTTTGATGTTGGCTCTTTCTGTTGTTTTATTAAATAATACATTAAAATATGTAATAGAAATCTGGCCTGACAGGAACTCATGAATTCCTACCGTGTAGCTCCGGGCCACTTGTCTGAAGCTTTCTAGGTGAAAGCCACGCCTTGGTTCATTCTGAGTTCCCATAAACCCAGGCTCCTGGAATCTCAGCTATATTTGTCAGAGTTGTGATCCTGGTGACACTGCAGGTGTATAGTTCCTTTTTTTTCCTAGCATGCCAAATCTAGAAAAGGAAAATGAATGCCTCTCTTGGCTGTCTTTTTCAAAACCCAGCTGCATGCTATAATTCTAAGAACTAGCAAAATTGCACCCCCTTTCCCTCCCTCACCCAAATAATTAAAAGTCTAGGATATCAGTGGAAGATCTGGGTTCAGATTCTGCCCCAGATAGAACTATGTGACCCTGGGCAAGTCATAAAACCTTCCTCAGCCTCAGTTTCCTTTTCTGTAAAATGAGGTGATTAATTGATTGGTTGAACTGCTGACACTGTCTCAATATTGACATCTTTGTCAATTTTTGATCCTATGGTTCACTCTCACTTTGTGATAGTGTCTCAGCTTCTCATTTTCAGAGTAAAAGTATCCTTTCCCCAGCATATCCATCTGGAAGAACTCAGGACAAAGAGCATTTGTATTCTCTTACAGTAAAAAATAAATTATATATTTGTGACATACAGCAATTCGTTGTTCTTCCAACTGTCCCATCAGTGCCCCTCAAAATCCCAATCATTCTTTCTGTCATTCTTTGGTTCCCTCTGTGTCTGCCATATGTTTCTGGAGTAGGGCTTCTGAGACACTGTCAGGGGGATCGGAGAGAGAAAAGAATCGAGAAATGTCAATATTGAGACAGTGTCAGCAGTTAACACTTTAATTTGAATTGCTGGCATATGGATGTTAGCTTATGCAAATCAGATGGAAAAACATTTGAGGCTTTCCAAATTACAGATCTAATCCCCTTACATTAAGTATCAGTTATGATGAAGATCTGAGCAACAAAAAGATTTCCAAGCCATTGGCCCATTTATTGGAAGCAGTTTTCAATACAAAATAATTTATACAGTCCCTTGGAATTCACTGTTGTGAGATTTGACCTGTATTTCATAAAGATGAAATTCATCTTGATGATTGTGACCCAGATAGCTAAGTCTGAGCCTGCAAAATTGCCTCAGAACAAGATAACTGGTCAGTGCTACTCTTAGGAAATCTCTTTAAATGGTCTTCTCTTTAACACGGCTTTGCATCTTTCCAAAAGTGCTTTGTATGTGTGCCTTTAGCATAAGTCAGGTGATTCTCAACAGGATTGTAGGAGCTTCTTGAGTCCCTCTGATGACCTTTCCCTGCTTGTTTCATGCCCCCCTTGAAAGATAAACAGGACAAGACCACCCAAGCCCAGACCCAGAGACTCTTTCTCTTCTGTCTTCAGATACTCAGTACCTCCAGGACACCATGAACCATGTTCTTAGCTGTGTCAAGAAAGAAAAGGAACGCACAGCTGCCTTCCAGGCCCTCGGCTTGCTCTCCGTGGCCGTGAGATCCGAGTTCAAGGTCTATTTGCCCCGTGTGCTGGAGATCATCCGAGCAGCCCTCCCCCCCAAGGACTTTGCCCCTAAGTAAGCATCTTGGTTGTCCTCATCCCAGTGACCTCACCTGCCTGGAGGAGGGAGTTTCCTATGGCCCTTTCCATGTCATTCCAAGCTGTTCTCTGGTGTGAATGTCTGGGTGTGAAATATGGCTGATGGTACAAGGACATGCACCCCTTCGCCTAGTAGTGGGAGAGGAACAGGGATTAGCCCTTTCCTAAATAAGGTCATGTATATCTGTATTTTGAAAAAGTTAAAATCATGATGTAAATCATGTAGTAGTGGGAGGCAGTGATTTATAATAAATAAAACCCGTAAATCACTGAACTCAGGGCCCCAGACAACTCTAAAACCATGAGTCAATGAGCAAGGGCTAGCCCCTGTGCCAGTGAAGAGAATTCGCACATCAGGTATTTCTCACATGTGCACAAATAACAGGTCCAGGCCAAAAAAAAAGAGAGGTGGCAGTTGTCATTAACATGATAGGCAGAATGCAGTGTCCGGGAATAAGGCAGTACCTGTCCCCTTGTCTGCTGTCCTGCTCTGGCCACATCTGGAGTATTAGGCTCCCTTCTGAGCCCTACAGTGTAGAAAGAGTGTTACATAGAGGACAGTGGTGTGTCAAGGACTTAGAGGCCTTGTCTATGAGAATCCAAGCCAAGGACATCTCCCAGCTTAGGGCCTTGGAGGGGGGTATTGTCTTTCTTCGGGTTGTGATGGGGTGACATATACAAGAAGACTGAGACTCAGCAGAACTAGGAGCAGTGGGTGGAAGAAGAAAACCTCCCAGTGTTAGAGGTGTCCAGAGGTGAGACAGGCAGCCCCCACCTGGGGTGGGGGGGAAGCGTCCTGCAGAGGCTGGGTGAGCGCTTGTCCGGGAGGTTGCTGAGCCTCTTCTATTTCGTTCTGTTCTAGGAGCTGGACCAGACACCTTTGGGCTCCCTTTCCAGCTCTGATTTCCAAGGGCTCTCCCATCTCTGTTCTTTTCCCAGGCTCCCAGAAACCTTTAGCCCATGGCTGCATGGCTGGTGGCTTAGTTTGAGTTGGACAGTGGGTCAAGATCTAGGGAAGGGAGCTCTGCTGTAGTACCAAGGGCACTGATGTCTCCTTCCTGGCTTTCTCATTTACTTTCTGAATCACCATAGATGAGTCATTAAATGCCCCCAAACTTTACGTATCTCTCTGAGAATTGGGAAATATAATCCTTGGCACTCTTAAAAAAGGAGAGGCTTGGGAGATTGGGAATACTCAGGAGTAACTAGAAGGTGGCATTCAGGGTTGGGCTTGGCTTCTCCAAGCAGTGATCCTGACACCGTGGACAGCACCTTGATATCTTCCAGGTGTCACCCAGGAGTGATCCTGAGGTTGGGAGTGAGGCAGGCCACTCACTATATTCAAGTGGGCCATTGCTCTATTTCCCCGCAGGAGGCAGAAGGCAATTCAGGTGGATGCCACAGTCTTCACCTGCATCAGCATGTTGGCCCGAGCAATGGGGCCAGGCATCCAGCAGGACATCAAGGAGCTTCTCGAGCCCATGCTGGCCGTGGGCCTGAGGTACGTGTCCAGATGAGCTTCTGTGGGGCTCAGAGCAGGCAGGACCTTCACTTGAAGGGGTCAGTTCCTTGTTGCCAGGGGAAAACCTAGTGAGGTCATGAGCTGGCCTACCTTAGGCCAGTAGCTTTGGCTTTCCTCGTCTGCCCATGACGCCTGATAATACTCGTCCATCTCCGTTGCTTATGAGATCTAACTGAAAAAGGAAGCATTTCCCATTGTGGTGTATCAAACATGAGTGCAGTGGGTTTTGCAGTTTGTGCTGTCAGGTGGGCGCTTCCTGCTCTCTGAGCCCAGACTAACAGTTCAGGTTGTGTCTGTCCTGCCCAGAAGGAAGGGCAGTGGCAGTGGCGATTGGCGTGGCGATTGGCCTGGGCAGGGAAGGCTGTGGCACTCCCCATCTCCTGCTCCAGCCCAGCCCAGTCCCTACCCTGTCTTCTTCTCAGCCCCGCTCTGACCGCTGTGCTCTATGACCTGAGCCGTCAGATTCCACAGCTGAAGAAAGACATCCAGGATGGCCTGCTCAAGATGCTGTCCCTCGTCCTCATGCACAAGCCTCTCAGACACCCTGGGATGCCCAAGGGCCTGGCCCATCAGTTGGCCTCTCCCAGCCTTACCAGCCTCCCTGAGGCCAGCGATGTGGGGAGCATCACCCTTGCCCTCCGAACGCTTGGTAGCTTTGAATTTGAAGGTAAGAGACTCGACCGGCAGTGGTTCTGAGAGCCCGCCGGCTGGAAAATAGGCCGCGCCGGAGCTGTTAAGAGAAACTAGGTTTCGTGTTTTATAGAGTTGAGCCTTAAAAGGCATGAACTCAGGGGATATTGCCAGAGGTATAACTGAGGGTTATTGAGCTTGTGACAGTTTTTTCTGGGACCCTACCCACATGTTCCTAAGTTTTTTTGTTTCCCCTTACCCCATATTTGGGTTGGGCATTGCTCCGGAGCAGCACGTGATGGGCCGACGAACAGTGATGGTGGCCTGTGGCAGCTTCCCCGCAGAGCTGCCTGTTTGATGTCGCTTCAGTCCAGGGGATCTGGGAGGTTTATCTGTCAGCAGGGACAGAACCTTGGGTACTTCCCCTGCTGGAGGCTACTGGTTTTTGAGAGTCTGGGATTCTTGAAGTTTTATTGTGCCATTAGATAATGACATTCCAAGGCTCTGATGAGTCCTTCTAATGCACGAGGGAGATATTTCAGGGCAAGAAAGCACACTTGTGAAATGTGGGATCCGGGTAGCCGAGCACTGCTCACAGCTCCCAGAGAACCATCTGGTGCTTGAAGCCATCTTTCTGTGGCTGCCCTGCCACTATCCCTGCCCTGCTTGCCTTGATGAACACCTAGGCTCATGCCCACATCAGACCACTTTTTGGATATTTACATATACGCACTAAGATCCCTACTCAGAGATTCAGAAATACTTTGATCATCCTACCTGGGAACATACAGAGCAAGCATGGCTGAAACACACTCACTTAATTGGAGGGGGTGGGAGGGATGGAGAATCATTGCCCATCCTTCCTTTCTCTGTCATGCTACCCTGCCCACCCATACCAAAGCACATTTGTTTTCCCCTCCTAGCAAGAGAATTGTCAGTCAGTAAATTTTTGTTAAGTTCCTACTATGTGCTAGGCACTGTGCACAAGGAAGGGCAAAAGACATTCTCTGAACTCCCTTAGTCTAATGGGGAAGACAGTATGTACAAACAAGCTTATGTACAAGGTAAATAGTAAATAATTAAGAGAAGGAAGGCACTAGAATTAAGGGGAATGGGGAAAGGCTTCCTATAGAAGGTAGGATTTTTTTTTTTTGGTGAGGCAGTTGGGGTTAAGTGACTTGCCCAGGGACACACAGCTGGTAGGTGTTGGAGGCTGTCTTTGAACTCAGGTCCTCCTGACTCCAAGGCTGGTGCTCTGTCCACTGTGCCACCTAGCTGCCCCAGAAGGTAGGATTTTAGCTGGGACGTGATGGAAGCCAAGAGGTGGAGATGGGGGGAGCGTGACCTATATCTTCTGGGTCGGTGGCTGTGAAACGAGGGGTCCTTCTAGCCAGCTGCCGGTGTATCTGAAATGCCAACCAGTGTCTGCCCTGTCTTCTCTCCCTCCATGCACCCAGGCCATTCTCTGACCCAGTTTGTCCGCCACTGTGCCGATCACTTTCTAAACAGCGAGCACAAGGAGATCCGCATGGAGGCAGCCCGTACCTGCTCCCGCCTGCTTACGCCCTCCATCCACCTCATCAGCGGCCACGCGCATGTGGTCAGCCAGACGGCAGTGCAGGTGGTGGCCGATGTGCTCAGCAAATTGCTTGTAGTGGGAATAACAGACCCAGGTAAAGTATGTATGCAGAATGGGGGTTTGGAAGGGGGAGAAAGCTGTGCCTTCAAGAGCCTGGGGACGCTGCCATGGTCATTTCCAGGACTTTAAGGGGCTGTTAGCCCTTTGTTCTGTGCTAGGTGCTGTCCAGCAGGTCGTACCGATGTGGTCCCTACCCTCCAAGAGTTTACCATCGGTCTCCTTCTGATCTTTTTGTCATCCTGGTACATGGGTTATACTTGCAAGTATAAAAACTTTTAAATAAAGCGAATCTGAGTTCTTTGACTAGTCAGCAATTCAGACTGCCAAAGTGTCCTGATTTTTAAGTCAAGATCTTGCTTTGGGTCCCGGTTCTGCTGCATTGTCCTGTGTGTCCATGGGTGCATCACTTCACCTCCGTAGGACAAGGTGCTACCTTTGTAACAATGACATGGTTGGACTGTATGCTTACTCAGGCCTCTTCTAGCGCCTACAGTTTTATAACCAGCGGGACTGCAGCTGTCTATGGCTGTCATCATTCTCACCAACTTTGTGGCTACGGGCCTTGTAGAGAAAAAGACTGGGTTGCTTCTTTAAAAACACAGTGTTGCCCTTAAGTAGGCCAGAGTCCTCTCTGCTAAAGGAAGAACTGCCTTGATCCATCCTTGAAGGCGAAATAACAATTCTTTCCAGAGGTTTTGAGCTTGGCAGCTCCAGCCGGTCCTGGCTGGGTTGGCCTCTATGCTTAAGGTCAATCTGTCTTTTATTTCGTTCCATTCCCTTTTATTTCCACTGGCAGAAAAAAAATCCAGAGGGCCAAATGAGAGAAGGCTCTCACGAGCTTTCATACCTGGGCGAGCAGTAATAGGGACTGGATTTAGGTCCGCCGTGACTTCACGCCTGGGTAGCTGGAAGGTTGAGCCCGCCCCCGTCCCTCGAGTCACTCGGTTTGCAACCTTGGCATCACTCGTTTCCTCTCCCTCATCGATGGCCCATGTCCAGTCAGCTGCTGAGTCTTGTCCGTTCTACCTCCACAACGCCTCTCCCCGCCGTCCCCTTCACTCACCTCCCCAGCACTGTCATTCAGGCCCTCAGCACCCGTTGCCTGGATGATTGCAGTGGCCTCCTGATGGGCCTGCCGCCTCCACGCTTACCCCCTCGAGTCCATCCTCCGCTGGGTCACAGTCTGACCAGGTCACGGTCTGTCTTTGAAAGCCTTTCCCCGTCCAGCTCCGTTTCCACACTTAATCACATGACTCCCCTTCATGCCTTGTGCTCCAGCTTGGGCAGCTGTTCCCCAAGCTCACTGGGCCGTCTCTCCTCTCTGTGCCTTGCCTGGTCATCTCCTGTGACTGAAGCTTCTTCCTCACCTCCGCCTCTCAGAGTCCTGCAAGGCTTAGCCCAATTATTGCCTCTTGTGCAAAGTCTTTCTTGATCCTCTTGGTTCTCAATGCTTCCTCCTTCCTGAAATTACTTTGTATACACTTATCTCTGTATATAACGTGACCCCCAGTAGATGGTAAGCTCCTTGAAGGCAGGAACTGTTTCATAAATGTTTTGTCTTAGTATCTTCAGTACCTTACACAGAGTAAGCACTTAAAAAGTGTCTATGGAATGTACTGACTTGAGAGAGGCGAGATTGAGTAGATGGCCACGTGGTCAAGCTCTTACTTGCTCTTCCAGACCCTGACATCCGTTACTGTGTCTTGGCCTCCCTGGATGAGCGCTTTGATGCTCACTTGGCCCAGGCAGAGAACCTGCAGGCCCTGTTTGTGGCCCTTAATGACCAGGTGTTTGAGATCCGGGAGCTGGCCATCTGCACCGTGGGCCGCCTCAGCAGCATGAACCCTGCCTTTGTCATGCCTTTCCTGAGGAAGATGCTCATTCAGGTAAAGGGCCTGGCTCTTGAAACTGGGCAGTGGGGAAAAGCACCTCCCAATGGGACTGACACCCCAGGGCTGACCTCTTGGTGGGTCGGGGAAGGACAAAGGCTGAGCCCATTTAAAAAAAAAACTGAGTCTGGGGGAACTGGAAAGTGGCTTAAGCTTTTTTATTATTTAGGAGATTAGGACAAGCAAGGATGGGCTGAGACCTCTTTCCTTGGAGGGAGCTCTCAAATCAGGGAGGAGTCATTTAGTGAACATTGCAGTCCAGTGATTGATTTCGATGATGGTTTGATTAATTGCCTGCCCTTAACTAGGGGGTCTAATAGCTGACATTTTTACCTGGCTTTAAGCAGGAGTTATTAACCGCATCGGCTGGCTGGTGAAGACTGTGGATCCTCTCTCAGAATCATGTTTTTAAGTGCATAAAATACAGAGAATTATAAAGGAAACTGATGATATCAAAATACAGCTATCAAAATCTTTTTTTAAAAAACAAGGTCACAGAAATCAGTCAGCTTGCATTTATTAAGCACCTACTCCATCCAGGCATTGTGCCAGGCACAGGGCTTCAAAGAAAGGCAAAAGATAATCCCTGCTTTCAGGTAGCTCCCAGCTTGAAAGGAGAGGGGACAAACAGCTCTGGTCTTTCAAGAGAAATCAGAGCTAATCAGCAGCGGGAAGGCACTGGCATTTCAGAGGATCAGGAAAGGCTTCTCAGAGGTGGGGAGATTTAGCTGGATCTTGAAGGAAGGAAGCCAGGAGGCTGACGTGAGGAGGGGGAGCACTCCAGGCATGAGGGACAGCCAGGGAAAATGCCTGGAGGCGGAGGCTGGTGTCACTGGCTCACAGAGCACCTAGGGCTGGCTGGGAAGGGTTTTCAAAGCCCTGGTAGTAACTCTTGCTTTAAGGTTTGCAAAACTACATATATAATCCCGTTGGAAACACACAGCACTCCTGCCAAAGGACTTATTACATCCCCATTTTGCATTTGAAGAAACTGAGGCCCAGAGATTATCCTGGCTGCACAGCCTGTCAGTGCGGCAGCCTACATTTGAGCCCTGGTCTTTCTGACCCTAAACTGGGACATCAGCGTGTCCTGTAAAGAGGAGCTCAGTTTAAAATGAGCTGGCTTAATGAGCACATTTTGTTACACTAACAGTCCCCATTGAGAACAACTGATTTCAGTTTTTAAAAAAAGTTTGCCATTAAGTCCTGTTGTAGGTGCTGGAGATAGCAAGTGAAACACCATGCAATCCTTGCCCTCTCGGAGCTTACGCTCTCCTTGGAGAATGAGATCAGATGGTCTTGGCAGTAACTGTAAATCCAAGTAGAAGATGCGTATCTGGGAGAAGGCCCAGAGGGGTGTGCAACTGGGAGGGAGGGCTTACTGCTAACTGAGAACTTGACCAGAGATGAAGGAAGGCAGGCTTCATGGAAGAGGTAGCATGTAACGCACGTAGCTCACGCTGGAAATTAGAGGCAGGCCAGTTTTCTAGTTCACTGAACTTTATTCCTTGAAGGGCCTAATTTAAAGGGAAAAATGTTTGAACAATCTTGGGACAATTCTGATAAGCATTGTTTTAGTAGGCAGTGCGGAAGGGGCATAATCTGAGCTTTTCTCAATACCTCAGACTCATTGCTCAGAATATCAGTTAGTGGATTGTACAGTGATGAGCCTGGAATCACTGGGCATGTGAGCACAGGCGAATGCTATGGGAAGGACACAGGATTGGCTGTCAGAAGACATGGGCTCCCATCAAGCCTTGTACTTGTTACCTGTATGACTTTGGTCAAGTCACTTAACTGTGGGGGCTTTGCTTCCCCCTTCAGTAAAATAGGGGGTGGACATAGGATGCCACCCTTTCCCCCTCCCCCGGGGGGGCACTTTCAGGTTAATGTGCCTTCTTTTTCCTTTGCTGTCACCTCTCCCTACTGTTAGTGTGTCTGCCACCAGCAATCACCCTCTCCCTTTTTGCTGCTATTTGCCTGTAACCTAAGAAGGATTCAAGGTTGCCAGGGAAAATGAGCAGCCCAGTTTATTGAGTCAGTATCCTGAAATTTATGCACAAATACTAAACCATTAGGCTCTGAATGCAGATACCAGCCCTCCTCTCCTTTGGAATAAAATAAATGGAAGCTGCAAATGCCCTTTTTCTCATTGCTTAGAGTGGCATTGTTTCAACGTTAGCAAGCATCTGAAGGTTTACGGGAGAGTTTCACTGTTGTGTTAATCAGCCTGAACTTGGTGATGCTTAATGGACATCATCTTGGATGGTTTCGGATTTACATCTACTTTTACCTTCATGCTTCATAGGCCAAAAAAACCCTACTGATTTTTGCAATCACATTTTAAATCTCTAGCTATGACCAAAAGGGGCTGGCCATGGCTTCTTTGTACAGTGCTCTAGCGCTGACGTGGTGGGGTTTGATGTGTTAGCCGTTTGCTGCCGAGTGCCTATCCCTTTTAAAATGGCCATCTTTGTATAGCCTGTCCTCCAAGAGAGGCCTCTATTCCTTGTTGCTGCAGAGTGTTGTCCACCCCTGTTGCTTGTCCAGCAGTCAAAGCTCAGTGATGTTAGGCCATCCTTCAGGGAGTGCCAGGAAGTTCTCAAGTGAATATAAGTCAGTATGGAAGGGAAGGTATCCGGCAGGTTTCTCTTTCAGTCCCGCTTGTTACAGGCCACTCTAAAGGTCTTTGATAACCTGTAGTATCCCTCTCTGGATCCCATTTGCCCCTGCTCTCTCTCTGAGGAATGTCTCTCCTCTAGAATTTCCTTTGCTGTAACAAAATTTTGTCCTTTTCCTTCAGATTTTGACTGAGCTGGAACACAGCGGAGTCGGAAGAATCAAAGAGCAGAGTGCCCGAATGCTGGGGCACTTAGTTTCCAATGCCCCCCGGCTCATTCGCCCCTACATGGAGCCCATTCTGAAGGTAGAGGAGACCTGGGCAGTGGTCACCTTTTTGTCTTGCTGTGGAAGCTTGCTTTTTCTTTGCCGATGTAACTCATGTCCACTATGGGGGAAGTGATTGCGGTCAGTGTTGAATGGTCGACAGCTAGCTATCTAATCTTTGCCATCACAGTTAAGGGCGCGAGGTCCAGATCAGAAATACTCACACACGTACCAGCTGTGTGACCTCAGACAAGGCACTTAGCTCTCAGTGCCTCAGGCCGCTGCCTGAGACTAGGTTGCATAGCTCGTTGGGCCATGCATCAGTAGATGGAGTTTCCCCAACAGGAATTCTTTAGATCAATGAATTTTGGTCCCCAAATAGAATGATACTCAAGTACACCAAACCCCAATTCACAGGGGGAGTGAGGTCTAGAAATAGTTACTAAAAGATGAAGGTGTGTTTTGAATCTGACTATATTAAAGTAACATGGACCATTTCATAACATTTAAATCTATCCAAATATAATTTATAGGAATGAGGTGCAATATTTTCACATTCTATTACTCTCAACTCCCGATTAGGTTAGTCTTACGGTCTTGGTAGGGAAAAGGTTAAGCATTCATGCTCCAGATAGACCCTCATAGGAAACCCTGAAAAAAGTCGATTGGACATAGTTGGGTTGGCCCTTTAGGAGGTAACCTTCAAGTACAAATTGATATAAGAAAATGTCCTCTTGGGTGAATAGTAATCTGCCTGCCTTTCCTCATGTCTTCCCTAGGCTTTAATTCTGAAGCTGAAAGATCCAGACCCTGACCCAAACCCAGGGGTGATCAATAATGTCTTGGCTACAATAGGAGAGCTGGCCCAGGTAAGGGTGCCCTGCTTCTTCTGCGAGCTCCAAGGGTGTGGAAGTGCTTCCAGAGTCAGGCTTGCCAGCACCGCTCCTGTGGTCAATGAGTAGAGGAGTTTGATGGAAGCCCCCTCCCTCTCTACCTGCAGGTGAGTGGCCTGGAAATGCGGAAGTGGGTCGATGAGCTCTTTATCATCATTATGGACATGCTGCAGGACTCCTCTCTGCTGGCCAAGAGGCAGGCAAGTAACAGAGTGGGGACAGGGGGGATGGAAGGGAAACTGACCTAGCGCCAGGATCAGTGGGCGTCTTGAGAACAGTCCCTTATCAACCAGGCCTCACTCACATATGGTCAGTTCAGTACCTCCTACGGGCCAGGAGTGGTGCTAATGTGGGAGATAAAAGTACAAAGATTGAGACAATCTCTGCTTATAAGAGCTTATACTCTAAGGAGGAGATGACATAAAGTGCCTAAGTACAAAGTAGTTAAATTGTTCTAAAGCCCAGTCCCATCTTTGTCATTCCCCTACTCAAGAAACTCCACAGGGCCCCGGATTGCCTCTCAGGTTTGGTGTCTCGGAGGTGACGCAGTGCTCCTTGGAGCTCTGGGCCTGGACCCTCCCTAGCAGGGACCCTGCTGGGTGAGTCACTCCACCTATTAAATGGGGAGCTGTTGATATCCCCTCCCTCCCAGGGGTGTTGTGAGCACCAGACGGGATCAGATTTGTAAAGCACATGGCGTGGTGCCTGGCACACAGGAGGCCCTTGGTAAGTACTGGGGGCCCATGGGCCTGACCTGTCTTTCCAGGCTTATTGCCCATCCCTCCTCTTGCTGCAGTCCTCTGGACGCACTGGCCTTCCTGCTGTGCCCTGAGCTCAGCTCTCCGTCTGCCCTCTGGGGGCCTAGCACACACCCCCTCCTCATCTTGGCATCCGTATTCTCCTTCAAGGCTCAGCTCTCAGGTGCTCTCCTGCAGGCTCCCTTTCCCAAAAGACTGCCTTAGTTTTCAGGGCTTGATGACCCCTCTCCTCAGATAAGTATGTAGACACCTGTCTCTTTCCAGGTTAAGTTTTCCCAGTAGAATGTACAGTCTTGAGGACAGGGACTTTTATTCTTTCTGTGTTTTATTCCAGGGACTTGCAGATGTTAGATATTTAATAAACACTTGCTGAATTGGTTTGGATTGGACTAGATCAGGATGACCTTTTTCCATGCTTTTACTGAGTGTTAGAAACCTTGGGTCACACCCCCAGCCATGCTGCCTCCACCATCCTCTTCCTTAGTAACGTCAGTCCATCTGGTCTGTCAGCTCTCTAAGGAGGCCATGCTCTGTAAGGAGGCCATGGTCCATCCACAGGCCCTTCTCCGCACTGAGTCAGCAGACCAAAGGTGGGGTAGGATGGCTGCCAGAGTGTGAAGTCATTCCAGAGCATCCAAAAAAGACGGCTCTCCAACCCCAGTGTCCCCGTTTTCTCCTCTCGGCGCTCTGAAGTTCTGGGGTTGGAATGCTAGATGAAGAAGGGAACGTGTAGAGAGGGACATGAGAGTTCTCCGGTGTTTGAAGGCCTGTCTTCTAGAGGAGGGTCGGATCTGTTCTGTGTGTCCCCGAGGGATAGAGCTGTCCAGAAAGTGGTTTGGACTGCAGGTCTTCCGGGGGGCTAGGTTTGGGGCGGGATCTATCTCAAGGTTTAGTGGGACTCAGTGATCATGACTCCAGGATTCCATCTGCGCCAGCCTCCAGGATCTGTTGGGAAAACTATTGGAGAGCAGGGGCTGGTTCATTTGGAGGCTGTATACTCCCAGCACCTAGTGCTGTGCTTGGCATGCAGTGGGTGCTTAATAAGTACATGTTGACTGATATGGAGAAGCACAGGCCTTCAGTTTACTTGGGTCCAGCCCTACTTCATTCCTAGCCATCTAATGTTTAGATCACCCTCAGAACCTTTCCTTACTGGGCTGGATTTAACCACAGCCTTCACTTTCTCCTTGAATTTAGAGTTCTCTCAGATCTTCGCTTGCTAGTTTTTAAGGTTGTGGAAGCAGATCTTGGGTTCTTCTAGAAAAACTTTTTAATCCCGGGAATGAGAGGAAAGCCCAGTATATTGTCCCCTCGTCTACTGGAGGTTTGTGGTTAGCCAGCTGTTTAATCTGCCTGGACTTAGGGGACCCTCTTCCTGGTTTAGAAGAAGACAGTCTGTTACAGAGAAACTGCTCTGGGTACAGCTTCTGACTTTTTGTTGTCAGCAAAGAGATCACTGGTGTTTTTCCTTTCCCTTAGTTCTCCAAAGACTTGACTTGTTGGTTTTTACTTCTGCTCCAGGTAGCACTGTGGACCCTGGGGCAGCTGGTGGCCAGCACTGGCTATGTGGTGGAGCCTTACAGGAAATACCCGACTCTGTTGGAGGTGCTGCTGAACTTTCTGAAGACCGAGCAGAACCAGGGTACCCGAAGGGAGGTAGGAAACTGAAGCAATTTGGCTGTGCATAGAAAAGAAAGAGAGAAGAAAATCTGGAGTGTTCGCATTTTCTTGCGATCGGCCATCTTTCTGTGATCTCAGGGGCCTAGATTTAGAACAGGCCAGGGGCTCAGAGGTCATCTGGTCCAACCCCCCATTTACTAGACAAGGAAACTGAAGGTCAGAGAGGTCGTGACTCACTTGTTGTCCCTGGGTCTGCTCGTCAGAATGATGATAATAATAGCACTTAGAAGTTTTGTATAGCACTCTGTATATATACCCACAACAACTCTGGGAGGTACGTGCTCCAGCTATGACCCCCTTTTTCCAGATGAGGAAACTGATGCTCAGGTGAAATGATTTGCCCAGGGTCACACAGCTGGTAAGCCTCTGAGGTGGGGTTTCCTGACTCCACATCCAGTGCTGTGTCCACTGCACCACCTTGCTGCCTAAGAACGGGCTTCCTTTGCACGAACCTAGAAAGAGTGTCAGGGCAGGGGAGGGCAGTGGGCTATGTCTGGGGCAGCAAGGGAGGGCCTAGTTTCCTTTTCCCCTTCCTCATGCAGGCCATTCGAGTGTTGGGGCTTTTGGGTGCTTTGGATCCCTACAAGCACAAAGTGAACATCGGCATGATTGACCAGTCTCGGGATGCTTCTGCCGTCAGCTTATCTGAGTCCAAATCCAGCCAGGATTCCTGTAAGTGGAAGGGGGAGTTGAGCCTGCCAGGTCCCTGAACGTTGGCGCTTGGGCAGGTTGTCTTGTAGTCCTCGAAAGTATTAGGGCATTTAGTCATTTTTGAGTGAAAAGTCAGTTTCACCTAGTATTCAGAATGGAGTTTGCTATTTTGTGGCGAGCCAGAGTATGCATTCATTCATTAAACAGCTTGCTATGGAGGGCTTGTTTTCTCTGCAAGGCCCTAGGGGAGGTGGAAGGGGAGAGTGAAGAAGCAGTCTCCAGCCTCCTGAAGCTTCTAGCTTGGTGGGGGTGGGGGCAGGAGCGGGAGTGGGGAGGAGAGCACTCCTTCTCCAGGTTCTTTGTCTTTTCTGGGGCTCTGAGATTCATAAGCTGTTTTCATTCTTAATTCTCAGAGCAGGTATGGGAGGGAGAAAGATGTTGACATCTTATTGTTCTCCAGTGTCTCTTTGATATAATTCATTCCCACAGCTCTTCTGGGAGGCAGAGTTCAGAATTTGTTTTCCATTTTGAAAGATAGATTTTGCCCTAGATTTCCCTAGAAAACCAGTTAGCACACTCATACCCAAGGCTTTTTTCTTTCCACTAAATACTAGATCTGTTAGTCTTCACTGCCTTTCACAAGGGTATTTTTGTCCTCACAGTGGGTGATATTTGTCCCTGTCTTTGACAGCCACTTCAGGGACCCATTCCTCGCCAGTGAAACAGGCCTTTATTTATTACCTTTATTTCTTACCTTTATTCCTTATGTTAAGGAGATTAAATCTCCCACTCCCTTCCCTGGCCCAAAAAGAAGCTTCAGTAAGTGATCTCATGCCATTGATTCCATAGCAGATCCAAGTCATTGGGAAGATAAAGTTCAGGGTCTGCTTTCTTGTTCACATCTGCCTTCAATCCCTCGTCTTCCTTCCAGTATGAGTCCTTATTCCTCTCAGGCCCCTGTTAAATCACAGGACTTCTCCTTAAGAGCCTGATTTTTCTGGTCAGGTATAACTTTCTGTTAACTCAGCTGAATTCCCCAGGGGTTTGAGGGCCAAGCAGCTGTTGAACAGATGTTTGCCTAAATGAATCCACTAAATTTCAATTACTTTCATTTGGGAGAGTAGTTATTTTTATTGGTCGCTTCAGCTGCTAAGATGTGAACAATAACCGTAAGAAGTTAGGTCAGATGCATACCATTGTAAGGACCCTAATCCATGAAGCCGACTTTTAGAGTCTTGTTTGAGCAATAGAGGAAGGCCCTAGAGTCATTTTCTTCCGTGATGGTGGTGATTCTTAGCACATTGCTGTATTCTTCGTGATGTTAGAAGGGAAGAAAGGTGTGTGAAAGAGCAGCTTACCAATGCTTATTGCCCTCCCCGAAGCCAGGCGTGCGTTGTATTTAGATGCTGTCTCTTTGGCTTTGTCCCAGCCGACTACAGCACCAGTGAAATGCTGGTGAACATGGGCAACCTGCCTCTCGACGAATTCTACCCAGCCGTGTCGATGGTGGCTCTGATGAGGATCTTCCGAGACCAGTCCCTCTCCCACCATCACACCATGGTCGTTCAGGCCATCACCTTCATCTTCAAATCCCTGGGGCTCAAGTGCGTTCAGTTCCTGCCCCAGGTCATGCCCACATTCCTCAATGTGATCCGGGTCTGTGATGGTGCCATTCGGGAAGTAAGTAGGCAAGGGAATGTCTCCCTGGCACCCCTCTTCATATCAGCTGTCATCCCCTCTGGCTCCTGGGTGATGTTTCTTTGGGTGACCCCATGCCTGCTGTGGTTTTGTCTCCCCCGGTTCATTTCACGAAAGAGTAGTTTCCACATTCCAGCTTTGCCTGGTCCTGCTCCCTGGCTCCAGTGGCCCTGGGGGTTTGCCCTGCCATTTGAAGAGTCTCTGGCTTTGCTCCTGAAACCAGGCCTGTTTGTCATCTTAATTTACTGGACTAGATTCAATGGCTCCTCCTCATGTCAAGTTGAATCCCTCAGGGTATTGATTCCAGGACTGTTTTATCCTACTGTTTAGGAAGCTAGGAAGCCCGCTTGCTTCCTGGTGATAGATGGTGCTTTCTCCCTGCTCTGTTCTAACCCGAAAATACCTTCGTGCTTTGGCACCTTGCCACTGGCCAGTGGTCAGGGTCCTGGAAAGGGGCCATCCAGGTGCAGGGGAGAGCATGCCAGCTGCCAGTGCAGGTGGACTCATCCCATTCACTCTCAGAGGGAGTCCAGTGCCCCAGATGCCTTGTTTAAAGAGTTGATACGACAAACGTGTGTCAGATCGACATTCTTATTCCAACTGAGGAAATGATTTGGAAAGAAAAGGTGGAATTCCTCAAACAGGAGTCCCCCACTTGTTGTTCCTCTCAATACCCAGCTGTCCCTTGAGGCGAGAGGGGAGATTTTTCTTGGGAATGGTTCCCTCAACCTGACCATCCCACTCCAAGCTTCAGTACTTTTTATCCAAAAATATTAATTTGCAAGTGAAAGATATTAGTTTAAAAAAAAACTCAAAGGGAGAAGAAATGATCTGGACCATTAAAGGATGCCAAAATTGCCTTTTGGTAACGTCACATTGCCACACCTCCACAAATCAGACCCCTTGGAGGTTTCCTTCATCAGAGCCTGGCCGTGCTCTCTGGAAAGAATAGTGCAGCTTTTTTCTTTCCAATGATCGTTTGGTCTTCTTTGACCTCCCTGCCACCCAGAATGTTTTGGTGTTCCCTCGCCTAAAGTCTGTCATCCTGCCTGTGTGAAGAAAATTCAGTCAGAAAATACTTAGGTGAGGAGTTTTAGTTTCACCAGCCTCCCTAATGGTGGTACAGAGCTTTCTGGAGCACTTAACTTTAGCGAAAAGATCCCTGGGAGATGAGAGTCAGCCCATTGACTCAGAGTCCTGAAGCATCCAGGCTAGGCCTGAGCTGGCAGGAGCTGCCCCCATGCGTCACCCAGTCATTCATAGGTTTGCCCAAACTCCCTTGGAATTCATCTCCGTTTCTTGCCAGTGCTGCTTCTTGAGGCTACTGCCTTCTGTCAGGTTAATTAATTAGCCTTGCATGAAATCAGTGTTCCTTTTATTTGTCCTAGACTTCTCCCAATCCAGTTTCAAAGATGAAACTAGAAAGATAGGTCTGGATCTGAGTGCTTTAGTGGAGAGAGCAGAAGCACAGATAATGGGAAAGTCATTTGTGTTCAACACTGGAGTGTGGTTATATGCTCAACTCTTAGACTGTCTTTTCATTGATCTGGGAATCGATCATACCAATAAATTAATGACGCTACTGTGAAGACACTGCTCCAAAGAGCTGGGAAGGCAGCCCCCCACCCCACCCCGTTCTTTTCCCCTCCATAATGCTGCCACAGACTAGGATTGCAGGTTACGGTTCTCCTAGCACTGATGTACACGGGATCTCATTTGCTCCTTAGAGCACTCCCTGGGACTTATTCCCATTTCACAAATGTGAGGAAGCTAAGGGTTAGGGGCTGCCAGAAGGTGGAGGAGCTTGGCTTTTCTCACTCCACCAGTCCCTCTCGCCTTCCTCATCACCTTCCTCAGCTCTGCTGTTTGCATGATCCCAGGAGTGGGGACCATCACCAGCCTAAGTAAAGCTACCTTTTTTCCTTCCTCCCAAAACTTTGCTTGCTGGATAGCTCGTACCATCTCTGGAAGCATTCAGACATAAATTAATCATTGTTTTTTAGCTTTTTTAAAGAGAATTCCAGACTTCCAAACGTGTTGATAATGTTCACCATAAAAATTGCTTAAGCAGAGATGTTTTTACTGAGATATTAAAAGCAAAGCTTGCCACAAATAAACAGCCTCCAGATCATAGAGAGCTGGCTAGTTACCAAATTGGAGTGATGGCAAATTAGGGTTGAATGAACCCAACAAGTATTTGTGGTTCACAAAAAGCCGCGCCCTCCCCAGCGTTAGTCTGGGCTGTCTCTGGGCATTGGTCTTGAGGGCTGGGCGGGCACTAATGTCTCCTTTTTAGTTTCTGTTCCAGCAGCTGGGGATGCTGGTGTCCTTTGTGAGAAGCCACATCAGACCTTACATGGACGAGATCGTCACCCTTATGAGAGTGAGTGGAGCCTTTCTGCTTGGCCACAGCTGGGGAGTCCAGAGAGGGCTTGGAGCAGAGCTGGATAAGAGGCCCTTTTCATCCCTGACCCATTGCAATGGAAAAGCTTCCTAAAAACCCCAAGTGACAGTTGATCCAAAGCACATCCAGCTAGGTTTAGAAGGTTGATTTTGTCCCTGGCCCCCAGTTTCCAGGATTGAAATCTGTGGGTGAAGTAGCCACCGGCAAGAAAATGATGTAGTGGCCTATGTAGCACCCGCTGCGGTGGTGTGAAACTGTGAGCTTGGATGTGTGCCAGTGGATTGGACCATCTCAGAGCTCGGTAGTTTATTAAGTGCTGAGGAGGAGATGGACATTTCAGCTTCTTTCAAAAATGGAAGGGGTGGCAGATGAGAAAATTTGTCAGCGAGGTGGTTGTTAATGTGGTTCATAGCATGTAGGAAACTGTTGTCAGGGTGACTTCCCATTGACTTCAGGGCCATTCTCAGTGTGTGGAGTGGCAGGGAGGCTTCCTTCCCCTCTTCCACTGCATAATTTAAATGTCTCTGTGGGGAAGGGAGCCTTGAGAGCTGTTCAGCATGGAAACACCAAAAGGTTGTTTTCTTGCCTTCAAGACCACATCTTTATGTTGTTGGCTTAGAAGGAGCTTCAGGGGTAAAAGGAAAATTGCTGACTTCAGCTCCCCAGGCTCAGCACCAATAGCTCTTGCACATGTAAATAATTGAGAATGGTGTGGCTCCCCCTGTCCCAAGGCCTTTTCAGAGGTTCTCACACAAGGAGCACTTATGTAGAACTCTGAGAAGCCTGGTGGGTAATATCAGAAAAATGGGGGCATTCTTGGGGCTCATGAGCTGATGTCTCTGATTGATTTATTCGTCCAAAGCTTTAAAGCCAGGACACTTTGGGAGGTGGAGCCCACACCTGCAAAATGTTTCACAGGGTGGCGCACATACAACAGGGACCCCATTCTTGTGATTCTGGGTCCAGAGTATTTAATGAGCTCCCCCTGGACAGAGAAGAGAAGGCCTCTTTGTGTGCAGTAATCCAGCCAGCTTCTGGCAGCAACGGCTGACTTGGTGTCTCGGGGCAGAGGAGCCCTGGGGGCCAATGGACATTCTTTATGGGAGGCAGAAATAAAACGTTATCCAACAAGCCAGGTGGCTGTGAAATCAATGGCAGGTCATCTTTTGTGAGCCTCGTTGACTTGAGAATGGTGCCTTCTCCGGGCTGCACCCGCCTTCTAGGACTGGGCCTTTTTTTAAATGAAGCGAAGGCTGTTTCCCTGGGGCCTTCTGACTTGGTTTTTTTACCTTCTTAATTTTTGACCTCTTCTTAATAAGAACTTAATTTCCGTAGTGTCTTCATATAGGCTGTTAAAAGTACTTTTGTTCACAGCCAACCCTCAATGATTCAGGACCCGGGAGGACTGACTTGCCGCCTGCTTTGTCTTGATTAGTAGACAGCAGCATTGCTTCCACCCTGGAATCTCCTTGTTGGGAGGTTTTTGTCAGATGACTTCAGTGCAGCCCTACCCAGAACTAGGGGCGTCATTAAATGGCTTTTCTGCACCCCTTTCCATTACTCAATTGTGCACCACCAGTTTCATGTTTCTTTGTGCCCATGACGCATTAAGAGAACTTTTTTCTATTTGACCACATGACCCATAGAAACCATCTTCCAACGTCACTGCCTTCTGCTCCTTTCAACCCCTCTTTGCTCTGCCAGTTGCCTCAGGTGACCTTCTCTCCAACAATGTTTGGCAGTGGTTCCATTGGCTTCACAACCAATTAGCTAAAGCTATCAATCACGCCAAAAGAACCTTACTGTGATCGTGAGGGAGCTTCTCCCCAGCCAGTACGAGCACAATCCATTCTACAGAACAGAAAAGACCACCTGGAAGTGGCTTTAACACCGCTTCTCTCTCTGTCCCTGTAGGAGTTCTGGGTCATGAACAGCTCCATCCAGAGCACAATTATCCTTCTTATTGAGCAGATTGTGGTCGCTCTGGGTGGTGAATTCAAACTCTACTTGCCCCAGCTGATTCCTCACATGCTTCGGCTCTTCATGCATGACAGCAGCCCTGGACGCACTGTCTCCATCAAGGTGAGCAGCTGGCGTCACAGAGGAGGCCCTTAGGAGCTGTGCCAAGGCACCCATCTCCTTTAAAGCCTCCAGAGGAAGCCTCTGCTGTGGGCAGAAATGGATGTTGGACTGAGAGGCTACTGGGGAAGGGGCGAGGAGCTGACCTCAAGAGTCAGGAAGACCTGGGTCAAATGCCCCGGCTACTTGACCATGGCAAGGCTCAGGGATCTCTACGGTGACCGTTGATTTGTTTTAGCAGAGGGAATTTATACACTAGGAATTTTCTGAGCTGATGAAATCACAGGGCTTTCCCCCCAAAATAAGGATTAGATTACTAGAGGCCTACGTGTGAGTGTCAAGTGAATGTCTTGAGCTGGAGTAAAGGCACAGGTGCCATGGAGCAAAAACGACGTTCCATGCTGGTCTGCTCCCTGAGACGGCCACGACTGGGGAGAGAATATCTGGGGGCAGGGAGGTCATCTGTGACCCAGGAGACCCCCCTCTCCTCCTGTTGAGCTGTCCCTTCCCTCTGCCTGGGCGGCGGGCAGTGCCATATACACATTCATCTAAGAAAACCCTGTTCCCCTGGGTTGTGGCTCATCTGCTGAGTGGGGATGCCCATCCCCGCCATCTTCCTCCATTAGCTCGGCTCCTTGAGGCTTGTTTAATGACAGTCCTTTTGTTTCCCTCTCCCAGCTGCTGAACGCAATCCAGCTGTTTGGGGCCAACCTGGATGACTACCTGCATTTGCTCTTGCCTCCGATTGTGAAGCTCTTTGATGCGCCTGATGCTCCCTTAGCAGCTCGAAAGTAAACAGCTGCCCTTTGGCTCTGACAGTGGTTTCCTCTAGGTTCTCAGGCCACCCATTTTTGTGTTATTTTAGCTCCATTCTGTAGTACCAGAATGTCCTAGGTTTATTCAAATCTGAACTCTCCCTCTCCCCCTAGACCCAGTGTTAAGTCCATTTCCCTCACGATGTCCTGGCCTGAGGAGGAAGTCTAGCCTCTCAGGCACTCCTCCTTCTGATCAATTATAGGGCAGCCTTGGAGACAGTAGATCGCTTGACTGAGTCCCTGGACTTCACTGACTACGCGTCCCGAATCATCCACCCTATCGTACGGACACTGGACCTGAGCCCAGAGCTACGCTCCACAGCCATGGACACTTTGTCTTCACTTGTCTTCCAGCTGGGGAAGAAGGTAATGCAAGGTTCCTGGGACCACAGGATTGTTGAGTTCTAAATTGAGTCTCTCTCAGCTTGGGGAGACTTTATCTTTAGCAGGGTTAGGCAAGAAAATCCCAAATTATATGATCTTTCCCCCTATCATTCAGCTTTCAAACATGAGCCAATAAAAATTGGGTTGGGTTTTTTTTTTAGCTCTTTTGTTAATATGTAGGATTTTCCCCCTGAGTCCTGCAGATGTGACTAATAGATCAACCAACAATTATGATTTAGTTGTGTTTTCTGAATTTTTCTCCCTCCTGTTGTAGTACCAGATTTTTATCCCAATGGTAAATAAAGTCCTGGTGAGACACAGAATTAACCATCAACGCTACGACATGCTCATCTGTAGGATTGTCAAGGTGAGCTCATCTGCATCTTTGTTTCTAATCCCCAAGATCTTTCCCTCTTAGGCATTTTTTTTAGGGTCTTGGCTGATGGTACTAAATATATCTAACTTAGCTTGCTCTGTCTCTCTTATCCCTTCATCATTTTCCAGTTTTTGATTCATCTCCCCTCAATATCTCCCTCCTGTCTCGATTGGCATGGGTAGCTGGCGAGTGCCTTTTCCCTTGGGAATTATTTTGGATATATTTCATATTTATTTATCTATATGCATCTTATTCCATGTATCCCTCCACCCCATGGAATATAAGCCCTGCAAGGGCAGGGACATTTTCCTTTTTGTTTTTGTATTCCCACTGCCTAAAGGTACCCAATAACCACTTGTCCAGTGAATGAATGAATACTACCCATGGGTGGCTCTGTGCAGAATTCTAGCTTTCTACTGTCCACTGGATTAGCCTGTTGTAAACAGTGAACAGAATTTTCCAGAGTGGGGAAGGACGTGGAAGCAACCCATCTGAGTTAAAGGATTGCTGATGTTCTAGGAAAGTCTAGCAACATCCCCAGCCATCTGTCTCCATCTCTGGTTACAGGGGTACACGCTAGCTGATGAGGAAGAAGATCCTTTAATCTATCAGCATCGAATGATGAGGAGCAGCCAGGGTGATGCCTTAGCCAGTGGACCAGTGGAGACTGGGCCCATGAAGAAGCTGCATGTTAGCACCATCAACTTGCAGAAGGTGGGTACATGGACAGTTTCAGGGAGCCAGGAGATGGGACAGGGAGGCCTGGTGCTGTCTGGCACTAGTAGTGCTGGAAACTGCCTTGGGGGCACATCTGGGGAATTAAAGTCTGGATAGTAGAAGTACCAGTCTGGCACTTTTCCCGAGTTGGAACTGTAAGCCTTTTCATTTTAAAGGGGGAAAAATTGGGAAGTGTGGAAAGACCTGAGTTTGAATAACATGCCTGCCACCAGAGCTGTGACAAGGGAGCGCTTTGTGGCAAATGCCAACAAATAGAATCCAAAGTTGGCCCGGCCCTCAAGTCAGGGCCAGAACCATGGACTGCTCTTGAGAGCTTTGTGGATAGAGGATTGAGAGCCTGAGAGGACCTCAGAGGTCATCTAGCCCAGATTTACAGAAGAGGAAACCGAGGCTGAGAACGTGAAAAAGACTTGTCAAGATCTCCTGGCTCGCTCATTTTAGAGCTGGGCCTGTACCCTGCTCAGCTGACTCTCAGACTGTTGTTCTTTTCTTTGTAGCATATTTCTTTACCTGTGCTTATAGGTGATTTCAAAGGAAGAGTCTCTGTTGAACCCAAATGTAATACCGTGTTTGTGTGACCTTTGAAGTGAATGACCAAGTTGTTCATCTCAGCACTTTACATTAGTCACTGGCACTTTCACTGATGGTGGTTCCACCCCCACCCCCCCACATTGTGACTCTTCTTTCATCCACCCATGCCACCTGTGTGGTGGCAGGTCTAATCAGCAAGCTGGGGCAAGGTTACCCATGCCAGTAGTGCTGGCTTCTCTACTTTGGCCCAAATGGCCATGCTCAGCTTCAGGGTCACATGTGTCTCTTCCTTGCCCATTTCTCCCAGACTTAACATGACTTAATATAGAAGATGTAAAGGAGACCTTGGGCAAAAGGTTTTCTCAAGTGGTTTCCCATCCTGCTAAGCTGAGAGTTCTGGAGGGGGTGTAAGCGACCAACCCCACCCGGTACATACCCTGATGGAATAGAGCAGAGCTGAGCTTCCCACAGTAGGTATCTAGACATGGGCGTAGGCTGGAGATGTTCTTCCAGCCCAGGGCATTTACCTCCTTCCATCCAAGCGATTGGCTGCCCCACTTCAGAGCTGGCTCAGGGCCCCCTTTGGCTGCTGGGCAGTGGTCCTGTCACCCAGTTTACTGGACCCTGGTGTCTCCTATTCGTTGTCCTATGTGGAGGGATTTAAAAGTAACTGGCCCCTTGGTCCAAGGATAAAGACTGTTGGGTCAGTTGTACACACACACACACACACACACACACACACACACACACACACTCACACACACACACACACACACACACACACACACACACACACACACCCACCCACATAGGCTTATGATGAAAAATGCTATTATCTACCTTCAGAAAGAGAACTGATGAACTCTGAGTACGTATCAAAGCAGAGTGTTTTTCACTTTCTTTATTTTTCTTGCTTTTTTCCCCCCACAACATGGCTAATGTGGAAATACATTTTGCATGACTTCATATGTATAATGAGTATTATATTTCTTGCCTTCTCAATAGGTGGGGGACAGGTGGAGGAAGGGAAAGAATTTGAAACTGAAAATAAAAGTTAAAAATTTTTTTTTAAAAATAAAATCCAACCCCCCACCTCCACCCCCCACCTTCACCCCCAAAAAAGTGGTGAGAGTTGCGTAAACAATAAGAGGGATCTCTGCTTGGTAGGTGGGGCCCAGGTCACTCCTGTAGCTTCCTTTCACTAAGCAGGGAATCTGACTGTCTGAGGACGATTGCAGCTGGGGACCAGGATCCCAGCAGCTTTTTGGCTTCTGCCTGTGCCAGCCCAACCCTATGAGCTGTGCTCATTGCCTGGTGATTTCCCAGTGATAAATCAAATCAACCTGGATCTTTCAGATGAGCCTCTGCAGAAAACTCGGCATTCTCTTTGGAGGATCCTTGTTTGGGGCTTCTCTGTCCACCAGTCAGAGTCTGCTGACTTTCATGACTTTTCATATAGCACAATCTTTTAGAATTAACTTTTACTATATTTTGGTGTATTCCAGTCAATTGCTGCCTCTCTTGAATTTTAATTAGTGCTATTTTGAGTTGTGTCCAGAAACTGTTTAATTGTAAAAGGTGTAGCTTTCCAAATCTAGGGGGAAAATTGCTATGAAATTAGTGAGTGCATGTTTGATATTAATGACTTTCTGCCACTGACTGACATTTTAGGCCTGGGGAGCAGCGAGGAGGGTTTCCAAGGATGATTGGCTGGAGTGGCTCAGACGGCTAAGCTTGGAATTGCTGAAGGACTCCTCGTCTCCATCCCTTCGCTCCTGCTGGGCCCTGGCTCAGGCCTACAACCCTATGGCGAGGTAAGGCCGGCATGGAAGGGAGACTTCCCTGCCTCGATGGGGGTTCAGGACAAAGTGGAAGAGGCTTCTGAAGCCTTTGCCATCAGGAAACAGGCTCTCTTTGGACTCAGCGCTTGTACGTGAATGCCAGGGGGCTTATGGTCAGCTTTCTTCACTGAGAAAATAAGTCAGTGGTTAAGAAGAGGAGCATTTCTGAATTTTTCCACCTGGGGCAAGTACAGAGGAGGCAAACTGATTCCCGCAAGGATGGGAAAACCCGAGTCTTATTCCTCCCATTGGGCAGCAGTTAAAACCGTCCCATGTAGCCCAGGGCCTGGAGCAGCAGCGTCGCAGCCCCGACTGAACGGGGCCAGGACTGCCTGCTTCTCAGCGGCTGCTGTCCCTGCTGTCTCTTCAGAGATGTGGCTGACCACATCCCCAGGGGGTTGGGGCAGATTCTCCGCTACTGAACGTTGACTGTTTCTGAGGCTTAAAGAAAATTGCTGAGGATTCTCTGGGCCTATTGTGCAGGCTTTTCAGACTCAGCTTGTGCATCGTACTGCTTTGCCGTCCCCACTGTCTTCTGAGCACGTCTGACCTCGCTCCCACTCCAGACCTTTGATTCAGGAAAGCTGATTTCCCTCGATTGGTTCTCCCTCAGTCTCCTGACTTCATTCTTCAGATGAATGTTTTCGTTTGATTCCCCTACCACCCCCATCCCTGGCAGGCTTTTTGCAGAACTCAAAATTATTTTGAGTCACAGAGTCCTTCAGTTACTCAGACTGGCCCTCTTTGATCTCTTACTGGTCGCCAGGAAGGGATATAGGTTATCACAGTGGCTGCGGAAAAAGGCCTAAGGCTTTGGAAGTACTTCCTGAACACCACCCCCTTCCCCCAGTCTGATAGGATTAAAGGATAGCAGGAGGAAGCAGGAACTCAGGGCCATCCTGGGGATGTGGAATCAATTTTAAATAGTTCAGTCTCTGAGATGAAGTCTCATCGTTGCTAAGGCCTCCTAAGGAGCTGCCTGTCATTGGAGAGAGGCTCGGTAATCCTCTTGGATCCTGTGGGTTTGGATTTTGATTCTAATACCTTAGGTTTCTTGGTTCTGGCTGTAACTTTGCTTGGAACCATCCAAGAGTTCTGCCTGTTTTTTAAAATAGCAGCAGATGCTATGTCTCATTTCCTGATCCCCAGGATTTGGGAAGTGACCGCCTAACACTGAGGTCCCTCCAGGCCCTTGAGGATTGTGTGCATTTCCTTTGAAGGCCACAACCTATACACTAAAAGCTATTTTCTCCCCTCTCTTCATTGATTCAACATGATGATAATCAAGACATGTCTCTGAAGAAGAGAGATAGTCCTCATCCATTCACCATGCACGTGCATCACCCTTATATGCAGCCTGTCACATTGCCTGTGCTACCTGCCATCGGGGATGCAAAGGGCAGATAAACCTGCAACACATTTTTCTGATGCCCTTTTCTCTCCCCGCAGGGACCTTTTTAATGCAGCGTTTGTGTCTTGTTGGTCTGAGCTGAACGAAGACCAGCAGGATGAGCTGATCAGAAGCATTGAGCTGGCCTTGACATCCCAGGACATTGCTGAAGTCACACAAACCCTCCTCAACTTGGCAGAATTCATGGAGCACAGTGACAAGGTGAGCCCATCCTTTCCCATTGTGCACATTGAGTGTGGCAAGGAGCCAGATGGGGGAAGGCCCCCCAGTTAGTCCTCGGCCTCATCTGCCCCCTTTCTGATGCTGTGGGATCTCATCCTCCTTCCAGGGTCCGCTGCCACTCCGAGATGACAATGGCATCGTCCTCCTAGGTGAGCGAGCGGCCAAGTGCCGTGCATATGCCAAGGCACTGCACTACAAGGAGCTGGAGTTCCAGAAGGGCCCCAGCCCTGCCATCCTCGAGTCTCTGATCAGGTAGGCCGCTAACATGCCCTTCTGGATTTCTGTCTCCTCTTCCCACATCGCCCCAATGCCAGTTCATTTGAGTGATTTCAGGGCTTCTTACACACTGCAGGGTCCAATGAACACATTTGTGCCCATTGAAGCTGCAGATGGCACTCACCAATATTCCCACAAATTTGCAATTTGGGGCCCACTCAGCACCTGGGCTCCCATTGTTTTTCGGTGCGTGTTGTTGCTGCCTCTGATGAAATATGTCTGGAAGCAATTACAAGGCCATCTCAGAAAGAATGGACAAGAGGGACTTCATGTGTTGCTGGTTGGATGAGGATCTATAGGGCATTGAAATTGTTCCGGGGCCCTGAAGGCAAAACCAAGAGCAGACACTCCAGCTCAGTGCAGAAAGCTGCTGTGATAACGTGCCCTCTTGTCCAATGTGTTCCTTGCAGGATTGGCTTCTGTTTGCATTTTTTAGGTTCAACTCTGTTAGTTCCTCAGTCTTGTGCCATCTGAGTTCTGAATTGTGAGAATATAACAGTTATGGCCCTGGTGTGGCTTTCACCTCCTCCCATAAGATGCTGCCAAGGTGGCATAAATGCCTTGTTGCTGTGAGACTGAGAACTGTTCTCTACCTCTGAGCATTACCAGAGGATATTCATCTTTATTTGAATGCTAATGTTCATCATTTCACTACAAATAGTTTGAGTGGAAAGGAAACAATGCCCAGCTAATGATAACTTTCTCCAGCATGGTGGGAGGGCCTGTTGTGCCAGGCTGTGCTGTGCTGTGACCTTCCCTTCACTTGAGATGCTCTCTGGGTGGCTGAATACTCTCCTGTTGGTTATGTTTTTTGTTTTAGAGAGTGGACCTCTAAGAGGGGGACAGGATGGAGGGTAAGGGAGAATAGGAATGGAGTCTGCTTTCTGCAGTGCGGCCTCAGGAGCAGGTTTTCAAAAAGAGTTGTCATCTATGAGATGATACTTCCTTGTTTCGAGGTAATAGGTAGAAGGAATGAGAAACATGCCACTGTTTCTCCATCCTCTGCCTAAGCAGCTGGGATTTGTTCTGCCATGCTCACTGTGGTAGGAGCTGGACAGAATCAGTGGCCACATACACAAATTAGACTAGCTTAGAGCAATTTCCATGTCTCCATCACTGCCGCTCTCCTCCCTCCACCCTCCTCATCTGCCTGGCATCTTTCAGTCGCTTTTATCTTCCTTTCAGAAAATCACAGAAACTTTTTTTGTTGTTTTTTGTGTTTTGTTTTTGTTTTGTTTTGGAGGTAGTGGGAGTTAAGTGACTTGCCCAGGATCACACAGCTCATAAGTGTCTGAGGCCGCATTTGAACTCAGATCCTCCTGACTCCAGGGCCAGTGCTCTATCCAACTTTGCCACGTAGCTGTCCCCCAACACAGAGACATTGTTGGTAGAGACACAGGCTTCCAATAGGAAAGGGTGGTCTGAGCACTAGAGAGAAAACTTCAGGGGGTCATCGGGACCTTCCCTCGCTTCTCAGGCCAAGTATGGTAGAAAGCAAATTCTCATGTTTTCAGACACAATTCCTTGCAGACCAGTCTTGACCCTTCCTTAACTTCTTGCTGTGATTCTCTTGTCTGATGGGAGCTCGCCTTCTCTTTGTCCTGCCTTAAACTAGTCTCCTGCTGTCTTCCAGGTTCTCTCTCTCCAGCCACTGTAGCAGATCTCCCTGGTGATTTTTTTGTGTTAGTCACACTGACCTGGCAGCATTCTTTTCCATTATAGTTAGCAACATGACCAGGACAAGCTAAATTTGAAATGTAGCCCTTAGGTTGGAGCTAACGCTGCACTTGTGGGGGCTCGGGACAAAGAAATGTAAGCCATTCAAAGTCATGTGGACCAGGGTAACAGCACTTCAGCGGAAATTCAATTAATTTTCCTTTGATAAACATTTGCTAAGCACCTTTTACATGCAAAGTGGAGGAAAGCAGCTGTGTGGAACATGAGCTTCTCGACACCAGGGGCTGCTGTTGTGTCTCCTCTTTGTATCCCCAGCACCTCGTCCAATGCTCAGCACATAGTTGGTGCTTCATAAATGTGGGAAGTGAACCAAACATTGGCCAAATGAAAAAGAGACTCCAAACAATGCAGTGGTTTGTTTAATTCCAATAGGATCTGGTGGCCCTGCCTTTTATTTTTGTACAGGATCTGTTTCCACGCTGGAGGGTCACACTGTGCCCTACCACCTGGAGTACCTGACATGTTATTCTCGCTTTAAACTCTTCTGATTGAAGTATCAGTTAAACACCCAGACAGGAAGCCGGCCTCTGAAGCCAGCAACCCAAGGCTAGGAAGGGGTGTGCGGATGGGGAAATTGCCTCTCTTCTCAGGAGAGGTCACCTTTTCAATCCTGCTCTGTCTGGAAATACATGGCGGTGGGGGGGCGGGGGGTTGCATACACTCCCTTCTCACGAATTTTTAAGGGAAGAATTGGTTGGTCAGATGTGGTGGTACACGCCTGTAATCACAGCTGCCAGGGAGGTGGAGGCTGATGGATGACGAGCACAGGGATTCTGAGCTGCAGTGGGGCTACCACCAGTCAGGTGTCTGTACTAACTTTGGCACCACATGGTAGTACACCCCCTGGGAGCAGAGGGACCACCAGGGTACCTAAGGAGGGGCAAGTCAGCACAAGTCAGAAACCACCCCTTCAGGGTTGCTGCTGCCCTCCCAGCAGCGGTGAGATAGAGAAGTCTCAGTCTTGAAAAATAGAAAAGAAACAGTTGGTCAGATGAAAATGTTATTTACCTTTGGAACAGGCTCCAGGTGACCTTCTTGGTTCTGCTATTCCTAAAGGCTAATCGATTGGGAACATTTTTCCCATTTTCCAACAAAGTGCTTTCTCGTCCCCTCCCTCCCAATTGAAGTCCCGTCCCCCGTCGTCCTGTTCCCCCCCCTTTTCCCCCAATAATGAAGGAAACTACACAGGTCAACATTCCTGCTCTGGTCCTGGAGGCATGCTGAGGAGAAGGAAGAAGAGAGTTGTGTCCACTATTTATCCAGGGATCCTAAACAGCGGAGTTCATTCTTTCTCTCCTCTTTTCTTTCCAGTCTTTTTTCTCCTCTTGTCCCCTAATGTTGGTCTGCTTGTTGAGCCTCTGAAATTTTCAGCAGAGTTGTACAGAGCCCAGTGATTATTTGGAAGTTTTCTTTTAGAGTGTCTCCTCCCCGGGAGGCCCAGGAGCTCTCCTTTTATACGATTCCTCTTTGCTCTCTTTATTTGTCTCAACTCCTAGCAACCCACTGTTATCTCTGGCTTAAATTCCCTGGCTTTGTAATCATAGGACCAGAGGTGGTTCCCTGTGGTTTCTAAAGGACAGTATGTTACAGGCCTGTAAATACAGCCAATATTAAGGGAGCAGAGGAACTCTTGAGGCTGGTTTGTTGGGAGCAGGGCTGACCAGGTTTAAGGAGGAAGGAAGATAGACTTCTCAAAGAGGCTGCTCTGTAGGACAGATACAGCCTTCTCGCTCTGGACAGTTTTGAGAGAAAGAAACCCCCTCCATGCCTTAACTTCCTCATGTGTTCAGTAAAGGTGTTTGTTTGCAAAGTATTTTGAGAAAAGGTGATGAAAGATGTAAGGAATTTTGACAGTACACCAGCAGCAGGTATCGAAACACAGTATCCGGGGTACCGATAACTGGTCTTTGGTCAGCATCTGCTGCCCACAGGCACAGAAGCACACTGGTGCTTTCATTGTTACCTCTGGTATTATCTCTGCTCTCTCCCTGCTTGAGTACTAGATAGTACTTAAAGGTTCTTCCCCTTCATTCTAGTAGGGACAGTGATTAGAGCTCTGGGCTTGGTGTCAGAGAGGCCTAAGTTCAGTCCTGACCCCGACTTTTACTGTGTGATCCCAGGTGAGGGACATCACCTCCCTCAACTGTAAAATAGAGATAATAGCACCTTCCTCCCAGGGTCATTGTGAAGGGCAAAAATCAAATGAGAGAATATTTGTAAAATGCTGTACAGACTTTAGAACCCCCTATCGTGCTAGTTGTTGTTGAAGCCTCCCAGGTTTTCCTGAAGGCTCTATGTCATGCTGTATCATAAATGCACTGAACAGATAAAGATTAGAAATGTAAAGGAACCATGGGTTTTAAAATTTATTGCAGAGACAGAAAAATGTTGGAACACGTAAAACACAGAACAAAGTTTTTATGAAGTCAGATGCCTATGTGCAGTATGAGCCCTGATGCCACCCTTTTCTTTCCTTCAGCTACTCTGATTAGAGTTAAGCCTCCAAATGATCCCTTTTCTTACAAAATGAACAAAAATAGATATATTAACTATGAACATTTTTAGGCAGTGAGTCTGTTTTCTGAAGGAATCTTGAATTCATTTTTTAGATCCCCACCTACCTAAGATAATAAAATCTACTGCTATTTCAACCTGCTTAGCAGTGTTTGCAAGCCAGTAACATTTAAATTAAAAACAAAGACTGCATCCAAGAACCAGACTTATTATGTACAAATGACTTAAGTACAGTGAATTGACTTAAGCTTTCTCTCTCTGCTATCAAAGTTCCATAATTATTCTTGGCTTGTAACCATGGTGGTTATTTTTGATAGTATTGTTCTTTGCTCCACTGCAGTGTGAAGTCCTAAATCAAAGCAATATCTTCCTCCGTGTGTGTGTGTGTGTGTGTGTGTGTGTGTGTGTTTGTGTGTGTTTGAGCACACGTGCATTAGATGCTTTTTAAATGACAGTTTTGAAATAAGGATGGGATAGAAAAATTGGCATTATGGAACATTTAACTGTTTGGGATTCTAGTATTTTAAGTTACTAAAAAAAAAACAAAACAGTCTGCTAGTAATTTTAAAATTCTCTGACTATAATTCCTGCTATGTGGTTCTAAAGAAGAGAATGAATCTCAGTATTAATTTTCTGGGCTCAAATTGCTCTGTTTTCCATTGGACTGTGGTGAAATTCCTTGCCAGCAGCCTGTGTACCTAGCAGTCCCCTCATTCCCACTTAGTCTTGTGAGAGCTTCTAAGAGTGACCTATGCCTCCTCCTTTCTGACTCCTACCTGAAATCACTCCATGTACCTCATTCCTTTATGTACTATACCATGATTGAGGGCAAGGAGGTGAGATGCTGAGACTCTGATTGCAAGGCCCAATGCCCTGGAGTTTCCTCTGAGCAGCTGAGACATGGGCTAGCTCACCTTCAACAGAGCAATTACTCTGTTAAAGAATCTTGAGACTGAAAGCAATTTCATTGGGTTTTGAAATAGAAACTCTTTGCTACCCTCGCCCTTTCCTCCAACCTTCAGTATCTCTCCTGTGGTTTGAAATAATACAGTTCATTTTACCAAGAGATTTGTTTTCTGTCTTCACTTTAATCCTGGCCCTGGAGAAAGTGTAAGGCATAAACTCCTGATTACTTTCTCCTGAAACAAGAATCATGTGGGAAGAGACCAAGCACAGGAGACCTTTGGAGCTGCTGCTGTGTCAGAAGGCACAGGTACTTAGGGCCAGTTCTGACCCACCGAGAAGAATGCCCTCAGAGTTGTAAATGTCTCTCCCTATTTGCTGTCCCTTCTGCTGGTACTGATTGTGTAACGCTGGTGCTTGGTCGAGCCCGACAAACGTTTGTACTTTTCTCGATGAGATGAGTGACTTCATTGGTGCTTGATTACAGGTGATTTCCAATCCCTCCCCCTACCACACTATCTCATTGCCCACCCCCAGACTTATTTGCCTCCTAGGATTCGGCACCCCTCTCGTAGGTCAAGCTGCTTTTTAGGGTTCAAAGTCTTCAGCGCGGATCTTCATCTCTACCTTCCTGAGGGAGTAGCTAGAGCCATGCCAGCCATACCAGGTGATACCATCCATGTGTTTGTTGTGCTCACCATGGCGATAATAAATCCCATTAAGGTTGGAGTCTGTGCAGCAATTATACCAGTATCCACCTGTCAGAAGAAGCAGATCAATTCTAATAAAATTCATATCCCTTATTAAATATGTGCCTGTGGGCACCCAAGTCACCTCTTTCTCTCTCTGTGGGCCCATAACAAAAACACTAAATCCAGATGTCAGTGACATATTCCACTCTGCCCAGCTAGCATCACCTGCAGTCAGGATTCCTGCCCTTCCTTCCCTCCCACCTCACCTTTTCTGAGTTGAACACAATTGTCCAAGCACTTGTCATTGTCCTTGTCCTTGGTGCTGAAGGCTGTGTTGTTGTGATAGAGGAGTGCATCACGTCCTGCATTACCACTGTAGTTCCCCACAAAGATTCGATAACTGTTCAGCTCATTACTTAAGGTAAAGTGACTGTACTCAGCAAAGCGTATGTCACCCTCCCAGTCCTGGTGGAGAGAGGAAGGAGTCCTATTTAGGAAGCTTACCAGATGGCCCTTGTCTAAGAAGTCCTAGCGTTGTGTCTTTTTTCTTAGGCTTGTATCTTTTCTGGAAGAGAATCTATGAAGACTTGGTTATCTCTGCTCCTTCCTTAACTGGAAGTCAGGAAAGCTCGGTTTTAGACCCAGCTTTATTGCTAGATTCAGCATATAACCTTGAGCTAGCCTCTGTTCTCTGTTCTTCGTTGTAGCTCATAATCTGTTGTTGCTGTCTCCTACTCAGAGATGTCGTAAGGATGAATGTAAAAAGTAGTAAATCACCATCTTGGAGGACCTTGGGGAGCAGAACTACAGCTCTACATAAATGATTTTGTCCTAAAGGGAGCAGTTACCTTGACCAGAATAAACTTCTAGAAGATAGGCAGAGCCCCGCCCCAGCCACCAGAGGCAGGCTGTGCCCTGCCCTCGTACTGGATCCCTGCTCCTCATCGAGCTTGTTCTGGTACTTACTTCCATCTCAATCCGCAGAGTGGTTGGGCGCCTGGACAGCCGGTAGATGTTTTCATTCCCAAGCCAGAAATCCCCACGGATGTTGCCAAAGCCCACTTTGTATTGCTTCCAGTCACGGTGGAAAGAGACGAGACCACTCTTCCGCCTCTGGATTATGGTCCAGCCACCACCTGCAGTTGTCATATCGCAGAATACCTGCCGAGGACAGGGTGGCACAGATTTAGATTGGTTGTCTAGCTGCTGTGCACAAAAATATGAGTAATTCGTGTTGGAAGCTTTGCTAAAGATGCCTAGGTCTTTCAGAATGCCCCCTTGACTTGGCTTGGACAAGAAATCACATTTGGGGGGCAACTACAGAAGCTTATATTGGCTCGATTTTATATAATTGGTGTTCTTCCTGTTGCATGTCTTCCATTTCCCTCTCTAAGGCTGTGAATGACTCCAGTCTCCATCTCTGTTGAGTTGGGAACTAAGGAGGAAGGAAAATATCAGTAAGGTGCTTCCAGAGGCCTCACCTCAAGCTCAGGGCTTCCCAGGAACTCATCAGCGGGAAGCTTATACACACCGGAAATGCGGTAATTCTTCTGGTAGAGTGAGGAACAGTCATAGACAGCATCTGTTTGAGAGTGGAGAAGGAATCAGTGGGGTGAGCATCTCAACACAGGGTGCTAACCTAGTGTGGGACTCAGTTTAAAACAAAGGAATTCACAGCATTAATTAGGTGAAAAGTTTTTCAGTTGATTTAAGAAATCAACTTAGGTCTGGTGTTGGTGATAAGACAGCTTAGCAAAGTGGACAGAGAGCTGGCCCTGGAGTCTTGAAGACCTGACATTACATTCCCCTTGGACGTACCCCGGTTGTGTGAGTGTGGGTAACAGTCACTTTCTCCCCCATAAGTGTTCTAGGCAACTAATTCTCTAAGTTGCCTTGAAGGGTCTGACCTGCTTTGATAGAGAGAGCTTCCTAATTGCGAGTTCCCTGTGTTAATGAAATAAGGAGGTCCAGTTCCTACCTCTGTCCTGATATTGGGGGTTGATATACAAGGGATTTCCCCCTGGCGGCATTACCAGTAGACCTAAACAAGTGATTTAAAACCTTCAGAAATACATGACTGGCTGTTGAAATAGAGCAGGGTCACAAATGCAGCTGTTTAATTCCAGGTTCTCCCACTCACCAGGGCCTAGCACAGAGCCAGGAAGCTCCATTTCTCCTGCAGGCAGCTGATTTGCAGCTGTGCATGCTCTGTAGATTGCTTCTAGCTGGGGCCAAAGCAGACAGATTTCTTTATTTTATTTGAGGTTTCCTTTTTCTTTTTTCTTTAATGTGTTTGGATTAGAAGTGTATCTTTTAAGTGCTCACAGCAACTTTAAAATGCCAAACCTCTCCCATCAGATTTTCAAGTGTTCGGAAAAACCTCAAAGTAGAAAATTTCTCCCAAGTGAATTCAGTATCAAATTAAATGGAGCAGCACCAAGACGCATCTCTCGTTTATAAAACAGGGTGCATCCTTGACTAGGTAAGAGGAAAAGAGGTCTCCATGGCTTGGACCAGCCTGTGTTTTCAAGGAGGGCCTGTGTCCTACATCATCTGCCCTCTCTGTAGAAGGTTAACTGCTAATGCAAACTAAGTCCATAATTACAGGAGATGGATTTCACGCTCTTTTAAAATCTAATCTCTCAGCCACTTAATACCCTAATTTCTCTCGCATCTTTAATAATGCCAGGCTCTTCGCCCTCAGTGAAAACACCTTCAGGTTAACCATTTGAGATCTACTCTGGCAGTATTATTAATAACATGAAGACCGCAGTACATTGTCTAGATTGACCTCCTCTGGTCTTGATGAAAGTGATTTTTGACTGTCCTTGAAGGTGCTACTCACTGTGATACATTTAGTCTTGTATCACTGACCCTCCTCCCACCCCGCTTTCTGTATTGGCAAGAGCTGAGAGCATTGTGGGAAGGGCAGTGGTCCCTGGGAAGAACCTGGAGGACGAAAGTGGCACACAGAGAAAGAATCCCATGGGCCCTTTTGATGCAGTAGGCATCATTCTGTCGACTCCTTCACAGGACCCAAATAGAGAAGTATGGAGGCATTTAGGAGGGCAGATAATAATGTGTGTATGTACAGTGCTTCATATTTTGCAAAGTATTTTTACATAAATAATCTCAGTCTGCTTGGCATCCTTGCATAACAAATGGGTATGTTATCCAAGAAGGTGGCTATCTGCATGGATCCCTTCACTAGCCCAGGAATTGGTAATGATGGAATAAAATAAGAAATCTTCTAAGGACAGGAAACCTGGTAGAAGAGTGAGTGAAATGGATTCCCAAGGAGAGGTGCATTCCAGATCTTTCCCTTGGATGGCAAGCTGTCCCTTTTAGTGTTTCTCTAACTCTCATAAGAAGAACTAGCCTAATAGGAGTCTTACATGTTTGTCAGGGTTTCCCAGCCCCTTCCCCCAAGGGGGATTATTTTCCCACTGTACCTGGGGCGGGGTCCCCATCCCCTAAGGCTTTGTCAGTCAGTCAAGAAGTATCATGCCAGGCACAGTACTAAGTGCTGCAGATATAGAAAAAGGCAAAAATGTAGGCCCTGCCCTTGAGGAGCTCACAATTCGGAGAAACACTAGGTCCAAACGAGAGAGACAGTAGAGAGAAGGGAATCTCAGAAGGGATGGCACTGGAGGAAAAAGGTCCCCTGCTGTTGGTGGGATTCTTCTCAGTGATTCCAGAGTAGATGCGATTGGCGTGGAGCCTCCTCAGGGGAGCTTATTTTTCTGGGAGATAACAGCTCGCAGAGTGAGTTGTAAGGGACTAGAGGAGAGGAAGAGCTGATGAAAGTGATATTGTCAGATTCCACTACTAACCTGATTTCATTTTGCAGGAAGCATTAGTACTTTTCTATAAAATGGGCTGAAGATGCATAGATAACCCCAGAGATGGGTTCAGGAGGCAAGTGCTTGGAAAAACCTTTTTGCACATTGGCCTGTTTTTATAAGTTTCCAAAATTCTTTCATGTTAATATTTTTTGTGAGCCAAATTGAAACCAGTGACCTGCTAATTAGAACTAGTCTATGTCAAAAGGTTAAGTGTTTCTTTGCCCTTTGATCTATAATGAACATAATTCCCTTGTCATGGGGAAAGATAGGACACCCACAGAACCGTTGTCAACTTGCAAATAAGTGTCTACTATAACAACTCTTTCTGGTTCTAACAAATACCTTTGAACATCAGTTAGACTGAGCCAAACAGAAACTGCAAATCATTTTGTTTAATCGTTTAAAAACAAGCCATGCTACTGAAGTCCTATTCCACTTCTCTGTGGCATGGAAGTAACTCTTATTTCTCAAAGACATTTCCAGCAGAGTTCAAGTTTTGGCAGGAACTAAGCTGGAAGGAGTTTGCATAAGATTCCAGAGATGAAGTGTGGGTCTGTCTCCCAAGGATCAGCGTAGCTAAAATTGGAGGCTAATCACCAGGGCAGTGGGATCATGGATTATTTCCAATGCAGCAATTCACAAAGACCATCTCACAGGTTATAGAGAATGCAAACTTCACTGGGGTGTGGAGATGGAGGGGTGCCTCCCCCAACAAAATCAGACCCACAGGAACCCCTCTGACCCTATGCCCATTTTCTTTGTTTTTGTTTTGAATGCCCACAAACAAAGAAGAGACAGCAATAGGAGATAAGGGAAACTTTTTGGTACCAGTACATTCTGAATTCAAAAAGCTAACGCAGAAAAGCTTTGGCTCTATTCCCTTGGCTTTGTGCCAGTCAGAGTAGACAGAAAAAGAGAAGGTCATGGGTCTCCACTGGCAGGTAGAAGGTTTGGCTAATTACTTCATGTGTGAGGAAGGGGCATTGGGCAGGGAGACCTGTGTTCTGTTGCTGACTTGACTGTGTAACTTAGGACGTATCACTTCAGTTCTCAGTACAGAGAAAGTCATGTTTGAACCTTCCTGTCTCCCAGCAATGTGAGGACCCGAGAGGACTGTGAAGGTATTGGCAATCTTTTACAGGAAATAGAAATGCAAGAGAATTAAGCTGACCCCTTTATAAAGAGGGGTGGGGAGTGCATGACCCCCAAAGAATGAAGAACTCTAACTACTCAGGGAATCTCGGGTTACTTGTGTGGGGACAGCAAGGGGTGCCGTGGCTAATTGAAGGACAAACGAGGACCAGATGAGGGGAAGCTTTCTCCTTACCTGCTGAGGTCTGCGTGACCGTCTGGGCTGCCTGAAGCTGCATCATGTCAATCTGGTTATTCAGCTGGGAGAACTTGTTCTCGGCTTCGGTGAGGCGAGTGGCCATCTGCTTGGTGTGGCTCTCCAGCTCCATCACCTGCATGACCACGTTGACCCAGTCGCTCTCCTGCTTTTTGCTCAGCACCCCCAGCAGGCTGGTCAGATTGGCGATCTGGGCCTTGAGCTCCCTGGCCTCCTCGCAGCAGGCAGCAGCCTTGAGCTGGCCAGGTGTCTTACGCTTTGGGGGCTTTTCTAGCCAGGCAGGCTGACTGGCGAAGCCTAGGGTTAAGACAAGGAGCCAGGCCAGAGAGCGGAGCGTCATGTTGGGCATGTGGTCTGTGTGGATGGGGGGCTCTTGAAGCCAACTGTTGAAGACTGCTAAGAACTCTAGCAAATTGGAGCCTTCAGTTTGCTCTCAGGCTTTCTTTTTTCCACTGCCCTCTTTATTGTGCAGTGATCTTTCTTTTCCCTTCAAGGCCCTTTTCCCCCCCAAAGCTTGAGTTCCTGAGGGATATTCCTTAACCCTCCTTCTAAAGCCTTCATTCCCTACAGAGCCAGCATCTTAAATATATTTGCTTTCCATACCCCCGCCCCCACTGTGGCCCTGGTGCTAGCCCCTCCCACCCCATCTGGGAGGATCAGGTGCCTATTGGGTAGAGTCCTGTAGACTTGGGCCAGAGGAGGGGGGAGGAAGGACAGAGGCAGAGAAGGCATGAGTCTGTTCCCGTGCAGGAGCAGTCTCTGGGCTGAGAGGGGACTGGAAACTAGTGAGTTTCCAGCTAGCTTAGCCTGTTGGATTGTGACCCTGCCAGGCCTGGCTGGTCTGTATTAGGGAACAGCCTGGGGTCAGAAGAGGGTCCAGATCCAGCTCTAAGAATTACATAAGGTGAGGGCAGAAGGGATCCAACTGGAAATGAGAATCGCTTTTCACGCTGGGGGTCCTGTGAATGTAATTCATGCTGTGTTCACCAGAATCAGTTCTCTTGTACGTGTTACATTTTGGCAGAGCACTGAATGCCTTTTTAACTAGATTAATTATTCCTTTGTTTGATGATCACTCCTTATGCAGCAGAATACCTGCTCTACCTAGATCTTAACACTGTCTTATACCTGCTTAAATATTTCTCGGCTGCCTTTCCCTGTAACTTTTCTTGAAGTCTGAACTGGGAATCTTTCTGGTGACTTAGAAGAATCTCAAAAACAAGGACTAGAGATGAGTCTTTGAAAAGAAAAGTTGTAATCTGTCCCATAAGACCTGGCCTCTTGATATAATTTCTCTCCTTTTATGCTCACTGTCTCCTTGGGAAATAGGGTTTGATTAGCTTTCCAAGACTTTGTCCTCTTGTATGAATTTACATACAAAACTGGAGTGTGTGTGAATAGGAATCATGATGTCTTAGTGCAGAAGAGAAATAGAGACTGTGAATCCCTGGGGTAGGAGTCATGTTTCAGGCCCACTCTTTGAGATCAGTGTAGCCAGCAGCAGCCTGATACTTAAATGGTGAAGGTCATCAGCTTCAAAAAAACATACTGCTGATTCTGCTGCTTGTTAACGTTCTCCTCCTCTTCAAGCCATCCAGTATTGGCTTCTCTGTTTCACATGTTGTATCTTTCCAGGAGAATGTAAACTCCTTGAGGGCAGGGACTGTATTTCTTTTTTTGTCTTTGTACCTCCAGAGCCTTGTACACAGCAGACACTTAAATGTTCGTGGAATTTTGTTAAATTCCCTTCAGGATTTCCATCATCCTCTTCATGTAAGGTACAGTGACTCCACCTTACCCAAAAATATGCTCCCTTTGGCATTTTAAGAAGCTTCTGTGACAGAAATACTTTTAATATGTTTGGATGGGATACCTTTTTCAAAAGGGGCAGGCTAGGTAAAGGAAGAAAGAAGGGCTGCAGTAGCATTGTATATTAAGAAGATATTCATTTGAAGCAATCCAGGTAGAGGGGGAGAAAGAACATTGGGGTAAAGACCAGTAGAAGCAGAACCAGAATGGAACATGTCATCAGACTTCAGTTTTCTGGACATCTACTGGGGTTCGCTCATGTTGTGTCAATTCTTCCTTTTCTCTCTCTTCTCCTGTTTCTGACTCTTCTCCTCTGCTTTTTTCTCTCTTTCTCGCCTCTTCTCTCCACAACCCCCCCCACACCCCAAAGCAGAGCACCTAGTATCTCCTTGCCTACCTTTAATGACAGTTTCATTCTTCAGAAGATGGGTTAACCAGTGAGGGGAACATCTCTTCCAGATCTGATTCTCACCAATAATAAGGTTTTTGGAAGGTAAAAATCAGGGGAACCTTAGGAGAAAGTATCCTTTCCATCTTAGAATTTTTGAAAGGGGAAAGGAATGTTTGGAATGGACTAAGATGTGGACTGTATTTTGGCAGAGTAAATTTCAAAGAGTTCAAAGAAAAGAGAGTTAAAATTCCATGAACTAAAATTCTCTAGGGCAGGTCAGCCTAAGAGGGATAGTAAGTTTTCAAGAAAGAAATTCTGGAGATAAAAAAAGTAACAGTTATGAAGAAAGAGGAAAATTGTCTTTTTAAAAAATGTGAATGCACAGTGAACTCACTGACCAACTTAGGTCTTTAAAAGACATACACGTACAATAGAAACAATGACAGATAACAGAGAATGAATGTGAAAGTGTGGCAGTTTTAAGAATGTCAGGAGTGCTAAAGTTCTTAATGAGCTGAGATGGGTAAGGAAAGACAAGGGCAACAAAAAGGACTTTTTAAAAATTCTTTTAGGAGGATCATAGGAAGGATAGGCCCACTCTGCTATCTAGGGTGGGCAGGTAAGTAACAGCCTGGAAGAGAGACACATGTCATTGCCACTGAAACCTTATTTTAATAGTTCTTGTTTTCTCTGCTAAGGAGGATGCATTTTGGACTAGAAAGGCAACAGGAGCTGATACCCAAAATGAGTAGGGGAGATGAATAGAGAGCACCCAGCTGCCTTTGAGTTCAGAGTCCTAGTCTCAGAAGAAAGGTGTTCTTGGGGACTCGATTTGAGTGTCGACCCACTATCAGTCATCTTTGAAAGATCATGGAGAGTAGAAGAGATACCATGGAACTAGAGAAGGCAAATGTCCTCATTTTCAGAAAAAGGTCGAAAATGAAGACTGCAGACCATAGGCCAGGGAGGTTGTCTTTGATTCTTAGCAGAGTTCCAGAATTGATTTTTTCAAAGGATGGTTGGTGAACCAGCTAGTAAAGGAAGTCGAGATTACAAAAAGCCAGCATGTCTTCAAGAACAGCTCATGGCAAACTAATTTCTTTTATGGACAAAATTACTGGACTTGGTAGAACAGACAGGTCCTGTAAGTGTAGTTTGTCTAAATTTTAGCTAACTTTTGACTGCCTCCCATATTCTTCTTGGGGAAAAGATGGAAGGATGTGAGCTCCAGATGGTAGTACAGTTAGGAGGTTATGGAACCGGTCGGATGACTGGACCCAAAAAGTAGTTATTAATGGTTTGATATCAACTTGGAAAGAGGTCACCAGTGGAGTCAGTCAACAGGCATATATTAATTATCACTTACTATGTGCCATGCACTGTGTTAAGTGCTGGAGACCCCCAGGAATTGACTTTACAAGCACAAGATGGGCGGGCATGACTGGACATCAGTTCGTCTGAAAACAGTATGGAGCTTCTGATGCACTGCAAGCTCAGAATGGGTCAACAGTGTAATATAGAGGCCAGATACAATTTTAGGCCGCATTAAAAGAGGCATAGTATCTAGGACTACAGAAACAACAGTCTCCACACTCCCCAGACCTTATCTAGAGTGCTATGTTCAGTTCTGGTTAGCATTTTTGTTGTGGATCAGTCATTTTTGGTCATGTCTGACTCTTCCTGACCCCATTTGGGGTTTTCTTGGCAACGATACAGGAGTGCCATTTCCTTTTCCAGCCCGTTTTACAGATGAGGAAACTGCGGCAAATAGGGTGAAGTGACTTGCCCAGTGTCACACAGCTTGGAAGTGTCTGAGGCTGAATTTGAACTCATGAAGGTGAGTCTTTCTGACTCCAGGCCTGGCGCTCTGTGCACTATGGCGCTCCCAGCTGCCAGTAAACATTTAAGAAGCATATTGATAAGCTGGGGAGCATCCACAGAAAGACAGTCAGGATGGCAAAAGGCCCTGAGAGCTTGCCTCATAGGGATTGATTGAGAGAACTGGAGCTATTTTCCCTGGGGAAAGGAAGACTTGTGGAAGACAGAATGATCGATGTCTTCCAAGTATCTGGAAGGCTGTCAGGTGGAAGAGGGAAAGGACTTGGCCTGCTTGGCCCTAGTGGCCATTACAAATAGGGAAATTGAGGTTTGATTTAATGAAGGGACCCCTGCCTCCTAATGGTTGGTGCTCCCCAAAAGGGAAATGGATGTTCTGCCTCTGGATGTCACTTGAACCTCACTTGAGGTTTTCAAGTGGTTAATGATCAGTGCTTGTTGAATGGGATGTGGAAGAGATTCCAGAAATCAGGAATGGGATGGAGTGAGTGACCTCTGAAGTCTTTTCCAACTCCAAGATGATGCAAATATTGAAATCATGGCGTGTCATACACATAGCCCCAAAGTCAGACCTCTCTACCTTCTTGCATAATATTGTCTGGGCCCTTTTCCATCTCCAGAGCTTCCATCTCTCTCAGAGGGCAAATTCTTTTTAGGTCACTGGAGACACCATAATAAGCCAGGACTGACCAGGCTGGTCTCTTACCTCAGGTTCAATATTAGAATGAAATAAGATGCTTGTCTTATTGAACAGAATGAGTGTCTTAATGAACAAAAGGAGATTTACTTCGCTGTAACAGGGGAAGGATATTCAGAGCAGGAAAGAGTGTTCATGGAAGTTATAGCCTTGATTCAGCTGAGCCTAGCTTTCCTGTGCCAGTGTTGGTCACGCCGCTGGTTTTTGGTCAGAAACCTGAAGGAGGAGCTCTAGCCGTTCACATGCTGGCTCTTTGTGTACTCAGACCCCCGGGAACCAGCAGCCCAGGCCTTATTCCTCTAAGCCAATTAGATCTTGAGGACAGTTTCAGTACCTTTTAAGGAAAAAATTAACCTAACCTCCGTGGAGCAGAGCCTTACAATACTTAATCCACCAAAGATACTAAATGTGATTTTTCATCTAAAAGAAAGAGCAGGAGATAATCAAGGTGTGCCCAGGTTTGTTTCCTGCATCCCTGGGCTGCCGCTATGTGCTAAAGTGAAAAGGAGCTCTTGGCAGTGAGAACCTTATCATCCTGTGGCAGGTTACCTCCACAGTCTAAAGCCACTGTTCAGAACTGGCACCCAAAGAAGTCTGCCTGTCTTAGCTTCTGGCAGCATCAACTCCCCATGCCCCAGAAAACCTGCATTCAAGACATCAACCTTCAGTAGGTTCCCGTAAGCCCCAAGAAGACCGTTTCATTGATCTCCTAGCCTCCAAATGGGATTGTGCCTTTTTCTACCACAGCATTTTGAACACTAAATCCTCAAGTGATATCATAGCTCTTGCTTTGGCAAGTAGATTTAAGGAGAGATTGGAGTTTGTTGACTTACTGTCCATTTTTTCTCATCTGTTTCTAATATCCTCCCACCAGAAAGGGGTTTTTGGTGGGTACCCATACATATGCTGAAAATGATTCTCACCTCCACCTGCCAACCCTGTGGTAATCCTTTCCAGGAAAGGTGATGAATAGTTGGATCTTATGAAGTATCTCAAATTCAGTGACCGTGCCTGTTTCCTGACATCTGCTTCCTGGAAACACCCTTAATGCTTGCATAAGGTTCCTTTCAACAGTTGGATTTTCCCTGAGTTGCTGAAGGTTTTCTTCCTGAGTTGTTTATGTAAATAAATCTGAAGACTGGAAAAGTGAACCACGGAAGGAAACATCCCACGCCAAAAAATTCAACACAAACCAAGTGTCCCCTCTTCCCTGCATTGCTCCAAGGGTGGAAATTAAGCTCTGCTCTGGAACAGAAGCTGGTCAAGTATTCCTAAATATTGGGGAGGAAGGGAGAGCATTCTTTTCTTTCTCTTCATCTGTCCCTGACTTCCAGTCAGCATCTTTACTCAACTTTTCTTTGATAGCCATGATGTATATTTCTGCAGGCAAGCTAAGGAGAATGGGCACCTCCTGAAGATCCTATGGCTCTTTCGCTTTTCCCCCATTGGTGATGAAGCACCATTAAAGGACCCAGGGAAATGAACCTTATATTTTTTATGGGGGAAGAAACCAACCCTGCTTTCATTTTGCTCAGAAGCATTTAGATGTTTCACAGCAGTGTGAATGCTTGTTTTTTACAGAGGAATTTGGAGCCTGTACCAGGCTGGGACTGTCCTTGAAGTGGTCCATCCATCTCTCATCTTCTGGTGAGATGTGCCTGGCCTATTCTTGAACATCTTTGAGGAAGAAATTTGGTAATTAATTCTCGTGTCTCCCAACCCTTTAAAGAGTAGTAATTTCAGAGTAGTTGAGATAAAGAAGATTCTAGGATCAGGTAAATACTTGCCATCCTAGAAGAATCTACCTTTTTAATGACTGTAAGTATGTTCATATTTGAACTCTTTGGAAATCTTTTCCAGATTCACAGTTTGATTCATTGAGTGATGTAACAATTATTCTGTCAAGGCTTGGACTGACTGCCTTGGGAGGAGGGCCTCAGTGGCTAAAGACTCTGAGAATTGTCTTTCTTCCGAGCTAGGGAACACAAAAGCAAACTCGGAACAGCAGCTGACTGGGGGCAGAATTTTTCAGATACAGGGGGAGTTTTCAGTACCTGGAAAGGAAAGAAGAAAAGAGAGTTGGAAAGGGAGAAACAGAGTTAGGGAAAGTGGTGTTTGATCACCTAAATATTGAAGTTCTTCTTTGTTGTTGTTGTTGTTCAGTTATTTTTCAGTTGTGTCTGACTTTTTGTGACTCTATTTGGGGTTTTCTTGGCAGAGATACTGGAGTGGTTTGCCATTTCCTTCTCCAGCTCATTTTACAAATGAGGAAACTGAGGCAAACAGGGTGAAGTGACTTGCCCAGGGTCACACAGCTAGTAAGTTTCTGAGGCCAGATTTGAAGATGAGTCTTCCTGACTCCAGGCCTGATGCACAATGCACTATGGTACCACCTGGCTACCCTAAGTTCCTTATTTTTTTTTTTTTCTTGTTTGGTTGGTTGGTTTTGTGTTTTGTTTTTCACAGTCCAGGTAAAGTGACTAGCTCAGGGTCACACAGGCCTAAGTTCTTCTTTATCCCTACTAAGATTCCTCAGCTTTGTTCATTTTTTTCCTTAGTCCTTTTCAGGCATGGGAACTAGTCATCATCCTTCTCATAACAAACTCTTTCATAGACAATTCAGTTAAACATTTACTGAGTGAGTACCTACTGCACGCTAGGCACCTAGGAAGATGGAAAGGTGAGTAAGATTCAATCCCTGCCTTCACGGAGTGTACACTCCAGTAAGTTAAGGCCCACTAAGGAATGGTATCATGGAACACAAGAATAGTTGTCCCTTTCTCTTCTCCCAATTCCAAGGAGGATATTATCGGGAAGAACTGATAGCAGTTCTTGTCAATTCTGGAGCTCCGTCCTGTTCCTGCTCCCCATTCCTTGGGAGTGCTTTGCTCTGTCCTGGATCTTTGCTTCAGGATATGCAGGTAACTCATTTAACCTTTGCAGCATTAGATACAGTGCAGATCTTAGCGTGGGGTATGATAAGGCCAGGATAAAGAAGATGAGTGCTCCCCACAAAGCTAGCCTTATCTCTGGAATAGATATGTCCTTTACATACTGTCTCTCCACTGAGAGGGACCAAATGCCTCCATCACTGGAACCTCCAGAAATGTCTGCTGACCCCAGCCAAAGTTTTAATGGGAAGGTAGGACAAAGGATGGGCAATTCCTGCTCTGGGCTGCCCCCAGGAGTGAGGATGCTTCCCTCTGCCATCCTGTCTGAGGCAAGACTGAGTGGAAAACAGACCGGTCATTCTTTAAGAATGTAACAGAATTTGAGACGATTGTGCCTGAACAACCGATTACCAGCGAGGGAAGCTAGGCTGTCTGTGTGGCGCAAGCTGGAGCCGGACCGAGCGCTCTCAGGAGACGAACAGAACTTACCTCACGGCATCTTAATTCTAAACATGTGTCCCAAAGGTGTTGACACTGGGCTGCTTGCGAGGGTAAGACTGGATTTAACAGTTGTTCCTCAGGCTTCCAGGAAAAGTACCCAGCCCTGTTCCTCCCTCTCTCTTCTGCTCCCCCTCCTCCCCGGCACAGAAAAAGAGCATTTGGTCCAGAGAAGCGAGGATCTGTTCAAAAAACACTCACTTCTCTGCAAAAACACATTCCAGGGCCCTGGACTCACTCATTTCATAGCCTGTCAATATGCCACCAATAATCTGTACCCCTCTTGAAAAGCTCATTCGAGCAGAGAGTGGAAAGGAAGCTTTTTATATAACCAAAGCACAAGCAACAGATTGTGACTTTATAGCTTTAAACTTCTAACACTTAAATGCCTTCTATTCAGCCATACTCACAAAATCAGATCTTTTACCCATAGTCAGTAGAGCTCAGATTTATTTCTGGCCGTTAGAACAACTTGCCTTTATAAAGCATCATTCAAGACCCGAAGCAGACTGCTATTTATATGGCATAATATAATTTATTGGTGACACGTCGCCCCAAGCCATCAGGGTGCAGCTGTAGGGTAGGTATTCTGGTGTTAACTGTTATTCAGGTTAAAAGTTCTAGAGGCTCCCTCATTGCTCCCAGGTCTTTATGGGGAAAGGTGGAACTAGGTACATGTCGCTGCAGACCTCTCACTCTGACACGGTCCAAGCTGCCCTGCCCCAGTCTCTCGATCTGATCGAGCACTGATAGGCCTGTCAAGTGAACCTGTGGAACTGTGACTCTGAGGAGGGTGCCCAGCAGGGTAATGGGAGCAACCATGTCATTGCCTGGTGGAGAAGCATCTTTGGCAACCAACAGATGCCGGCCAGGTCCTGCCTGATTAAACAGTGCTTATAAGCCCATCTGGAATAATAGGCCCAGTGGAAACAAAGCTTCAGGAAGGCTCCTCTTGGTTTCCCTCCCCAGGTTCTTGTTGACCTCTAGAATGGAAGCGAAGAGCCCAGGGTGACAGGCTCTCTGCCTCTGCTTGGGGGCCCACTGTGTCAGCCACTTTTTTCTTTCCTTTCTTTTTCCTGACGGCAGATTCTTGCCAACAGTCCCCCTCCAAGTAGAGAACATTTCATTTTCCTCTGGATGTGAAAAAGCCACAAGGAAAGGGAGGGGTGGTGGGAGCAAAAGCAGAGGCAGCACCAGAAAAAGGAGCAGTGCTCATTGTTGTAGAATAAAAGATAATGGCCAATTTGTCAGGAAGTGGTGACAAGAAAGATAAAGTTGGAAGTAATTAACTGGCTGACACTCTGGGAGTGACGCGTCTGCCAATAGCTCCCTAAATCAGCCCAAGGCTTGGAGATGTGACAGGCGTTCATCATTTTTACAGCACGCCTCTGACAGGGCCCTCGGCTGCAAACCAAGCCAACCGGATTGTGTTCATTGACGGTCGGAGGATGGTGCAGCCACCTTGGGCCAGAGGCGGTGTGGCTTGCCTGGCTCACCTTGGTGCACTGGGTTCATCTCTGGGAGTCAGGCTCCATCTTTGGCAGAACTTCATGTCTCTGAAAGGAGAGCCTAATAGACTGAGGGTTGGGGGGAGAATCTAGCGCTGGGACAGCTGGATGGTCTGATCTCTATAGCACTTCACTCCCCTCCCTACTGTGAGCCCCTTTGCCCTCTGGGAAACAGATGGTTTTACCCCTCTCAGACAACCCCTGGAAATCCCTCTCTTGTGCTTTCAGTCCTCTCTCCTGTCCTTCCTCTCAAACCCCCCACCACAGCTGCCAGTTTTACATCTCTTCCAGACATTTAGACATGTCTGAAATTACTTAAAGAGGAAGGTGAAGGTAGACAGCAAGATTCATTTGTGCCTAGGCCACTCTGGGGCCAAACCTTAGGGAACCCATTGTCATTTGTCCAAGGTTGGGCACCTCTCACAACAAATCTGTTTCATCTCATTTCCAACAACCTAGTCATTTGGTTCTCTCAGAGCTCCAAGGACACAGGGTTCTCTGGCCTGGAAACCTTACAGAGAAAGCCTGCCTTCTTTTCCTTCCCCTCCTGTTGGAGGGGGAAAAGTGATTCTTCCAAAGTTCTTGACACAAATCATTGAAATTATGATCCTACCAGACCCCCGAGTCCTATTTTCACCTGCCTGTGAATTTAAATTGGGTAGCTCTGAGGATTTTCAGGCTCTCCCTTGCTTTTGCCTGCAGTCTGCATTTAAATTGGTGAAATACATGTCAAGTCACACTCTCCCTCCCTGTAACATTTCAAAAGCTTTCACTTCACTTTCTCCCTTAATTGCTGTCTTTTCCCTTTCAAATCACCCCAATCAAAAGGAGGCCAACTTGCCTTTCATTCCCTCAGGCTTTTCCTTCTACTGCATTACCAAAGTCCCCAAGAAGTTAATTGGGTACCTGATAAAGACAGGACCCAGCCTCCCTGCCTTCTACTATGGTTCATGTAGAGATAACAAAATGGTGTTTATAATATACTGAACAGAACTGGGTCTTTATGAGAGAGAAGTGGTAGAAAGAATATGGTGGAAAGTATATACCAGCACAAAGCAGCATCAGGCTTGTCCCCCAAACGTAGTAGGTTTGAAATCTCATCCAGACTGCACAGCAGTCCCCTAACAGCTGGCTTCCATGTGCTCTCTGCTAAACGTCAGGGGAATTCAGAGAATTCGCACTTAGCAGAAGACCAGATGAGATGCAGGTTGTGGTCCACACTAGAAATAGCAGAGAAAGCCCAGGCCCAAAGATACTTGGGAAGCAAATGGTAATATCCTCATAAAAGTCTAATCAGAGCCCCGGTAAAACCTCGGAACTCTCCCGGATGTGACTGTAACCTGTCTGACTATGGACTTGGCAACAGGGTAGGGGTTGATGTAGAACAGTCATTGCATCACTTAGCTCTTAATAGACTGAAGGTCATCAGGAAGGGCAAGGACTCTTGCAAGAGATGAAATCTAGAGGAGCCATAGGAGGGGAAATTACCAGGACAAATCACAGAAAGACAATTTAACATCATTCAAGCTCCCCTTGGAGGTAATAGCTTAGGAAACCCACTAAAGGGGAAAAGGCGGTTGATGACATTCTTTGTCTCTCAAGTGTATGACTGGTACTCCTGCCCTTGAAGGATAACATTTGGGGCTTAGCTTGGAGGAGAGAGCATGAGTTGGGGTTACCTCTTACTGCTTTGCTCGGCCGGGAGGCATTCTGGGTCTCACCCTCCCCTTTTACACAATGTGGTGCTAAGAGACCGTGCCATGAAAAATATTATGTCAAACTTAGATCATTAGAAGGAAGCAGTCCTGGCTGCCACAGTGTGTTTCAAATGGAGTACAGTTGAAAGGGGTGGGCGCCTGTGGGGCTCCTCTGCATCCAAAGAGGTTTTTTCATGTCTTTGTTTGGATAGGTTGGATTGGTGTGCCGTGGGGTGTGTAGGAAAGAGGTTGACATTCTTGTGAACATTGGACTAGGCCTGCTGATAGGGTGAAAAGAAGCTTCAATGTGCTCCATCCCTTGTGCAAATAGAATCGAAATGCTTCTGAGTCTGTGGAATTATGGGAAGGGTGTCCCCTGGAACTCCAGGAAGTCAAGCAGGCTCTCACCATTTAACAGAGCTTCCTATAATGAGAGTTAAGTCCCCAGAAGCAGTTGGTGTTTCCATTCACAAATGTGTGTCTCCGTGACTGCCTTCGCTGTCCTTTCTGGCATCCCAGGGGAAGGTTCACACGAACCCTCTTTTTCTTTGTGTTCAGTCTCTTGCTGTCTTCAGGCATGACATTTGCCACCTCTGTCTGGGCCATGCTCTGGGGACATTCTTCCCTGGGCACTTGTCTTCTCTGTATGTAGATTGAGAACCCATTTGAGTCTCAACTAGTAGCACCCTGCAGCAAACACAGGACGCCTGTCCTGAATCAGCAGCAAGAGTCAGCACCGGGTCCTCGGAGCCCGCTGCTTCTCGTTGGCTCTTGCTAGTGGAATCCTCGCCTCTCTAGCCTCATTATCTCCTAACACAGAAAGTCCTTGGGAGGAATCTGCTGCTTTTCTGGCCCCTGGGAGGTGTACGCACAACAGGGAGCTTGGAAAATGTGGTCTGCCTGTCATTTTTTCTAAACCCTGAAGCCCTGAGGATGTTGCTAGAATCTCTCCCTCTCCCTCTCTCTCCCTCTTTCCTACCTCTCCCCTTCTCTCCCTTTCCCTTTCTTCCTCTCAATGTATCTCTCTCCCTTTCTCTGTCTCTCCCTCCCTTCCTCTCTCTTTTTCTTTGTCTCTGTATCTGTCCCCACCCCCTCCCTGCCTTTCTCCTCTTTTCCTTCCTCTCTCCCTCTCCCCCACCCCCTCTGTCCTTCCCCCTCCTGTCTCCCTGGCCAGTTTGTTTTTCTCAGGTTCTTTTTGCTGGTCCACTGCTCGTGTGGGTCTGGTTTGTGTTATGAAACACTCCTTTGCTGCTTTGAACAGTCGCCCTTTTAGAAGTCCTCCGCTGTTAGCAGGGAAGCCCACAGGAGAGCTTATATGCAATGAGCTTTATAAAGTTCCAGCTGCCCCATAAAATGGCAGGTCCTCATGAAGGGGTCTCTTGAGCCAAGTCTTTGGCTCCTCCACTTAATCTCATGAAACTCCTTTTGGGTTTGAAACAGGCATATTTCAAAGGACACCCATGTGTCTCCCAAGCAGGAGACAGAGTGAATTAGAAGCCATGGACTCCTGAGTTCTAAAAGGACTTGTTGACCCACCCACCCCCGCAACATTCACCCCCACAATTCAGAGGAGAGAGAACCCTCTGGACTCTCTGTGGGCCAGATGAATCTGGTGTGAGCCTCTCTGTTCTTTTTCCCTTTGCCCATAGAAATCCCTGCCTCAGTAGCCTGATTTACTGTCAAAAAGAAAGGCTTTTAGGATATGTATCAGTAGTTCCTATGAGATAAAAATGAGAAATCAAGAAGTGTGGGTTGGAGGTGAGACAGGTGGAAACGGCCGGCCTTATTGATTCGGGAGTAAATGAGTGAAAAGAGAAGCTGGATGACTTCTCCCCAGCCCTCCCCACACTCCCACACAGTTCTAATTTACAGCACTGTTAGCTAATTTACAACATCCAACCCATAAATACGTCAAAAATATATTTACTATATAGACGTAAAATGTCAACTGTATAAACATTATATATGTTCACATATAGTATATGTGAGAGCCCAATAGGTTATAAGTTCCTTAAATGTGAAGATTGCATCTTTGCTGTTCTCTGTGTTATCAGTACAGTGCCCAGCTCAGAAAAGAGACAGGAGGAAGAGGTCAAGGGGGGGCAGGGGGCGAAGCAGAATGGAAAACGTCTGCCTCAGTTCATCACTATGTTCATAACTTGATCCGGTTAAAATCTGTTGAAACTTCAACAGCTTCTCTTAAGATTCTCCAGTAGTCTTGTACACATGGACAGCTCACAAAGGTAAAAGGCCAGAGGGAAAATACAGCTTAAAGAGATGTGTTCTGGAGGAAATTAAAGCAATAAAAGAGACCCATGGCATCTGGGCTGCTTAATGCCCCAGCACTCACTCGCTCAAGCTTTCTCTCTCTCTGAAAAAATACAATGACTATGTCTAATCTCCTTCTAATTCTCACCTCAGCTGACAGTTGAGGGACGATGAGAGAGGTCAGGGAACTGGATGCTTGGAATGAACCTTCTGGTGTGACCACAGCCCTCCACCAGAGAATCATTAGGCCATTTAACTAGAGATGGGATTTTTTTTCCATTGTCCTCAGTACTGGATAAGATGACGAGGGGAGAAGGGTGGGTAGCACATTTGCTATAGCCTTTAGAGCCTATTTTCAACTTGTAAAGCATACAGCCCTCGTTCTTATGCCTTACTGTCTGAACTGGTTTCCCAGGCATTTCAGTCATCCCATGGAGCTGGTCCAGAAGCCTTTTGCTCTTGACCCCAGGAGCTGATCTAAGTTTCTTTTGCCAGGGAGTCCACAGGGCTTTCATCTTTCACTAATTGTTTCTGAATTGTCTGTGATCACCGGGCTCTCTGACCATCAGTTTAGTCCACTTGGCTCAGAATTATACCACACCTATTCCCTGATTACCACTCATGCCACTGCTGCCTCCATAACCAGATGTACTGCCCTGGAGTCAGGAAGACCTGAATTCAAATCTGGCCTTGAACATTTATCTGAGTGTGACACTCTTTGCCCCTGTGCCTCTTCTGCAATTTATGGTCCCAGGGAGTTGCCTGGAGCATTGAGTGATCTGCCCAGCATCGTATTGCCATTCTCAATCCAAGGTGGGACTTGAACCCCTGTCTTCTGGATGCCAAGGCCAGGTCTCTGTCTTCTACACCGTGTTGCCTTTCATTGCAAAATACAATGGGATCATCACCTCCTTTGTTCTGGGTACTCCCCTTCCATTATTTCTGCCTTGAGAAAACAGCTAGCTAGAGCCCCAGAGTCTGCCTCATTTAAAACTGGAGTCCCGAGTTCAAATCCCAACTCGGATATTTCTTAGTCACCCAGACCCCCTTTGGACCTCAGTTTTCTCTTCTGCAAGATGTGGGTGAAAACACTTCCTCAGAGAACTGCCATGAGGAGAGTGCTTTGTAATGTTCATTCACCCTAGAAGCGTGGGCTGCTATGATCATCCTGTGCTTGTCCTGTTGAGGTTTTTCCTAAAATAAATTCAGGACTTTAAATTTTCCTGATTGACCTTCCTCTTTAGATTAGCCCCTCACTCAAGCCTGTCTGGCATTTTCTTGCTGAGCCTCTGTCTCATCAGCTGTACAGTGGGGAGAAGGAGCTTCCCTGGAATTGGGGAGGAAGGTGCTGGGTCCACCTGAGAACACTAGAGAGCTGGCGGGGCTTGTGGCTGTTCCCGATGGCCTACACGTGTCATCTGCACCTTCAAGTCAAGCCCTGAGGCACTCCTGCTCCAGCGCTGCAAGACCGACCCCAATTCCAGCGGGAGCTGGAGCAACTGCCAGGGGACTGAGGTAGCCCTGGCCCTCAGTCATCCGCCTCTTCCCTCGAGCTAGTCCAGAGGACTTGCTTTTCTGACACCATTTAAGAATATTAACTTATTTTAATCTTGCTGACATTTTGGGTGTCTGGGAGCCAAAAAACTGTTTACTTGTCCTGGGATCCATAGTGGGCTTTGTGTTTTATAGTGCTTTTGCATAGGTAAGCTCCTTCCATCTTTGTAACAACCCTGTGAAGTAGCCACAAATATCCCTGTTTTACAGAAGAGGAAACTAAGACTAAGAGAGGTGAAGTGACTTGCCCAGGGTCACCTAGCTAGTAAGGATTTGAACTCTGGTCTTTTGACTCCAAGTCCAGTACTAGCCACTGTGCCTCCTAGCTATCAGAATGAACTGTATTTTACTACTTAATTGATGCTTGACCCATTCTTCCCCACCTAGAAAACACTTATCACAAGACTGTCAGTCTTCCTTCTCCCTCTTCCCTCTGGAACGCAGGCTTCTGGCTAGTGCTTGGCTTTAAGAGCTTCTCACTTTCCAGTGCAGGCACTTGTAATCCTTAAGGCCTTCCTGCTTTAGCAGCCCCTTCTGCAGCATCCATTCTCCCAAGGCCCTGGCCCATTTCTTCATTGGAGACACTAGTTGCTCAATTAGCCACATTCTTCTGGCTCCAATAGGCGTGTGTCGGAAGCCGGTGAGGCAGCATAACTCTCTATTGGAAGTGAAAGGTACTAGGAAAAAAGGCAGGGAACTCCAAGGAGAACTGAGTCCTAGAACACGAGAGCACCTTGTAGAGCCTCTGGTCCAGCTCCCTTATTTTACAGCAGAGAAAACTGCGGCCCAGCAGTTGGTAGATATTGCTCAGCGTTATTTGAATGTTAGGTAGCAGAGGCGAGACTCCAAACCAGGGCCTCCAGCACCAAGGCCCAAAGCTCTGGTCCTTGTACATTGCCATCTGAACCCAATTGCGGATATGGTCTCTGTAACTCAGTTCAACAAATAATCAGTCAGTGCCTACTGTGTGCCAGGCCTTGGCAACATAGTGCAGAAGAGCCCTCCCCCCCCACCCTGATCCACAAGAAAAGGCAACGAGGTGGGGGGAGAGGGATGCCTCTAATGAAGAGGTGGAGTCTGCATTTGGGAAAGATAATGACCAGAATCTCCAAGAGGCCCTGCTAGGAGAGCATCCTCAGAGCCCCCTGGCCACAGAGAGAGGAGAGAGCCTCCAGGTGGCTGTGTCACTGTCCAGTGCACACGCTCAGGTCACTTACACACTTGGCTGCTTTGGATTTTCATCTGCTCTGATTACCGAAAGCAATTGATGAGTTGGATTATCAGCATCCCTCGGGCGTGTGAAGCCACAGAGGAGGGCGCTTATGCAGACTCACTGTAGCACTGGGAAAGTTCTAGAGCCCCGGTTTCTGTTTTGTGAAGACTAGGTGGTCTCTGACCTGTGGCGGGCATCCTGGAGGCCAGGCTGATGGGCGTGGTTAAGGAAGGAGGCTCTTGGGAGTGTCCGGGTGCAAGTCTACCGAGCGCCTCCTGGATTGCATCACCCCAAACTGAGTGAGACCAAAACACTCCCCAGCTGAGATCATTCAAGCTGACTTCTCCAGACAGGAGGAAATCATTGACGTTCTCTCCCCCTTCTACTGGAATTAGTGCCCAGAGGGCAAGTGGGGTTCTGGGGGAGCTCCCTGCCCTGGGAGTTTAACCACCTTCTCTTTGTTCTCCTAGCATCAACAATAAGCTGCAGCAGCCAGAGGCGGCTGCCGGCGTGCTGGAGTACGCCATGAAGCACTTTGGAGAGCTGGTGAGTGCAGACGAGCAGAAGTTAGTGAGTGAACAGAGCCCTGGCCTGGGGCTCAGGGCATTTGGGAGCTAATCTCAGGTACTTCTTTCCAAATGACCTCATACCAGTCACTGGGCATCACTTTCCACCTCTTAGGAGAGAGAACCAGGATAAGCGTGGCATTGTGAAATAATGAAAATGGTCATAGCCAGCATTTACATGGCCCTTCAAGGTTTGTAAAGCACTTTATATTTTTGTCTCATTTGAGACACAACTGTCTATGAGATAGGTACTGTTGTCCCCATTTTATAGATAGCAAACTGAGGCAAAGAGACTTGAGATGATTTGCTCTAGATCACACAACTTGTAAGTACTTTAGACAAGATTAGAACTTGGAGTCTTTCTGACTTGGGTTCCAGTCCCATTTATTGGCAGCTGGACCTTGAATAAGTCATTTCCCTTCTCTGGGTCTCAGTCTCTTCATCTGTAAAATGATGGGGTAGGACTAGATGACCTCTGAGTTCTCTCCCAGGTCTAACATTATTTGACTGGAGTAATGAAGCACTATGTCTTTAAAATGCCATAGGTCAAACTCACCAGAAAAAAGAACAGTTCAGATTTTAAATATTCTTGGTTTTGTTTTTTCCATTATTTATATGCTCTCTGCCTTCCCCTCACCACCACCATTTTTTAGCCAATGATTCTGTAAACAAGACAGGCACTGTGCCAAGTGCTGAGAATACAAATATGAAAAAAGAAAGTCATTCCCTGCCCTCGAGGAGCTTCTAGTCTAATGTAAAAATGTAGTTATTACTGTCCATAAGTTTTTTTCATTAGTCTGCATGATCTTATCTTTTGGATTGGTGATACCTCCTGTAATATGGACTCCATCGACTTTGTATGGAATTCTTTGGGCGTCAAGGAGATTCGGACATTGGGAGAGGGCAGAGACCAACACCACACGTCTGATAAGCTTCCCGAGATGACAAGCCCTAATCCAGGGCTCCCTCATCCATCGTGTCTTCAGCCCATTTCTTTGTGTAACTAGACTCAGAAAGCACGACTGCAGGTGCTGAAGTGCTCACAAGGCCATCTGACATTCATCTTGATCACAGATCGTTTTGTGGAAGGAAGAGACGAGGCTAAGAAGATGTTCAGCTCTCCACCTGGATAGATTGTGCTTTCCCCTGGCATTCTCAAAGGCTAGCCTAGACTAGGAAGTGTTAGTTGAAAGAAGGTCCCTACAGAAAGCTGGTCCACCAGAGATCCACCGTGGTGGCCCACGTGTCAGCTTCAAGTGAAAGGTTGCTCAGTCTTCAGGGTCCAGAGGAAGCTGTTACCTCAAGGAAAATTGCCGAGAAGAAGCCCCTTTTACTTTTTATGTGTTGTGTGTAGCACCTCCTACTGCATTCCTCCATTGGCACAACTGATCTAAGCGCCTTCTCATTAGATCTCAGTGTGGTCCACCACATAAACCTTGCCATTTTTGCAGTCTTCTGCAGTTTCAAAATCCTGCTCTCCTTCTCCCTGTGGCCCCTGACCTGATCAGGGATCTGTGCTCCCCTGCTGCCCACCCACTCCTGCAGAGCTCAGCAGCATGCAGAAGTGTACCAGAAATTCAGGGATGTTGGCAGAGCACGATGTCACTCATCCACCTTGGGAAAGAAATTTAAACAGTCTTCTGAACATTGTTCTCTGTCATTTAAATGCTTAAGTTGTCTTCCTGCAGTCAGTCTTCTCTCTCTCTTTTGTGCCAATTAGACCCATGCTGTGGGGAATGCAGGCAGCCGCACATGGTTTTGCCCAGTTCCAACAAATGTTGGTAAAGTAAAATGGCTACAAGATTAGTCCAGGGACAGCAGGGGACAGGACTGGTTCAGCTAGAGTTTTGCCACAAGTGAGAGAGCCCATGGACAATTTAACGTGAAAGTGAACTCTCTGAACAACAGATAGTCAGAACAAAAACTTAATAAGTGCCTGGTGTGAGCGAAGGAAATACAAAGATTAGATAAGGCATCAGCCGTGTGCTCAAGGAGCTCCCAGGCTAGCAGAAGGCTGGGACACCAACACAGAGCTAGAACACCTGATAATTTGTTAGAAGGGCACTGGTGAAAACTAAACACCATTGTTGAACCTCAGGAAAAAAAAAATACACCCGTTTCTCAGCCGCTTCTCCAAGCCCCTCACAGTGACATAGCCCTGAATGCCCAAAAGGCGGCCTGTGTGGAAGGAGGAGAGGCGCTAAGAAATGCTTGGTGCAATATTCCACTCCTTGGGTGCCACGGAGGCAGGTTAGTGGCTCCAGAAATGTGTTTAGTTGATTTGTAAACGTGCAGACCTAGTTTGTATACAATGACAACTGCGTTTGAAAAAAGTAAGATAGTTTTTGTTTTTATTTTTTTGTTTTTTGGTGTGTAAGATAGTTTTTTGAGAGAACTTCCACTCTACTTCACCTCACAAGAAAACCACAAATACCTTGCCTTCTGCCCCATAGGAAGAAGGATACAAACAAGGTTCCAGAGGAGGAGTCTTTGGCCATGAAGGTCAGGATTCCTAGTCAAGGATTCAGGGAACCTTTCCTAGAGGAAGAAGGCATTTGAATTGGAGTTTTAGTTTTTGTCATCTTTTGTTTTTATACCCCCTTCATTTCAAAATCTATCCCTCCCACATCTTCCCCTTCCCAGAAAACCATCCCTTATGATAAATAATGTAAAGGAAAGAAAAGAGGCGGGAGGGAGGGTTCAGCAAAACAGACCCACACATCAGCTGAGTTTGGTGTTCCGCACCCATAGTCCCCCACCTCTTCACCAAAGAGAAAGAGGTACCTTTTCTCATCTCTTCTTCAGGGTCAAGCCTGGGGATGGCAAGGGACTTAATACTATGAAGAGTTCAAAAAGCTAAAAACTTTTTGAGACGTTTCAGCATCTGTTGGTGCTTCTGTTTCCCAAGCCAGGCCAGGATTACATTGTCCATACAGAACCATATCATTTAAAAGTAAGTCTCTGGGCAGCATCTGCCATCTCTTGGCAGAAGCTCTTCAGCTGGTGGTACTAAAGCCCAAAAGATAAACTCAGATGGGAATATGAAAGGGGGACAGGGTGGGGAATAGGCAGAGAAAGCCCATAAAAACAATCCAGTCTCCTACTGAATTTTGGAACTGCCCCTTGAGAGTCAGGTTCTGTTGCTTTAAGACTCCACTTGACTCAGAGCTGCTCACGTGGAGGGCTGTGAGCTTCAGCGTGGCACCAGCACTGCCCAGGACCCACAGGACCATCATGGAATTCCTCCTCTGGTCCCTGCCGCCAGCAGAGCTGCCAAGGACTCAGCAAGAGGGAACATTGGTGGAGCATCCAGAGACAGGGGGAAAAATCTTCAAAGACTTCCAGGCAGACTTTTTTTATTTCCTCAAAGTTATAATCCATTAAGGAGAAACCCAGAGATTAAAGAGCTAAAAAGAGTCAGGCTTCTGCTCCAACAAATGTGTGCTCATTTATGGCCAGAGATTGTGCAAACCACAGCCTGTCTTCCTAGAGTTGTGAGGTTAAGCCACAACCCCCAGAAAGTAGCTGCCACTCCTGCTACCTGACCTAGCTGTAGCACTGGTACCAGCGAGGCCCTGGCAGCATTGCCAGGTGTCTGCTGTCCCCTAGAAGGGCTGCCCTTCTGCCCCTCAGCTGCCTCAGGCCCCGTATCCTACTGCTCTGCTGACTTGAGCTCCTGAGTGAGGAAGGGAGGTGTGGGGAGAAGAAACAAAGGCCAGCATTTGCTCTCAGAATGTCCTGGCATCATTTCTGACGTTGTGCAGAGGCACTAGCGTTTCAGGCCTGTACCAAATCAGATGCCTCCAAGTATGTTGAAACTCTTTGCCCAAACAGACTTGAATAAACCAGGAAATTAAATGGCATCCACAATATGCTTTTCAAATCAAGTCCAGAGTCCAGTGCCTTCAAAGAGATCAGGCCTACAGTGTGTCCCAGCTGCACCACAAATTCCCCAGCACATAAGGGGCAGCTAAAACTCCTCTCTGTCTTCCTCATCTGACAGGAGATCCAGGCTACCTGGTATGAAAAACTCCACGAATGGGAAGATGCCCTGGTCGCCTATGATAAAAAGATGGACACAAACAAAGATGACCCTGAGCTAATGCTGGGCCGAATGCGCTGCCTGGAGGCCTTGGGAGAATGGTAAGCTTACAAGATCATAAGAACGGTCTGTTTGAGATTTACCTTTTAATCCCCATCTCAACTTTATTTGACTTGGTCTTCTACATAACATCACTATCGTTTCCCAAAACCAGAACCCCCCTGACCCCCACCCCATAGACCCCTGTCTCATAACTGCATTTTAACAAAATGAAGTGACACTGATGGACCGTATTGGACTCATTCCAAACCTGTGGTCCACCACCTGTCTGCCGTTTAGCAGTAGTCCTCATCACCATCAGTCTTTTGGAGTGATGCCCGTTCAAGGCTTGGGTTGGAGTTCTGAAGGCTTCAACAGGTGTTCTTCTTTACTGTGAACTGTCCCTGTGGTTCTTCTTTCTTCACTCTGCATCATTTCATACAAATCTTCCCAAGTTTCTCAGAAAGCATCATAGCTGTCATTTCTTATGGCATAATAAAATTCCATTATGTTCACATGCCACAGTTTGTTTAGCCATTACCCACTAAGTACCTGTGTGTTACCAATTTCTTGATACCACAAAAAGTACAGCTATAAATATTTTGACATATATGGGACTCTTTTCCTATATTTTTTACCTTTGTGCTAAATGCCGAGTAGTGGTATTATTGGGTCAAAGGGTGAGAAGTTTATTGACTAAGTATGTCCCAAAGATTCGTCTGTCAATCGGCTGTTTTTATATTTGTAAATGTGCTCACAGTCATGGAGCATAAGAGGATTTTTTTAAAGACCTTCAAACAGGCTGTCATCTGTAGAGAAAAGTTAAATTTCAAGGCCTGGCGTTCAGTTTTTAATCTTTGAAAGAAAGTACAAAAACTGATGTGCCCATGTAGAGATAGTCAAAGGCCAGCCCAGAACCACATGTGTCCTGCAGTGTCCCTTTAATGCTGTGAAAGAAACTGATTCCTAGAAGTGCATCCTGTTTGCTCTAGTTATTCTTTCGTTCTCACACAGGCATTTTAGTGGCAGGGGTATGTCATCTGCCAAGTCGGTCAGTCAGTTACCATGCATTTATCATGCACCTGTGCTGGGCACTGTTAAGACAAAAAAATAAAACATGCCCCCCCCCCCCCCCCCCCGAGGAAGCTTCTGTTCTATAGAGGGAGATGACATATACACATATCAGTAGGTACAAAGTAAATACAAGATAAATTCTGGCAGAGTCCAACTGGGGGATCAGGGCTAAACATGGGAGTCAGCTCTTGAGCTGAGCCTGAAGGAAGGTGGCGATTCTGAGAAGCCGGGGGAGGATCGCATGCGTTCTGGGCCTGGGGAATAGTCTGTGCATAGGCAAGGAGGTGGGACATGCGGTGTCATAGAGGAGGAACAGCGAGAGGGCCTCTTGGGCCGGATCATGGACCACGTGAATAGGAGTGATGCAGAATAAGCCTGAACGGGGAGACGGGCCAGCTGGCGAGGGCTTTAAAAGCCAACAGTGGGGCTGAGGGGCAAAAGGAAACCACGGGAGCTTTCTGAGCGGGAGAGGGATGTGGTCAGCCCTGGGCTTTGGCATGTGTATGGAGGATGGACTGAAGTGGGCAGGGACTTCAGGCTAGAAGGCTGCTATTACAGTAGTGGAGGCAAGAGGAGATAAAGGCCTGGAATGGAGGGGTGACATGAGTGGGGAGAAGGGGACATATGCAGGAGACATGGTAGAAGTGACAGGATTTGGCTACTGTGGGTTGGATGGCATGAGGGAAAATGAGGAGTTGGTGCTTCTGAGGTTTCACACTTGGGAGATAGGAAGCAGAGTGGTGCCCTCAGCAGAAACAATGCATGAGTCTGGAGGGGAAGAATTCTATTTTGGACACACTGAGTCTGACCTGTGATTTGTGCCCCATTCGGACCTGCCCCTGAGGGTACTGGGCCACCTTCACCCTCCCAGCAGCCAGCAAGTACATTTCTTTCACTATCTCTTTAAGATGCTACCCAGAAAGTAATTTTTCTTCAGCTAGGAGTACAAAATATTGTCCCTTTTGACATGTCATGTCATTATCTTCAGCGTGTACAGTGCCGACTGAGACAGGTGCCTCCTGCGGGTTCTCCCTGTGCTGTTGGCCAAGGCTCTGTACCCTTCCCATAGTCATCTCGTATCCAAGAAGCTTAGCCAGAGACAGGGCCCAGCTCGGGGAGCGAATAGCAGCGCTCCATGCCAGGAGGGGCATGGAGCCACTGGAGAAGCTCTGAGTCAAACAAGCAGGCTCACTGCCTGTTGAATTGGACAGCTTAGCCTCTACGAGGAGACACCCTGGCCTTGTTGTCCCCATCATGAGTGGAATTCTTTGCGTCTCATTGGTTTTGCTGTTAGAACTGCACGGCTCAGATTGTGTTGTGTTGTACCCTGTTCTCTTCCTTTGACTTACTGTCCACCTTCCAAGTCTTTGCCTGCACTTGTTGGGCCCAGAGAAGACCCTTCTCTTTATTTTTTTTTTGTTTTTTTTGTTTTTTTTGTTTTTTTATGAGGCAGTCAGGGTTAAGTGACTTGCCCAGGGTCACACAGTTAGTAAGTGTCAAGTATCTGAGGCCGGATTTGAATTCAGGTCCTCCTGACTCCAAGGCCATAGCTCTATCCACTGCGCCATCTAACAACCCCAAGACCCTTCTCTTAAAGGCATTGTTTCTCTTAACTTGAGGCTCCCTTTCTGCAGCCTAGTGTCCCCAGACTTTTTCCTGTGTCTTTCCTCAGCTCTAATTTGTGTTGTTCAACCTCTGAACTTAGCCCTCACATCTGGAAGGAGAATGGCTCAATTTTCTAGCCTGGGCCTGTTTGGAAGAGATAGAGACTGGTGTGACTTCCAGGAGGAATGAGGGTTGGTCAGTCCCTCCTAGCATCCAGATCAGATTTTCCTGTGCCACCCAGCCCTGGCCTCTGTCTCCAGGTAGAGGGGGTACCAAAGATGAACCAGCCAGATAGATTAGGTCCTTTTCTTAAAGCCAGCCCACCAGGGCCCAGGCCTGAGCAAAACTGACCATGGTCGTCTATTTGAATAGTTTGGGGTTTACTCCTTTTTCTTAAAGTTTCAACAAACCAAAAGATAAGTACTGTAATCAAAGTTTATCTTGCTTCCTCACACTTAACATGCTCAAGACACGTGAGGTGATTGAGTTTCTTCTCTTTGTTGCTTTTTTTTTCTCACTTCTGTATTGAACAAGAATATTTGTATCCCTGCCTTTCCTTTGATCTTATTTCAAAGAGACTGGAACCACTGCTTTCCAGTGCTTGGCAGAGGGTCTGGCACATAGTAGGTGCTTAATAAATGTTTATTGATTGACTGATTGATGGATTTTGATGCTTCTTGGGTATGGTCACAAGAGTGTTGGCCCCTCACTAGTGAACTGTCTATCTCTGGGAGAAGTCCAGTTTCTTAAAGAGACGTTTTATTGAAGTCTTTTGTCTCTATATCACATCATTTTCTGCTCTAAACTGAACTCTTCCTTAGGACAAAAAGTCTCTGAAACTATTCTGCAAAAAGCCCCCAGTACAGAAACACCAGATAAAATGTATCTGGCAGTCTGCCCTAGTCGTCCCCGGCTAAGGGCAAAGCTGTTTCCTCCTCCTCTCCAGGACCGTTGTCCGTTTTCCTGTTGTCTGGCATTAGGCTTCCTTTCGGGGATCTTCTCATTAACATTGTTGGAGCCATCGTGTGGATGGTTCTCTTGGTTCAGCCACTGTGACTCTGCATTATTTGTTGGTCACTCTTCCTCCCGGGAAGCCCAAGCTGGCAGTGGCAGCCAGCGCTGTGCCTGAGCCCAGTGCTTTCTGTCTTGGCTGTCACGACACAGCTTTTCCCAGTGTGCACTGTCCAGTGGAGAGGGATGTCAAGAAGCAGCCACCTAGCCGTTTGTGATGGGCTGCTACTCTGATCTCAAGAGGTCCCTGAGCTGATCACCTCCCGGGGGAAGGAATGACATCTCCCAGATGAGGAATTCTTCCTTTTTTTTGTGTCAGTGAAGTCTGGTAACAATAATAATGATAGCTAACATTTATACTGCACTTCAAGGTCTGTAAAGTGCTTCATTTGATCCTTACAACAGTCCTGAGAGGTGGTGCTATTACTAATCCCCATTTTACAGATGAGGACGCTGAGGCAAACAGAGGTGAAATAACTTGCCCAGAATCACACAGCTAGTAAGTGTCTGAGGCAGGATTTTAACTCAGGTCTTCCTGACTCCCAAACTTAGCATCCTTTCCACCAGACCACCTAGAAGTCTGGTGAAGACTGTGGGCACCTTCTCAGAATACTGTTTTTGTGTTTATTTTTTTGATTTTTCTTTTTTTTTTTAAATTAATTTACAACAATCACTTCCATACACTTTTGAATTTTAAATTTTTTTCCTCCTCCTTCCCCAAGATGGTGTGCAATCTGATATAGGCTCTACATATGAATTCCTATTAAAACATATTTTCACATTAGTCATGTTGTAACAAAGAATTAAAACCAATAGGAGGAATCACAAGAAAAAGGAAACAAAACAAAACAGAAGAAAAAAAAGAGTAACTAGTATGCTTCGATCTGCATTCAAACTCAATAGTTCTTTCTTTGGATGTGGACAGCATTTTCCATCATGAGACTTTTGGAGATGTCTTTAGATCCTTGCATTGCAGAGAAGGGCTAAGTCTATCAAAGTCAGTCATCACACAATGTGGCTGTTACTGTGTACAACATTGTCCTGGTTCTGCTCACTTCACTCAGCATCAGACCATACAAGTCTTTCCAAGTTTTTCTGAAGTCCACTTGCTCATCATTTCTTATAGCGCAATAGTATTCCATTACATTCATATACCACAACTTGTTCAGCCATTCCCCAACTGATGGACATCAATTTCCAATTCTTTACCACCACAGTAAGAGCTGCTGTAAGTATTTTTGTACATGTGGATCCTTTTCCCGTTTTTATGATCTCTTTGGGATACAGCCCTAGAAGTGCTATAGTTGGGTCAAAGGCTATGCTCATTTTTATAGCCCTTTGGGCATAGTTCCAAATTGCTCTCCAAAATGGTTGGATTATTTCACAACTCCACCAACAATGCATTAGTGTTCCAATTTTCCCACATCTTTTCCAGCATTTATCGTTTCCTGTTTTGTCATGTTGGCCAATCTGATAGGTGTGTACCTCAGAGTTGTCTTGATTTGCATTTCTCTAGTCAATAGTGATTTAGAGCATTTTTTCATATGACTATAGATAGCTTTAATTTCTTCATCTGAAAACTGCCTGTTCATATCCTTTGACCAGTTATCAATTGGGGAATGACTTGTAATCTTATAAATTTGACATAGTTCTCTATATATTTTAGAAATGAGGCCCTTATCAAAGACTGGTTATAAAAATTCTTTCCCAGTTTTCTGCTTCCCTCCTAATCTTGGTTGCATTGGCTTTGTTTGTGCAAAAACTTTTCAATTTGATATAATCAAAATTATCCAATTCGCATTTCATAATGTTCTCTATCTCCTATTTGGTCATAAATTCTTCTGTTCTCTATAAATCTGACAGGTGAACTATTTCTTGCTCTCCCAATTTGCTTATGGTATCAGCCTTTATATCTAAATCATGAACCCATTCTGACTTTATTTTGGTATATGGTGTAAGATTTTGGTCTATGCCTAGTTTCTGCCATACTCTTTTCCAGTTTTCCCAGCAGTTTCTGTCAAATAGTGAGTTCTTATCCCAGAAGCTGGAGTCTTTGGGTTTATCAAGTAGTAGATTTCTATCGTCATTGACTATGGTGTCTTACACACCTAACCTTTTCCACTGATCCACCACTCTTATTTCTTAGCCAGTAAGAATATTGTTTTTAAATGCACAAAATGAAATACATACAATCGCAAGGAAACATCATATTGAAAGAGACATAATTTTTTCCCTGTCCTATTTCACAGACTCCCAGACATCTATTCACAGACCCCCTTGGAGGTTCATGGATCTCCTGTTCTGGGCACTTCTGGATGATAATATGAAAATTGTTTATCCCAACTAGACTGTAACAGATTTCATTTATTTCTGTTCAGAAGCAGAAAATTCAAGGTGGATGGTTTTAACAGACATCCTACAGAAGGGTAACCAAGAGTAATTGGGAGGCAGTGTGGTGTAATGAAAAGTTGCTAAACTGGCATTGGGAGACTCGAGGCCTAGTGCTGGCTGTGCCACAGGGAGAGCCTGGCCAGGTGACCTTGCCCGTCCAGACCTGAGCTTCCTCTTTGGAGGGTCAGAATCATTGACATAGTAGCTAGGAGGAACCTTGCCCATCCTCGAATCTGACGACCAGAGCTGTGTTACCAAAGGGACCTCAGACACTGACTAGTCAAACCCTCTCACTTCACAGATGAGGAAACTGAGGCCCAGATCAGTTAAGTCACTTACCCAGTTATCCAGGTGGTTAATGGCCCAGCTGGGGTTTGAACTCCCAATCAGCGTTCTTTTTACTGTTCCATAGAACCTCAGTGATCTGGGGTCCTGTCCAAGTACAAGTCTGAGATTCTGTAATATGGTCCTCACTCTTGAGTGTGCTTTCTACTGTCTGATTTTTGGATGATCTGATTTTATTTAATTAAGTAATTAGTCACAGGCTCATTGGGTGATGAGTGAAGACCTTGCATCTAACCATTTCTGTCCTGTTTCAGTCTTATTCTTAGTATTCAAAGGCCTTGGGAGTAAGCAACATTGATGGACTTGTAAATGTAGGCTTTCATTAAGTTACTCCATACCTCAGTACTGATTTCAGTTTAGAGGTTATTTCCTTGACCTGGACCTCTCTAGAATTTGCCCCTCAGAGTCATGGCCTTGAGCCATGGATAAACATGTTCAAGTGTACCTCCTTAGAATGCAGGCTTGCAGGCCCACCAGAAGGGAAGAAATCCCAGTGTTCTTTGTCTGCTGGCATGGTGCTTTTCACATTTAAGAAGGGACCCAGCTGTCAAAGACAGTGCATTATCAGCAAGTTCGCATTAAGTATCTACTGTGTGCCAACTGCCAAACAGACAGAGACAAAAACCAAACAGTCCCTGCCCTCAAAGAGCTTACATTCTATCAAGGGAGACTCCATGTATATGTATTGGCAGCTATGCAAAACAGGTACAAAGGAATGTTGGTGGGGGAAGGATACTAGCAGCTGGAGAGTCAGGAAGCTTCATGGAGAACGTGAGCTCACCCTCAGAACAAATGACATCATTCAACAGTAAAGAGGTGATTTACTTCCTCTGTGAAATGGGCCCACAAGAACCTGCTCTTGTTGTGGGATTCCCAGGGCTAGTCAAGCCCCAGCCCAATCCCTCTGTTAAGGTTATTAATCCTTCACCCACAACCGAGTGGTTAGAAAGGCAGACTGGCAGTCCCCGCCGTGGCTTTTGTTGGCCTCAGCTGAGGCTTTCTCTTCTTTCAGGGGGCAGCTCCACCAGCAGTGCTGCGAAAAGTGGACCCTGGTCAATGATGAGATACAGGCAAGAATGGCCCGGATGGCTGCTGCAGCTGCTTGGGGCTTAGGTAAGCATTCTGTCTGGGCCCAAGTGGGTGGTTGGAGGGCACCGTGGCACTACGGGCAAATGCCTGCTCTGCCGAGAGTCGGAACTCTCTGTGCTGGGTCATTTCAAGTAACTAATATGACCTCGGTGAAATGACCAAATGGCAGAGTGGACGTGTCAGGAGGATTGGGTCTAGATTGAACCTTCACTGTAATCAGCAATCACTCGACCCCAGACGGATGACGATTAGCAGTGTCCAGTCCAAAGAAGCTTGGGGAGGTAGGGAGGGGAGAAGGGGGATAGTAGGTCATAGGCAAAGCGCTTTTTTGCTTCACCTCCACCTCTCTTCAGCCTCACTTGGTCACAAAGCTTGTCCCTTTCCTTTAGTGAGAACCGGGATCTATCCAAAACATTTTTCAAAAACAAATTGCTTCCTGATGAGTCATCATTCACTATTTGCTTTTGCCCAGGGGCAGGGAGAATGAATGAGCCAATGTTCCTGAGTAAGAGTCAGGGAAATGCCTTGTAAAAGTCAGTAGCCCTGCACTCTGCAGCTAATGAAGCTGATATCTCTTCTGCAGATGGCTTTTGAAATACTGGAGTCTAATGTCTATTCATTCCCCTCGGGGAAGTGAATAACTCTTCCTGGCTACAGGCTTTTCCCCGGCCATCAAGTGCCTGGCGTGACATAGGGCCCTCTGTGCTCAGGCCTGGCCTGTCACATTGCCTTCTGAGAGCCTCCAGTGGGGCAAAGAGATAGCCCAGGCATTGTGGGCAGGCTCTTTGTCTAGTCCAGTGTTTCATCCATGTAACAAGTGCGTTTGGGTACAGCTGAGTTTTCCCTGGCTCCCCAGAGCCATCATACACCCCTTAATTGTGAGGAGAAAAGCTTTCCCATCCTGTTATTGATAGTGTCGGAAATATGCCTCCTCAGTCCTTAGAGTCAAGGAGTATTTGGACACTTGGCCTATCAGGACCCATCAGGTCCCATCAGGTTCACTCATTTGTGAGACCTGGGCCTAGGGAGAAGGTGTAGTTCAGTTTCTTCCTCTGCTGTTGGTGCAGGTCAGTGGGACAGCATGGAGGAGTACACCTGCATGATCCCCCGGGACACCCACGATGGGGCTTTTTACAGAGCCGTGCTGGCCCTGCATCAGGACCTCTTCTCACTGGCTCAACAGGTACAAACCCACCCCCCAACACAGGTCAGCTGAGCTCACCTTCCTCATCTCCCCTTCCCACCCAGTTTAGAGCAGGGTGTGCTAATAAAGAACCATCCCTTCAAGATAAGAAGTCCAGGAGGCTGAGGGAGGAGTTTGTGTTCTCAGAAGCAAATTCGTAACCCTCGCGTTCCTTCTGACTCAGTCTTCCCCCTAAGTCCAGATGTTCTCTTCTCCAAGCCCCCTTTTAGGGTTTCTTTTCCAATGGCCTGTCTTCTGGGTCCCACACCTGAAGCCAATGGGGACCCAGTGAGTTCAGATGCCAGGAGAGAAAGCAAACTGACCGCTCCCCTGGGCCTGCTGAGCCTTTATGCTTCACGGGTGCTGCTCACTGTGGGCCCAGAAGCACCCACGGCCTTTTTTATCCTTGGGCCTCTGCTCTAGGAGAGACAGAGAGGGACCAGGTCCACTGCTTGGTGTCCCTATTCATTGTTGCCTCTCTGTTTTTAATCTTCCTTGTCCTCGCTTTTCTTGGAGAGAAAAGAAACCCTGTTAGTTTATCTGAGTAGAATTCAGGGAGCGAATGGATAGTTTCACACTGTGGCAAATATCAATCTCCAGGTCCTTTTTTGGCCATGCACTTGTCTCATGCGTTGATTACTTTCCAGGGAAGCTGACACTTTATTTGAAAATTCTGTGCTGACTTGCAGAATTAGATAATGGAGTAATCAAATCAGCCCTGTCAGGCCCCAGACGTGCTTTGGATGAGGTTGATGGATAAATGATCTGAGCACTTAAGGGATAAGGGTTTGGTAATTAACCTTAAACATTTAAAAAAGGTAAAGCTATGGATGAGAGGTTTTAAATTGATGGCACAGACTAAGATGTAGCTGCAGTCCCATAGCTGTACCCAGGACTCCTGTGTACAGGAAGAACTAGTAGAGACTGTGTTGTCCATTACAGAGGTGGAGAGACCACCTCTGGGAGGTGCCCACGTCCGTGGACAAGTCTGGGCCCCATGGGGCCCATGGTGCCCATTTCAAGAGGCAGAGCGAGGGGCAGTTAGGTGGACACTTACTAGCTGTGTGACCCTGGACAAGTCACTTAACCCCATTGCCTAGCAAAACAAACCAAAAACAAAAAACAAGAGTCGGAGAGGCCGCCTCTGGGAAGTGCCCACATCTGTGGAAGAGTCTGGGGCCCGTGTTGTCCGTTACAGAGGCGGAGGGGCCTACGTCTGTGGAGGAGTCTGGGACCCACAATGTACATTACAGAGGTGGAGGGGCCTACATCTGTGGAGGAGTCTGGGGCCCACGTTGTCCATTACAGAGGCGGAGGGGCCTACGTCTGTGGAGGAGTCTGGGGCCCACGTTGTCCATTGCAGAGGCGTGCAGGCATGAGTGCTGAGGACTTCTGAAAGCCAAGTGAAGGGTGACTCCTGTATTGAGCAGGGCTTCAGCCCATTTAAACCCTTTTCTGTTTCATAAATATGCACAACCAGGAAATGGCATGGCTAAGCTGTAATCCAGAGACAGTGGAGGACCTCGATCCTCCTGTGGCCCCTCCTGAAGAGCAGCTCCTACGGCACCATGGCCCAAGGGTGACCCTTAGTTCCTAAATGCTGTTGTACTGAAGGCAGACTCTGGCTGGTCCTGGTGAGCCAGGTCAGATGAGCATCTGTCATTCAGGGACCAGCCTGGTTGAGTCTAGAGAAGCTCGCCCCTCACGTGATTGTGGCAGCTCTCCAGGAGCTCCTGCCAAGTCCTAAAGAGTGTGCTCCGTGGCTGTGCAGGGAATAGCAACTTTAGGGAAAGCACCAGACCTGGAAGCATTGATCAAGGACTCTCCCATAGCGCTGTGGTGCTTCCGCTGCCCCGTCATTATGGTCCTCTCCAGCTGGGAAGGATTCCTCGTGTCTCATGGTATTCATCTCACATGTCCCTCTTTGGTGGAGAGCTGACTTGTTTTTCAAGGCATTCAGACCTGAGAAGAGGTTTCTTTACCTCTTAGGTCAGTTCTGTCCTTTGTCTTCCAGTTTCCCGTGATGAAATGGGAGGGGGTTGTCTCTGCACTTCGTTGGGGAGCCCTGAAATAACAGCAGTGACTCAGGCAACCTGAATCCAGAGCCCCATTTCAGTGAGTTTATTTCTCCTTTTCTTCCAGTGCATCGACAAAGCCAGGGACCTTCTGGATGCCGAGCTAACGGCCATGGCAGGAGAAAGCTACAGCCGGGCCTATGGGGTGAGCGTGAGACCCTCGAGCTAACTTTCTTTCCTTGGTCCATTTGCAATGTTTCCACAAAATGGGCTGTTTGGGCTTATGGGCCTTGGAAGCATGCCTGCGCCTGGTCTGGTCAGCAGATAACCTGACATCAGAAGGGTTGGTTTAAGATAATCCTCTGTTCTGGATTCTTCATACAGTGATTAGGATGGAATGTGGTTTGCTTCCTTCAGGCAATGGTTTCCTGCCATATGCTCTCCGAGCTGGAGGAAGTTATCCAGTATAAACTTGTCCCCGAACGGCGCGAGATCATCCGGCAGATCTGGTGGGAGAGGCTGCAGGTAAGAAAGCCTGTGAGGAGTACGTGAGCTTGTCCGCTGCAGTGGGACCCCCTAGGTCCCCTCTGCCCTCTCTCGTGTTGTTGCTTGAACGCTTACCCTCGCCGTAGCTACAAAATGTTTAACTTACATTTAAGGCAATAAATGTCAGTTCAACACGTGGCATATACAAACACTTGGCCAAGGGCTGGAGGAAGTACAGTTTAGCTCAGACAGGTCATGGTACTTACACTCTAGTAGATTCAAAGCGACATTCCTCAGAGGCCTTCTAAGGACTGAGGCCCTAGCCTCCGTCTAGCCTCCTCTTGTTAACAGTCCTATGGACCTAAGACAAAATTTTCTCCATCTGGCTGGCTATTAGGGGAGAAACTGCAGATGGCAGTTAGACCTGAACTTAGGATCCTTGGCCCCCAGTACATAGGAGAGGTTCATTCCCTGAGCTGGCCACCTTCATGCCGCTCCCCAAGCTCTCTTGTGGGGTGCTGCCCCTGATGAGCAGCCAACTAGCTGAAAATGCCCCCGGCCACCACCACGACTTTCACTGAGAGGTCTCTCGCTTAGAAGGGGCTTTTCCTCATGTCCATTGCATCACTTAGACCCTCTGAATGAGCACAGGTTGCCAAGTCAAGCTCCTTGAATTCCCTAGTTTATACATTTCAGTGCAGGTCCCTTCCATTGCTTGGCTAAAGGCGGGCAGTGAATGAGCATACCAAGATAAAACATTTACGTCCTGAAACCTCTTACCTTCTTTGGGAACTGAGCATGCCCTGGGCTCTTAGTCTCCAGTGCCCACCCCCACCCCAGAGTTTCTCTCCTGCTACTCATTCCCATTGTGTCTGCAGACTGCTTACCAGAGGCGGCTCCGAGCTTTCTGGGCCACGCAGGAAGCTGGACGGAGCTTCCTGACTCCAAGCAGGCTTCCCAGCACATTCCACTGGAACGGGAGGGCAGCCCTGGGCAAAGAGACGTCTATGAATACAGCTGTTTATGGTCCTGAAAAAAAGCACATACAATTCTTTTACGTTTTTTATAGCGTTTTATTAGTAATTATGAAATGCCTGCTGAATGTTTTGGTGGAAAGTTTTTGAGCACTGGAAAAAAGGTTCCATGAAGCAAATATTTCCTTTCTGACTTACATGCACCCTCACTTTTAAGTGCCACTAATGATTAGGGTGCTACTGTGTCCAAATCAGAAATATAATGATTTTCCTCATGGTATAATAAGCAAAACTTTGTCCCAGGACAGACTCAGAAGTTAAAGCACTGACTGGGCCAGTGCTGGGTGGAACTCATGCCTTACTCCAACATGGTCTCCCTAAGCCATCATTAGAAGGGGCCAAATTATTTTAGCATCTGGAAGAAACTGACAAAAAGTGGGATTCGATAACAATAAACAACTAGCTCTTTGTACTTTCTGTTTTTCTAACTTTATAAACCATTGTCGTTTTTGTACTTCTTGGGTTGAAAGGACACTGTGACCCAGGCCCCAAAATAAAACATGACATATGGTGTGAAAATGTGGCTTTCGTTGATGGGATGCTATGGAAATGGAAAGGAGCTGTTGTGGCTAGGAAGCTGCCGTTTAGGGCTCTGGTCCTTGAAGTCAAAAGTTGACAAATTGATGGAATTCTAGAACTGAAATAAGTTCTAAAGACCATCAGTTTCTGTTCCCTCGTTCTCCAGAGGAGGACATTGAGGCCCCAAGGGGAAGTGATGTGCCCAGTCCCTAAGATTCAGGTCTTCTGCTCATGTCGTTACTCTTCCAGTAATTGGGACAGACAGAAGGAGTCATTAAGGCATTGGTCATCCTGTCCCCAGCAGGAGAAGGCAGAGCACTTGGACAGGGACCGAGAGTCAGGACCTGGGTTTCAGTCCTGCCTTAGATGCTAACTAACTATGTGACGCTGGCAGTCACTTACTATCTCTTGGCCTCCATTTTCTCAACTGTGAAACGAGAGGGTTGGACTTAGTGACTTCAGAGGTCCCTTCCCACTTCAGAGCCGTGGTCCTGTGACGGGGCTTTCTGCACTTTCCAATCTCTACCTTTATAGTTAGCCATTTCAACTCCACACTACTCCCTGTGCCCTTGATTCCTTCACACCCTTGTCCTGTCTCCACTCATCTTATGACAAAGCCCATCCTGAAATATTCCCACCATCCACCTCCTCCACTCCCAGCCATGCTGACTGAATACATTCCCAGTTCATTCTGTCCCACTTGGACAGGGGCTTCACTGCACCGAAACAGTCCTTTTGTTCCACCCTAGTTGACTCCCTTTCTCATTCCCTACAGGCACTAGTTCAAACCTCCTCTTTCCCTTTCAAGTTTCCTACACCTCTCTCTCCTCCCCAGCTGGCACACAGTAGACACTTAATAAGTACTTCTCTTTCTTCCCCCGTATCTACCACCTCAGTTCAATCCCTCATCACCTTTCACCTAGATTATGGCAACAGCCTCCTGGTTGATCTTCCTGCCTCCAGTTCATCCTAAACACTGACAGCAGAGTGATTTTCCTTAACCAGAGATACAACCATGTGACTGCCCTACTCAATCAACTCAGTGCCTCTAGGATAAAGTAGAAAACTCCTCTGTTTAGCCCTTTACAACCTGACTCCAGCCTTCCTCTTGCTCCCTCGCTCTGGGATCCAGTCAATCTGGCCTTCTCTCTGTTCCTCTCAGGCCTCACCTTCTACGTGAAGCTTTTACTGAGTCACTTCTCCCCTAATATCCCCAACTGATAAGAGCTCTCTCTTCTATTTAACTCCTCATATTTATTTGTGTTTGTTTTCACGTATTTATTCTTTATGTACATGCTGGTTTTCTTCCCTGGGGGAATGTAAGTTCCCTACAAATAGGGATTTTTTCACTTTTCTTGTACTTTATCTCCAGCGACTAACACAGAACCTGGCACATCATAGTAGGCCCTTCATAAATGCTTGTTGATTGTGTGATCCAAGTGATGAAAAGAACTTAGCTTCCTTAATAGGGTTTTGGGGGCTTTTTTGCCTTTTTAAATTGAAAAATAGTTTGCATGTGTGCATGAATGTGGCACTTTTTCTTCAATTGAATTTCAGTCGTGTGTGTGTGTGTGTGTGTGTGTGTTTTAGCACTATATAGTCATTTTTCTACTGCACATAAGGGAATTACTAGATGGTATGCTTTTTCAATCTTACAAGACTGAGAAAACTGAAAGTAGCAAAATGAAATCTATTTAATAAAGGATTTTCTTTGTTATTTGGGGATTGAAGGCAGAGGGGCAGGGTAGAATATTGATGTGAGACCCTGGGAAGAAGCTAATTCATTCTTCTAAACCTGCCATCACTCAGGGCTGCCAGCGGATTGTTGAAGACTGGCAGAGAATCCTCATGGTACGGTCTCTTGTGGTCAACCCCCATGAGGACATGAGAACTTGGCTTAAATATGCGAGTTTATGTGGCAAGAGTGGAAGATTGGTGAGTACCATCTACCCAACTGCCTCCTGCAAGGCTGGTATCGGGGGAAGTCTGGGGAAGAGTGGATGATGCTCTTATTCCAAACCACTTATACCCTATTCTCTTCATCTTATTTTTAAGGCACTTGCTCATAAAACTTTAGTGCTGCTCCTGGGAGTCGACCCTTCTCGACAGCTAGACCATCCACTGCCAACCGTCCATCCTCAGGTGACTTATGCCTACATGAAGCACATGTGGAAGAGTGCACGAAAGGTCTGTATCCCCCTTTGCCTTCCCTTCCCCAGGACTCTCTCCCTTAACCAGGTCCATGAGGTCACCTGACCAGTTTTGATCGTTAGAATGATCTGTGACTTCATGGTCTGGCTCTGCTCTCCATTACCGTGGGTCATTGATCACAGAGCTGGCTCCTGATCACTGCCCTCTTAACATTCCCACCTGACCGACTTCTCATCACCTCCTTTTTTAAAGAAGGAAAGTGAGTACTAGGCCATCAGGACTTTGCTCCTGATATCTAGGCAGGTGACAGATTTCAGAAGACAAGTTAGCATACATGTCTGAAGAAATTATCCACACTTCGTAGGCTTTCTGGGCATCCTCGCTGAGTGATGCTGCTTGCACATCCAAAGTGCGGTAAGCCACAGAGAAGGCCCAATCCTTGCTCTTTCTGAACAAATGAAGTGGCTGGATGTTCAGATCATCTATTTTGAAAAGTACAAGCTCTGAAGCTGTCTCCTGGAGACCTTCCCAAGACCAATTTAGTTTGTTCAGGATTTCACTGTTCTCTTTCTTTCTGTCATCAAATTGGAATTCACAAGCAACAACACCCAGGGTGTAGTGATGCCAGAACCAGGGGGAAAGTCACGCTGGGAGCCAGGGTCACATTCCTCCTGTTCCCTTTAAAGAGAAGCCCTTTGGAAATGGGGCTGCCCCTGGTTTGTTTTTTAAAATCGCACTAGACCATGTTCATGTTAACGAAAAATAAATGGCCCCACGTGAGACCAGTCTTTGCCCTGGAGCCTGACCAGCGAACAATTCAGATAGAACTGGCCAAAACTGGCACCTGCTTTGGCCATTTTCTTGGTCAAGAGGAGGAAGACAATGATGCCACCACCACCATCACCCTTCCCTCTCCACTGTGATTACCCCATGGCAGAGAAAGGGGGATGATCAGCAGTTACAACTGGAGTGTGGAACCACGTTTTGCTGCAGACCTTTTTCTTCTTCAGCATGGGGACAAGGCACTTCTGCATGTCACTGCTGATCTGTTTGGGTGGAGACTCAGCTGGCGGGGGAGGCGGGGTTGGTTGGCTCAGTATTCCTTAGAATGCCACCCAGAGTGTTAGCCACTAGTCCTGGACCCCAGTCCCTTGGTCCTCTCCTGAGATTTTCATCTACCAGTGACCCAAGGTTCTTTCTCCAAAGAGTGAAGACTTTGTTGAGGTTGCTGTCTGAGAGAGGCTAGTGTTTTTTCTCCTCACTTCTGCTGAGTTTGCATGCCCACAAATTTGTGATGCAGTCAAATGGAAAAAACAGAAGGACCCATTTTGGCCAGTTTAGATATGAGTGCAGTCTGGTTTCTTGCCCAGATTTAACCATGGGATTTCTGGATAACCTTTCAGGAATGTGACCAGTACCATACAGTGTGGCTCATGAGGGTGAGCCTAAGTTCTGGGCTCAAGAAAAGTTTAAACCACCCAGATTAAAAATCAAGAAGCCTGTTTAAAACTCATGGTGCTGAGGTTTAAAGCTTTGGGCCTAGAAAGGCCACATTAGCCTGTTGTAGGAACCATCATGAGGAACCTGGCTGCATACAGCCAGTAGTCCATGGTCATCTCTTTGTGTACCTCCATAGAGTTTTCAAAGTACTTTAACATATGTGGTCTCACTTGATGCTTATACCCACCCCGTGAGTAGCTGGGTTTAGGGTTATTACTTCTGTCCTATAGATGAAGAAATTGAGACTCAGAGAGGCTAAGAGGCAACAGTGCTGTGCCTTAAATGAACCCCGCTCTTTAGAGCTGGTCTATGCTCTTTTCAGTCCCCACCCACGCTACCTTCACGCTACAGACTTGCTAAATCTGACCTGAGCAGTACCGTGTTTACCCAGAAAATGAGGAAAAGTGCATGCTCTGCCCAGTCTGCTCCCAAGTGTCAGCTTCTCCAGCTACAGTCATCTCTCCCGCCCCTACCCCCATCCTGCTTCACAGGGACCTTGGAAAAGGAAGCCATCAAATAAGCATTTGTCATTCCTTGATGGACAGTGTTGTCTTACCTCCCAAGTCTTCGCCATACCTGACTTTAACCATCTATCCTTGATTTAGATCTAGAAAGGTACAGATAATCTTATCTTGATCCCTTGAGGAATCCCAAGAGAACAGACGCCCATGCTTTGCTGGGGGCTAGCCCCCTCTTCTAAGATGCAGTAGCTAGCCTCCGCGCTCTAAGGAAGGAAGAGATCCGATCTCCTCCCTGCCCCTGCGAGGGGGGTCCTCAGCCATCTGTTCTTCACCGAATGTCTTGGCAGGTCTGTGGAAGACAGGCGTTCTTCTCAGCTAGGAAATGCAGCTGGAGTCAAAGACCTTTCCCTGACCCATACAGCCCCACACACATGGACTTAGAAATCTACGCTTACTTCCAGGTTTTAAACCGCCCTGTGCTGACCCTTCATTCTACTAGTGGTGATAATGCTAATTAGCATTTGTGTAGCTCCTCCTTGTGCCAGGCCCTGCGCTGAGCACCTTACAAATAAACAGAATCACATCTGACCAACAAACCCCAGCATTTCAGCTCTCCTCACGCTGCTCTCTTTAAAGAGAAAGACTCCCTTGTCCTGTCACAGGCCTAGGACGTTAATGCAGTGCTTTTTCAAAACCCCTCTTGCTACCTGTGGGGCAGGGTGCCTGTGCCTCCTTTTGAAGACGGGTGTCTTGTTAACCCCTGTGTTTCAACTCCATCCCCATGTGTGGATTCACCACCTGATGAAATGCCTGCCACGGTGTTCTGGATCTGTTTCTGGATATGAATTAATTCATCATGTTGGAAAGTAATTGAGGTTGCCTTCCCCACCTCCTCATCCCCCCAAAAAAGGCACAAGTTATTTCTGGTTAAGAGATCTCTTAGTCTCCTTAAAGACTTCTTTGGGGGCCATTTTTTATAGAAAACAGCTTGGCCACTTAATGATGGCGATGGATCTCATGATTGGGTTTATTTCAGTGGTTGGTTTTTTCTCCCTTCTCTTCTCCGAGGAAGGAGGCATAAGTGGTTTCTATTAGAAATTTTCCCCTTTTTGCACATGATTGTTACCACTGCCACTACCCGTTCTCCATATCAGTGAATTTGGATTATGTTGTCTCCCTTTTGTGTGTTCCACACTTGCACATTCTGTTCATCTTAGCCTCTGGAGATCTCTCAAAATGGAATAGACACCATCTGTCATGAGTATTTTGACATACATCGTCATGGGTAGTTTAGCAGTTTATTTGTCTAGAGGCATGAGGCTTGGCCGGACAACCTCATCAAGTCCCTTCTGTCTCTGACTGCAATTCTGAGCCTTTCTGTAGGCAAGGCACCTGCTGCACACCTCTCCTCCCTTCTCTCTCCCTGCCTCAGAACAAAAGCCAAAATAGCACAGTCAGACAAACTTCAGCCTTCGTTTGCATCATGTCTCACTTCGGGGTTGGCACCGAGGCCACGCTGTCTTGAGAAATAGTAGAGCTCTTTGCTTCTTGACCCCTGGTCCTCAAGCTGTTGGACATCTCCTTAGCCAGTCCTTCCTTTCCTTCACCGTCTCACAAGCTGCCTCTACAATGAGGGACTTACTTCACCTGCCTCATTTCCTCTCAAGCACGCCCAGTTTAGCCCGATACGGAAGCTCTTTTTCACTTCCCTGCTTGGGTGTCTAGGACAGTCCAACCTTGTGAAAAAGCCCAGAGACCCTGCCCGCCCACCCCACTTCCATCTGCCCTTCCTTCCCTCTTCATGCACTGTTGCTCTCCCTAAGCGTACATGCCCTCTCCCAGACCGACTCAGCGCGCCGACAGCCGGGTTCGGGGATCGTGCCGAGTTGTCAGACTTCTCGTCCAGCCTGGCCGCTGGTTTCACTGCGCAGACTCCTGAGCCTGGGGGGGAGGCGCGGAGGGGGAGGGTGGCCTCAGAGGTGGCCGGGGCCTGCCCGTGCTGCTGTCGTCGCTGACGCTCTGCTCTGTTCCAGATTGATGCCTTCCAGCACATGCAGCACTTTGTGCAGACCGCGCAGCAGCAGGCACAGCACGCCATCGCCGCTGAGGACCAGCAGCGCAAGCATGAGCTCCACAAGCTCATGGCCCGGTGCGTTGCTGTTCCCTCCCCTGCTCCCCTGCGGCTGGGCCCCCTGCAGCTAGGCCCTCGGCTTTTCTCTGCTGTGGCCTGTTCAGTCACACTACTCCCCTGTGTACTCCCCTATGGTGCAAAGGGAGGACCCCGGATTTGGAGGTTGGCTCTGGGTTTGAGTGTCACCTTGGCCTCTTAGTGCTTTGTGACCTCTCTCGGTCTTGGTTTCTCATTTGTAAAATGAAGAGAAGGGCTTGCCCTTCGGGGGCCTCCAAGGCCCTTGATCTTGCCCCTGCCCCCGCCCCAAGGTCTGTTGGCTTGAACCTCTGTAGATGCCTAGGCCGCCCTCAGCCATGGGGCTAGGAATAAAGGGGAAGCAAAGCAGCAAAGGAGGGTGAGTCGGCAGGCCAGCTATTTCTGTGTGACAAGTTATCATCAGCTTCTACGCGACGTATGCTCTCAGTTTAGGTGAAGGAGAGGGAAGGGATCATCGACCTGAAGCCCCCTCCCCAAGCCTCTGTTACACCCCCATGTTCTCTAGACGTCCCAGCCGCTCTGGGGAATTCCAGCCTGCGGTCCTAAGCCCAGCGGCCTCAGTTCTAGTTCTAGGCCACGTCACCAAGCGGGCGGCCTCTGGCGAGTCTCTGGACCTCTAGAAAGTGAGAGGTGACCCTGCTGGTTTATGCGTGGCCAGACAGATCTCGGCCCTTTAGATAAAGAACCCGCCCCATCGCCGAGCCCGGGCCTCTTGTCCTGACAAAGGACTCCTTTCGTCGTGTCTTGGCTTGGCTAGGTGCTTCTTGAAGCTGGGCGAGTGGCAGCTGAATCTCCAGGGCATCAATGAGAGCACCATCCCCAAGGTCCTGCAGTACTATAGCGCCTCCACGGAGCACGACCGCAGCTGGTACAAGGTAGGTAGGCGCCTGGCCTGGCGGGCCTCAGAGATGCCTGTGATGTGGCCATTGATAGACCTAGCGAAGGGCACTCGTGACCACAGGTCACTGTGTTACTAATGTCACAGGAGATAGCCGGCCACCTTGGGTTCGGTTGCTCCCCGGGGTCACTTGAGCTAGATCGTATGTGGGTGGCAGGAAGGACCTCGCTGGGGGAGGAAGAGAGAAGTCATTTCTGGCTGCCTGTTCTCCTCAAGGGATCCAGAGTGAACTCCGAGGACCTCAGCTTCCTGTAGGCCGACTCTTCTCTCCCCCTAATCTTGGATTTTTCAGTCCTACCTTGTGCTCAACCCTGTTGAGCAGGGTTTTCTGTTTATGTTGGAAGATTCTGAAAAGCATCCTGTTAGGTCACAGGAAATGTCTCAAAAAACAAACAACAAGATTTAGGAAACATATGAAAGATGTTATTCAGTAATGAAGAGCTGGTTCTTGGCGGTGTGTTTAGTAAGACACCAATTTCTCCTTTAGGAATCTCTTTAGGCAAGGCTGTCTCATCCCAGACCCTTGTGATGCCAGGAGCAGATCTGATGAGCACTTTGTAGACTTTTTAAAGTAGTAGAGAAATGCTGACGAAATGCACTTAGTGTGTGAGGAGGAAGAGGCCTTGGAATGGATGACCTGGGTTCATGTCCCACCTCTACTATATTCTGGCTGGGTGACCCAAAGCAAGGCACCAACTTCTCAGGGGTCCGTTCAGTTCCCATAAAACAATACCAACATTACTTTAGGAAGTTTCCCCATCTGGGAAATTCCTCATTCCCTGTACGGGCAAAAACAAATCTGCGTACGCTCTTTCTGGGTTTTTTGTTTGTTTGTTTGTTTGTTTTGCTAGGTTAAGTGACTTGCCCAGGGTCACCCAGCTAGTAAGTGTCACATGTCTGAGGCCGGATTTGAACTCAGGTGCTCTATCCACTGCTCCACTTAGCTGCCCAGTACACTCTTTCTGTTAAGGCCTTGTGGGTAAGGCACCAGAGCCTGGTGGATTTAGAGTCAAGCCCCAGCTTTGCCGCTAATTAACAAGATGCTTCATTTAGCCTCAGAGGGCCCATATTTCCTCATGTAAGACTCGGGGGTTGCAATAGATGGCCTCTGATACCCTTCTAGGTCTAAAATCTATGAAGAGAACACTCTTTGTTCGGAGCGTGCTTCATTGCAGTAGTCAGAGGACTTGAACAGTTTTCAAAAGGATTACACATCGTTAGTAACTAAGTAACTGCATGAATGAATGCTCCGAGTCACTAATAATGGGAGACTTGCATAGGAAAACAGCCCTAAGCTTTCCTCTTATACCCAGCAAACGGGCAGTGATGACAAACGACGGGAGTATTCCGTACTGGAGGCCTTGTGGAAAGATGGGCACACTCATGCTTTGTTGGTGGAGCTGCGGTTGAACCCAAGTATTCTGGAAAGCAGTTTGGAATTTTTGCAAGTAAAATGCCCGTACACTTTGACCCAGAGACTCTGGTACTAGGTATAAAATACAAGGAAATCAGTGACAAAAAGGAAGGTCCCGTATACACCCAAATATTTATAAAAGCCCATTGGGGAGTAGCAAAGATGTAGAAATAAAAGAGAAGCTCGTCAGTGGGATTGTGGCATAGGAATGTAGTGGATCGTACTGTGCCAGGTAAGAAATGGTGAATGTCGCAGATACAGAGAAACACAGGAAGGTGTACAGCAGCTGGAACAGACTGAAATAAGCAAGGCCACAGAGTCATTGAAAGTCATGCTGGCTCAGCTTTGACATGCCAAACAAACGTAGCCCAGACAGACATCTTCACGCCTTTCTGGGAGGCTGCGTGGACAGTGGAAGAATCACTAACTCCCCGGTCAGAAGACCGGGATTCAGGTTCCCCCTCTGACGTGCTCTTGTGACCTTGCAAAGTCACTTCACTTTCCTGGGGCCCCTAAAGTGAGAGGATTGAACTCGCTGCCCTCCAAGGCCCTCTCCGCAGCTCTAGGTCCAGGATTCTGTGACTGGGCCATCTGTGATTTCCCTGGCGTAGTAAGGAAGGTCCCGCCACCAAGTACAAAACGGCTCCGCAAGCACCAGCGAGAGAGCCCAAGAACGCAAACTGAAATCAGGGATAGGGTTTGCTGGCAATTTTCTTGAGCTTCCAGGCACATCTTTAAGTCAGCACAAGTGCAGTCCAGCGCCCCATACCATCCGCATCCATAGCTTTGACTGGTGATGGGTAAGCACATTTTCAGTTATCAAAGAAATTCAGTTCATTAGCTCCTGCACACAGGTAGTAAAACTTTAGTGTGGGCAGCATAAGGATAGTGAGATGAGTACAACTCAGGAGGTTACTGTCCAGCAGGTGAGATGGGAGGGGCCCAGATAACTGAAAGGCTAAGTAAGATGTTCTAGAGGTGCAAGAAGGTTATAGGCAGAGCACCGGGACCGATTGGAAGAGGGAGAGGTCACTTCCTGCAGTGGGCATCAGGGAAGGTCTGCTGGAGAAGGTCACAGCAGGTCTAGGCCTCAGACATTAGAGAAGAGTTCCAACAGGTAGAACAAGAGACGGAAAGATTTATTTCAGATGTGGGAACTGCATGCACAAAGAAATGTGAGTGGGACCAGGTGGGATATATTCAAGAAACAGTGAGTAGTGGGAGAATGATAATAAAAATAGATAAAAAATAGATAAAGATAAATATATTGACCATCCTGGAGTGGAGTAGGAGAATGTGAGCAATTTAAAAAGGAAGAAAATAAAGGTTGGTCAGTTTCATCATATGGTAGATTGTTTTGAACCTCAGGATCTAGTCCTGACTAAACAATGGTCCGTGGGAAAAAAACCTAGGATTCTGAGGGGCCTGCAAGCTCAACATGACTCACTATGACATGGTGGTCAAAAGAACCGATGCATTTCCATTGTGTCCAAAGTGTGGGGGGGATGGGCCGGCTGTACTCTGTGAATCTGGAGGCGTCTGCATTCCTCATTGTATTTGGTTTGGAGTACTACATTGTAGAGAGGGCAGTAACAACCCTGGAATGGACTAGCATGGTAAAGGACTGGATGCCGTGCCATAGGAGAGGTTCAGTTGGAGGATCCAGGTGTATTTAGCCTGGAAAAACAAAGACTTAGGAAGCACAGAATTCAGAGTTAGAAGGACCTTCTTGGGTGACCAGCTAATCCAGCCCACATCTAACAGGACTCCCCATTCTAACATACTCTACTAACCTCTTCTGGAACACCTCCAAGGAGGAAGAGCCCACCGCCTCTCAGGGCAGCCCATCCTGTTCTCAGAGCACTCAAGGTGGTCAGGAGTCTAAGTTGACCTCTTGGTAACTGTCACCCTTGGCTCCTGGTCCTGCCCTCTGAGGCCAGACCCAACAGTCTGGCCCCTCCTCCAAGGAGCCCTTCCCACACCTGAGAACAGCTGTGGAGGCCCCCCCGGAAGTTTCTCTTCTCCAGATTCCCATCCCCAGTCCTACGCCACGGACCACAGCCCTTCGCCTTGTTGCCTAGTTGCCCTCCTCTGGACTTTCTTCTCCTTATCAGCATCCTTCTTCACTCAGGCAGCCAGGGGTGGAGGGTTCTGACCAGACCAGAGCTCTCTGTTGCCTCTTTATCTATTTATTTTCCTGCCTGTGAACAGCGAAAGCTATCCAGAAGCAGGTGCTGCCTGACCATTTGTCCAGGTATTGCAGAAGGGATGCTGGATTAGGTGCCAGTTAGACAAGGTGGCATCTGAGGTCCCTCTCCATTCTGGGACCTTCTTGAGCCTCGAAAACCGGCGTTGCCCCCCGCAGTCCCACGTCAGGGCTCTGTACCTTGTCCCATATCTCCTCACCACAGGCCTGGCATGCCTGGGCAGTCATGAACTTTGAAGCCGTGCTGCACTACAAGCACCAGAACCAGGCCCGAGACGAGAAGAAGAAGCTCCGTCACGCCAGCGGGGCCAGCGTCACGAGCGCCCACACAGAGGGCAGCAACAGCGAGAGCGAGGCTGAGAGTGCGGACAACAGCCCCGTCCCCTCGCCTGTGCAGAAAAAGGTCACCGAGGTGCGTGAGGGTGGGTATGGTGGAAGAGGATAGTCCCTTCTCCCAACCTGTGTCACCAAGACACACGCACATGTGTGTAGGCGTGCCCACATGCATGTGTGCGCGCATGCTAGAACAGCCCCCTCCCCTTACCGTGCAGCCAGAGGTCCCAGAGCACGTTGGTGATTCGAGATCCATCCATCCATCAGAATGTGTGCGTGGGAGAGGGCTGGCTGAGGCCCAGCCCCAGAGCTGAGAAACAAAGTCCTTGAACTCCGTCCTGAGTGAATGAGCATATTGTCTGAATGCACCTGCACGTGTGGGTGGGCTTGTGTCTGCAGTTCCGCTCAGAGAACGTGGTCTGGCATGATTCATGCTCCTGCTCCCCTGCCTTTCCTGATCTCACTTCAGACCGCATCGGGGGCAGCTGGCAGACCCTCAGAACAACGTGTCCCTAAGTTTTAACCCTTCTCCAGCCTCTCAGTTGAGGGGGGATTTCTCGTAGCCTAAAATGTATCTAACACCTGTGTATTCCAGCAGGATCTGTCCAAGACACTTCTGATGTACACGGTGCCTGCTGTCCAGGGCTTCTTCCGCTCCATCTCTCTGTCTCGGGGCAACAACCTTCAGGACACCCTCAGGTACCCAGCAACAAGGGGAGAGAATGTAAAGCCTTCAGTGGCTGAGACAGCAGCAGCAGCAGCAGCAGCTGAGCACGTTCCCCGCTTCGCCCCTGCCCTGCTCACTGTCACAGGATTCACGTGTGCAGTGGCCCTTGGGCATGCGTTTGGACACACAGAGTTGACCCGTGATAGGTAGTCCTCTGTGTGTCCTAATGCAAAAGTGAAGGGAGGGGCCTTGAAGCACACCCCAGACACCCAGGGTGGATGAGCAGAGGGGGCCCAGGAGGAGCAACGGTGCTTCTGAAACCCTTTCCTCTGGGCCCCCGAGCTGTTGAGAGCACTGGGTAACCGGAGAAAACTAGTCCGGGGGCTGCAGATGATTGGGACGGCTTCTGCCTCTTATCTGGGATTTCTAACCATAGCGAGCCACTTCTCCTGTTGTCTCCAAGCCCCGGTGGATTCCCTGTCCCTCCTTGCTTAGAGCCATCGAGCAGGAAGGTCCACTAGCTGATTTTTCCCTGGGCTCATCTCTCACGGATACATATATCTAAGAGGGGGGCGCCTGCTTGGGTCTCTGGGGTAATCCTGGGGTAATGGATTTATCGTGTTCCTCATTGGTGTTTAATCAAGAGCAGCACCCGTCATTGCCATTCATTTGACATGGGGTTCTTGTTCTGTCCATGGAGAACTGAGGGCAGTAGTTGGTCCCTAGGGCCTGTCGCCCTCCTAAAGCAGTCCAGCCATCTCAGCATCTGAGAGCCACTGTCGTGGTTCAGTAGACTCCGTCTCTCCTCGGTATCCACAGCAAGGGAGGGGCAGGTATGCCCTGAAGAAAGAGCTCATCATCTCCTCATTTTCCTTCACCAGAGTCCTCACCTTGTGGTTTGACTATGGACACTGGCCAGATGTAAATGAAGCTCTTGTGGAAGGGGTGAAGGCGATCCAGATTGATACCTGGTTACAGGTGAGGCTGGGCTGATTTCCATCTCCTCTGCAGCCTTCTCTTGGAATCATGTCACACCTGGAATCAAGCCTTATGCAGGAGCCAGTAGCCCACCTGCCCTTCAGGGAAGGAAACAGAAAGTCTTTACCCATTAGACTCTGGTTCTGAGTTTGAGGCTACACTTTCCCAGGAAGCTGTTGGAGCAGGGAAAACAATGGATTATTTCACAGTTTCACAGCATTTCTTTGGCGATCCATTGTAGATAGGGTCACTCTCCCCACCAGTGTACCTCAGCCTGTCCTTGTGTGTTTGCTGTGGCTGCACAGCTCCTCACCCTGTGCCTGAGCTAGGCACAAACCTCGTGCCATACAGCAGGTCTGGCGCTCCGATAGCCGCTGTTGCCTACCTCCTCCCAGCTTTTGGCATGATAGACACAGCCTCCAGAAGCCCAGGGGTGCCTTTACACCACAATGAGGTGCCTCAGAAGGACTTGGCCATGTTGAGCCAAGTCAGTGACAGTCACTGCTCCCCCCCAGAAGAGTAACTAGCATCGCTTCTGTGTCTCCTGTTGAATCCCAGGTCATCCCGCAGCTCATTGCAAGAATCGATACTCCCCGGCCCTTGGTAGGACGCCTCATTCACCAGCTTCTCACAGACATCGGTCGATACCACCCCCAGGTATGCTGGGACAGGCACCCTGCTCTTGGCTGCCTAAGAGTCTTACTTAGGTGATTTTGCCTTGGGATGGGGGCTTGAGGTGGTTGTGAGAGGGGTGGTCACTCCTCCTGTAGCCACGAGCACCCCTACCTGAGGAGAGGCGATTTCCACTAAAGTTTATTATCTGTCTTCCTGACTGTTGAAATGATTCTTAATAGCTTAGCTGGACCAGCTCACGCCTTCCTCTTTCTTCACCCACGTAGGCCATGTTGGCCGTAGCTTGGGCACGTGCACCCACTTTCCCTCTCGATTTGTTTCAGGCTCTGATTTACCCGCTGACCGTGGCCTCCAAGTCCACCACCACGGCCCGCCACAACGCAGCCAACAAAATTCTGAAGAACATGTGTGAACACAGCAACACCCTGGTCCAGCAGGCCATGATGGTGAGTCTTAGGCAACTCCTCAGACATGGCCGCTAACTGCAGCATGGGCTCACTCACCTGGCACCTGAGTAGCCTCCGCAGCATCTCCCATCTCCTCAGGGAAAGGCTCAGTGTGCCCTCTAGTGTCCAGAAAGAGCATCTCTCCTGTTCTTCCCAGTGAATGCCTAGACTGACTTCTTGCTGCCTCCTTGTCCCTGTCTTGGGTCCAGGTGAGTGAGGAGCTGATCCGAGTGGCCATCCTGTGGCATGAGATGTGGCACGAAGGTCTGGAGGAAGCTTCTCGTTTGTACTTTGGGGAGAGGAACGTGAAAGGGATGTTTGAGGTGCTCGAACCCCTGCACGCGATGATGGAACGGGGACCCCAGACTCTGAAAGAAACATCCTTCAATCAGGTGGGGACAAGAGGGCATGAAAGGAGTAAACCTGAGACCCCCTTCCCATCCTCCCTTGCCTAGGATGCCTGTTTTATCCACATGCCCTTGGGCAAAGGTCACTAAGAATGCTGAAACATAAGAAAGGTTGAAGGAAGTCAGCTAGAAGGACATTGGACTTGGGCCCACCCCATGGGGTCCCAGGGATCCCGGGGGACCTGTCATGAAATCCTAGTGTGTAATGTTGGGTAAGTCACTTCTTGTCTGGCTTCAGAGTGAGGGGCTTGGACCAGTTGGTCGCTTCCAACCTTAGGTCTTCACCCTTCCCAAACTCTAATGCCAGGGGCTCTTATGGGGCCTTTGAGGTTATGTTATGCATCTGACAATCTTTAGGTAATTTTTGCCTCATCAGCATGCTGGTCAGAATTCATCAGTGCCTTAGCTAGAAAGGAGCTCCACAGGCTGCCTAAACAGCCCTCGTAAGAATTCACATTTCTCTAGTATTTTATGGTTTGCCTAAGGCCATCCTCGCAACCATCCTGTGAAGTAGGTAATGCACAGAAGTACTGGGGCCCCAAAACTATAAGACTGGAAATAAAGCATATTGCTAAATCACAAAACTGAGCAACCATATAAATCATTATAATCTCCAGGAGAAAAAGAAAGGAAGATAAAATATTAACAAGCTGAAGCCACCACAAACATAGAGGAAATAGAGATCATTATCAGAAGGTGCTTTAGGCCAGTAAAACTGAGAATTCAGAAGAAGTGTGTCTCTGCAAAAATAGAAACTACCATCTAACCAAGCTAACCCCAGCTAACAAGAAATGGAAATCACAAAGACAACCACAATCTGAGAAAAAGGGATTGAAGACATTATGGAGGAATTGACAAAGAGGGGAGAAAACAGGCCAAATGGACTGACAAGTGAATTCTACCAGACATTTAAAGAGTAATTCTTATCTGTCCTACAAAAATGATTGGCTAACACAGAGCTAGAAGGCCCTCCACCAGATTCATTTTGTGAGACAAATAATGTCCTGATACCCAAGCCAGGAAGAGAGAAAGCATAGGACTGCAGGCCAACCTCCCTTATGAATTAATATTCATATAATATTAATATTAACTAATAATATTAATTCATAAGGGAGGTTGGCCTGCAGTCCTACACTTTCCTACACCCCAAAATGTAAATAAAGTCCTTCCAAGAAGACTATAGAAATGTATCTAGGAAATTATTAACTGTGGCTGTGTTAGATCTATACCAGGAATGGTGTGGTTCAAAATTACGAAAACTGTCAGCGTCATTTATCTTATAAACAACAAAAACCATGTAATTTTTTTAACAGATACAGGAAAAGCCTTTGACAAAATACAGCTTTCATTTATGCTTTAAAGAAAGAAAAAAAAAAGCTATAGGCATAAAAGGCCCTTTCTTTAGTACAATCAAAAGTATTTCTCTAAAAGCAAGAAGTAGCATTCTTTGTGATGGAGAAACACTAGAAAATGTCCCAGTATAAACATAAGGAAAGCAAGGCTGCTCATTCTCCCCACTTGGCCCATTTCTAGAAATGCTCTCTATACCAGTACTGCACAACAGATTTAGCAAGAAGGCAGCAAAATCCTTACTACTTGCAGATAACATGACACTGTTGGGAAACCTGAGAGAATCAGTGAAAATTCTGATGGAAATGATTACTAGATTCAGAAAAATACAGCTACATTAAACAGTAGCATTTTATATACTGTATTAACAAAAACAAGACAAAATGAAAATGAGAGAAATGCCGTTCAGAATAACTACAAAATGTATAAAATATCTGAAAGTTAGCCTACCAAGACACATGCAAGAGGTCAACGCAACTACAAAGCACTCTTTACAGAAGAAAGACTTATTAAATCATTAGAGATAATTAGTGCTCACGGTTGGGCCATGATGACATAATAAAAATGGCAGTGCTATCTGAATCTTCCGGTTTAATTCTACCTCATATTGCCAAGGGGATGCTCTGTGAAATTAAATAAAAGAATAGCCAAAATTCATTTGGAAGAGCCAAAAGATCTGGAAAGTGATGAGGAGTGCAAATGAAGGAGCACAGCAGACTCTACTATAAAGTAGCGGTCGTCAGGACTTTTAACCAGTACCAGACGGTTCCAAAAAACAGAAAACTAAGTCCCAGGAACAGAAACAGAGAAATAAAAACCCAACAGTAGCCCATTGTTGATAAACCCAAGCACGTAAGTTACTTCTGAAAAGATTTCCTTTTTAATAAGGAATAAATTAATTACTGGTAAAACTGGAAAGTAACTTAGCAAAAAGTAGCATTTATGCCAGTAAACTTCACATGGGATACACACTGTGACTGCAAAAAGTCACATTTTGATAAAGTGAGAGGGAAACAGAGAAGGTGCTTTTCCCAAGGTGGGGGGTGTTTGTGATCCTGAATAACAAAAATAGACGGGTCTTGTTTACGTAAAATTAGGCTTTTAGATAAACAGCAGCAGGGAAGATAGAATGATACCAAGAACAGTCTGTTGGGGAAGAGTATCGGAACAGAGCAGTGCTGTTCCAGGCAGCTTCTGGATTCAGCGCCTGCCTCTGACACGCCCTTTGTGACTCACGCAGGCCCGGGCCAGCTTTGTCCCCAGTGAAATGGGGGGTTTGTTTGGTCTGATGGCTCCTTGCAGATCCGCAATCCTAACAGAGATTGTATAGTGACCTGACAAAAACACAACACTAAGAGCCGTTTGTCGGTAGAGGAATGACCTAAGTCATGAACAGATTTCCCAAGAAGAATTGCAAGTGACTGTCTGAAAACATGCTTCAGGTGACTCTCAGTCAACAAGCACTTAGCAGGCACCGGTTGTGTGCCAGGAACGGTGTTAGGAATGCAGACAAAAAGCGAGATTGTCCCTTCTTTTTGTTTGTTTGTTTTTTGTTTTTTCTGTTGAAGCAGTCAGGGTTAAGTGACTTGCCAAGGGTCACACAGCTGTTGAGTATCATGTGTCTGAGGCTGGATTTGAACTCAGGTCCTCCTGACTCCAGGGCCAGTGCTCTATCCACTGCGCCACCTAGCTGCCCCTAGAGATTGTCCCTGTCTTCAGGGAGCTTATGTTCTGCCGTGGGATAAGAAACATTCACAGAATAGTCTGCAGTGCCGGGGTAGGGAGTAGGGGGCAGCTCACCGCCGGGGGTCAGGGGGCAATCCTTGAGCTTAGCCTCAAAGGCAACCGGGGTGCCAGCCAGGAGATGCGTGTCCTAGACAGAAGCCAGCAAGTCCTGTTGGCCAGCGTGCCTCAGGCCTAGTTGGGGGTTGGGGAGGAGAGTGATGGGTGATTGGCTTGAAAGACTAGATGGAGCTGGCTCACAAAGAAGTCCAGATGCCCAGCGGTGTGGCCGGTTTTCTGTGCTCAAGGCAGCGGGAGCCACAGATGCTCTTCAGAGCCCCCTGGGGTTGTCTCTGTTACGAGAATGAGTGTGATGCAAGGAAAGGGGCACCAGTCTTTTGGTGACATAATTTACAAATGAGGAGCCTGAGACCCAGAGAGACTTGGTGACTTGCCTGGATTTGGAGCTGGCTCCAGGACACCCCACCCCTTATCAAACAAGCCTTCTCATGCTCCACAGCAGAGCTGCTTCTGCATTTCTGGGGCTCTGGCCATGAGTCAGCTTAGAAAGCACCCCAGCTTGAAACCAGCTTCTTTCCCCTTCTTTCTTCCCAGGCCTATGGCCGAGATTTGATGGAGGCCCAGGAGTGGTGCCGAAAGTACATGAAGTCGGGCAATGTCAAGGACCTGACCCAGGCGTGGGACCTCTACTATCATGTGTTCAGACGGATCTCCAAGCAGCTGCCTCAGGTAGGGACCTCCAGAGCCCCCGAGGGCCATGTTCCCATCTCTGCCCCCATCTTTGCAGACCCTGAGAAAACCCTGCAGCCTCAGAAAGGATGAAGAAGCATTTATGAAGTGCCTACTGGATGCCAAGCCCTGTGCTTGTACTCGTGCCCAAGAAAAGTGCAGGTGGCCCTCTATGTTGCCATCAGTACGGGGAGTTGGGGAATGCCGACAGTTCTATCTGCATTCCTCTCAGGCGGCAGAAAATGATGTTTTGTGCTGCTTCTTCCCAGCTCACTTCATTGGAGCTGCAGTACGTCTCGCCCAAACTCCTGATGTGCCGGGACCTAGAATTGGCGGTGCCAGGCACCTATGACCCCAACCAGCCCGTCATCCGAATTCAGTCCATAGCACCTTCTCTCCAGGTCATTACATCCAAGCAGAGGCCCAGGAAGTTGACATTAATGGGTAAGAATCTTCCCCTCGACTGGCTGTGCCCTGCCCCCAGAGCTTCTGCTCTTCTTGAGGCCTCCTTGTGGGGTCTCCAAGGCTCTTAGGGCAGTGGAGCAGCAGCCCTGCCAGGGCTTGCCAAGCTGGAGAGGATACTGGGAGGAGGAGGCCAGAGAGGCTGTCCCCAGGCCGGCCAGAGCAGCTCTCGGAGGCTGTCTGTTCCCTCCTCCAAAGTGGTGCCTCAGATGGCATCCACAGGGACCAGGCGCCGGGTCCTGGCTGGCAGTGACGGAGGGCCAGGAGGGTTGGTGTCAGGACGATCTTCTCTGGACTCCGTCTCTCTATTTCTGACTCCTTACTGATCCTGGGACCTGAGTCCTCCAACCCACCGAGCTCAGCAGCAGTGAGCAGTGTAAATCCTAGCAACACAGGAGGAAGGGCTAGGCACTGGGTACATAGCAGTGCTGGGGGCAGGGTGGGGCTGATAGCATCAGGGAAATGGCAAGGTACACGTGGGGAAGGGAAAAGGAGGCCTCAAACATTGGCAAAGGCATCTGTTTGTTAAGCACCTGCTGTGTGCAGAGCATTGTACAGAACAGGTGCTATGAGCAGTCTGGGAAGAAAAGTCATCTCCAGCCCAAAGGAGCAGGGAGGGCTTCCCAGAGGAGGAGGCTTTGGAAAGGAGAGGCGAGCCTGTGAGATGCTTCTAGAATGTGGCCAGAGCTGCTCAGGGCTGTTTCCTTTTTGTGGAAAGTTGTGTTACAAGATTAACTTAAACTATGGTGTGAAGGTTATAAGGTTTTTACGATGAACTTGGTTCAACAAGGACTCTGACCTTCCCTCTGCAGGTAGCTAGAGGCTGTGCAGCCTCCAAGGTAGGATAGAGAGCTTCCCTCCGTGTTCAGGAGAGCTGCTTTCGAGTCTTGCTTCTGACACACCCTGACTGACCACTGACCACCCTGACTGTGTCCACCTTGGACACAAGACACTTAACCGCTTGTTGCCCCTGGAATTTTGTTGTTCGGTCGTTTTTCAGTCGTATCTGACTCTTTGTGATCCTGTTTGGGGTTTTTTTGACCAAGATCCTGGGGTGGTTCACTATTTCTTCTCCAGCTCATTTTACAAATGAGGAAACTGAGGCAATCAGGGTTTGAAGTCTTCCTGACTCCAGGCCCAGCACTCTATGGACTGTGCTGCCTACCTGCCCCACTGGAGTTTACTATACCAATTAAATCACAGGTTCACTCAAAAAAAAAAAGAAAAAGAAAAACAGGGTAGATTTTTACCTGTCTGAGACACCTCAGGGGTGATCATGTCTGAAGGCATGGGGCTTGGTTTTATTCTCGATCTCACTTCCCAACCTGATGTTCTAGGCCAATGGAGATGGCTATGCCCTCATTATGCAACTGAATGACCACCTACCAAACATGATCACTTCTAGTGGTCTATGGGCTGGCCTCTGATAATACGAGTCTCTTTATCTCTTTTTAAAATTTCTGGAATCAGTTCTTATTTAATAAAATTTTTTTGAATCAACATTCCTTCACTGGAATGTCATCAAAACCAGTGGGCTTCTAGGGAACTAAATTTGGTGGGGTTGGGGGAGAGCAAGTAGAAGTGGTCATTGATCTGGGAGAACCTTTGCCCTCCCAGAACAGCCTGAGAAGCCCTCACCTGAACTCTCATCTGCCCCTTTGCTTCCAGGCAGCAATGGTCATGAGTTCGTGTTCCTTCTGAAAGGCCATGAGGACCTAAGGCAGGACGAGAGAGTCATGCAGCTCTTTGGCCTCGTCAACACGTTGCTGGCCAATGATCCAACATCCCTTCGGAAAAACCTCAGGTATGTGGGGCCAGTGGAAAGGAGGAAATGCAGGGGGCAAGTGAGTCGCCACCCAGGGTGCTCCCATGTGAGGATCTGTGATGCCACATCTCCTTTGAGAATGAAGTTGTAAAGCTACGAACCTGGCAGAAAGGTCACAGGAAGCCAAGACATCGAGTCTAGTAATGTTCTGAAAGATTTTCATGTGCTGGATTTTTGTTTCTAAGTTATCCTCACTCTCCTTTGGAGTGTCCACAATGGAACAGTGTTGTCATTAGCTTAGAACAGTGGTTTAGAAACGGGACCATGTGGACCATGTATGTGACACCTCGGGACTGAAGGAGCAGCCAGACCTTGAGAAACTATAGCCAGAGACTCCCTCTTGAGCCCCAGTTCAGTATCACTCTGCTTCCAGTTATGAATATAGAGAGCATCCTGACGGCCTTGAAGGTGGCCCATGCCTACTCAGCCAAGTCTAGTCATTGATGACCTCCTGGTGGGAGGGGCCGGAGATCAGTCATGTTAGCACCAATGTGAGCCCCTCGGGGTGCGGGGGATGAACCTGTTTAAGGAAGATGTACTTAGGCTGCTTACATTGTGTCCTGTTGACAAACATGCATTGGCTCCATCCCCTCCAGCATCCAGAGATACGCCGTCATTCCCTTGTCCACTAACTCAGGCCTGATTGGCTGGGTTCCCCACTGTGACACGCTGCATGCACTCATCCGAGACTACCGGGAGAAAAAGAAGATCCTTCTCAACATTGAGCATCGAATCATGTTACGGGTAAGTGGCAGGTGCCTGGTCTGACACACTCACCCCACAAGTCAAGGCTTGAGGTGACCTTGGTTCTCTTCTTCTAGAAATCCTGAGGGCAGTGGGGACAGGGGTGGGGGGAGGAGAATAGCGGGTGCCCTTCCTAGAGTCTCGGGACGTTGGGCAGGCACAGCTTGGGTGGCCCTGGCCGAGAGGGAGTAGAGGGCATTCCTTCTTTTCCAGGTACGGGTTACTCTGCGTGGTACTAGGTGGCTCTGGAGGGCCTTTCCTGCCTCTGGTTCACTCCGAGATTATTATTATGGCCTAAGTGTCCAATGACTATTTTAAACCTAAACCAGCTTCCTTCATGGAGAGCCAAAAGGACCTAGAAATGGGGCAACTGTTATATGTGAGACACTGGAGGATTTCTTTTTTTATTGGACCCAATCTGCGATTTCATAAATGTAGGGAGTTCCTTGTGAGAACTTCTCTCCACCAAAGCAGATTGGCACCATCAGCACTTACGTTGCAGAGAGTTGCTGGGGGCACTGAGGTTAGGTGACTTACCCAGAGCTGCGCGGACATCAAGCCAGGTCTTCCTGCTCTCTGTCCACTCTATCACATTGCTCTTAGTCTAGAAGATACAAGATTTTAAAAAGATGTGGTCCCTGCCCTCCTGGGGCTTACAGTCTAGCACATCTCAGACTCCAACCCAAGCTAGGCTGTGAGAGGGCCCTTGGAGGACCAAGGTGCCATAGGAAGGCAGCCTGATGGGGAGCTCTCCCTGCCGGAGGAGATGGACTCTGATCACCCCACCCCGGGGAGGCAGGCAGGGCTTCTGATCAGCTCCCCCCAGACATGGCTGTCAGCACCACAGTCTCTACTGGCATCTCACATCCATTCCAGGAGGCCTCAAATTGCAGGCGAGGTCCTCGTTTTTGACACCATTTCTCTGGTGATTCCTTAGACTGGTAGTCCACCAGGCTTGGTGACCTCACAGTTTCTCATTTCACTGAGTCCTCATCCAAGCCATGGCCCTGTCTCCTTGGGGCAGTGGCAGAAATGCACACTTTTCACTGAGTGGGATGTGTCTCGTTTCAGATGGCTCCAGATTACGACCACTTGACTCTGATGCAGAAGGTGGAAGTGTTTGAGCATGCTGTCAATAACACCGCTGGGGACGATCTGGCCAAACTGCTGTGGCTGAAGAGCCCCAGCTCCGAGGTACTCACACCACTGCCGCTGCTGCGTGCTCACGTTGCCCTCCCCACGTGGAGTCACTGACTGTGGCTCACTCGTAATCAGCAGTCCCAGGATTGCCTTTAAAGCCTTGTGATGGCTCAGCAGTTTGAACTTGCTTTGTCTCTGGGCACTGCATTGGGTGTAGCCTTCCTGAGGCCAGTTTGGGTCACTCTTTCTCTCTCTGTGTGCTGTATTCTAGGTGTGGTTTGACCGAAGAACCAATTATACCCGTTCTTTAGCAGTCATGTCCATGGTTGGGTATATTTTGGGCCTGGGAGACAGGTGAGTGACTTTCATTCTCCTTCCTTCCTGTCATCTTTTTTCCCTTGCATTTTTAACCATTTAACCATCACTCTTTGGCTTTTTGGTGAGATTTGGTGGCTGGTTAATGAATAAATATTTCCATTTGACCTTTTTTGCCATGTATCCTACTGTACTTTCCAATAAGCCAGGGTTGGATTTGGAGTCAGAAAACCTCTGCTACCTGCTACCTTAACTGAGCATTTTTGTGTAGAGAATGGTATTTTTTGCTTTTAATCCTCAAAGTGTGAGAAGAGTGACTTATTAATGAACCTGTTAAGGACTTCTGACGAAGGGACATACTTGGGTATTTCAGTTTCATTATTATTTGCTGTTTAAGGTTGGTTTGAATCTAGAGATTCCATAGTTTACAAAAAGTGACATGGAATGGGGGAAGAGCACTGCATTGGAATCAGAAACCCTCGCTTGGGACCCTCACATTGCTCCTTTACTCACTGTGTAACTCAAGACGAGTTACGTAGCCATTCTGGGCCCCTACAGAGTCACGGGGTTGGAAAGGACCTCAGAGTCATGTAGTCTGGCCCATACATGAACAAGAACTCCTGAGCCTCGAGAACCATCCCACACAGTGGCCATCCTCCTCCCTTGGGCAGCTCTGTGAACTTTCCCCTTAAACCCAGTCTAAATCTGCTTCTTTCCAGCTTCTGTCTGGTCATTACTACTGGGACTGCCCCCGGGGCTTGAGAAGAGCAAGGCTGATCTCTTTTCTAAGGCATCGCCCTTCCTTTACTGGAAGAGTATTGTCATGTTGCACTTTACCTCCACTCTCAAGCCTCCCAGGTCTTTCTTCTGAGGCTAATCTCCCCAGTTCCCTCAGCTGACCCCAGTGTGGTGTGTTCTCAAGACCCCTACTCTTGGCTTACTACATTCTCCACATCTGAGGGTACCCATGCTGCCAGCCTCTGAACTGCCTAGGCTGTGACTCTGGACCCAACCAGAAAACTGCAAAGAAGGCTCTGATTTGGCAGCCCCCTCCTCAGGAACTCCCACAGCTGCTGGTGCCTCATCCAGATGTTTGCAGGGAGCATCCTTCCTTAGGCCTTTTTTTGAATGGTGCCTCTTGATATGATGTAGGTCCTGCCACCGTGGAAGTAGGTAGTGTGCACCTGCCTTGCAGTTTCTGTAAATGCTGTGATCCTGTATATGGGGTCTTGGCCAGTGTCAGACTTGGCTGTCATAGGCTGTGAAGTCAGCTCAAGAGAAGAAAAATGTCTAGGTTAGTGGCAAACCCCTTGCCCTAGAGTGACTTTATTAGGATGGGAAACCCATGTATGATTTAGTGACAAGTCCTGGATAGTTCTCTCTGTGTAGTCATAGGGGCTGAGTGACTTGTCCAGGGGACTCCGACGAGCCATTGCAGGAAGTGGCAGGATTAAAACTCAGGCCTTGCTGACTCCTAAGCCGAGCACACTAGCTACACCTTCCTACTGCCTCTCGGTGTAATAGGCTGACATAACTGATTCAAAAACACGCTTTAAAATCTGTCCTTTTTACTTTTAGATGTGGCCTTCTACAATTAGAACCAACCAAACTAGAATTTTTCTATACTTCTGTACTATAAAGTTATCCAACTCTCTTGGCGAGAAAAGGAATCTGAAAATGTTTGTAATAGATATTCAACAGCTGAAGGCATTACTCCTGTCACCCCAAATTTCTCTTCTGGTCTTGTGTCCCCTGCACGTACATTTACATATCCTCTCTTGGTATTATTCGCTTTGCCCCCTCCTTCTAGGCTACAAATAACCTTATCCTCAAATCAGTAGTAAGTGTTTAAACACACATAGCCCTGACTATGGTGCAGACCCCCGTTCTCTGGTCAGACGGTGCTGCAGAGCTCGGAGAGAAGGGCCTTTCTCGCACAGCACGGCTGCTCCGAACTGTTCTGCCTGTCAGGCAGCCAGGAGCCAGGGGAAGCGCGTGGTCGGGGCCACTTCTGGCTTGCCCAGATACGCTCTCATTCAAGGCCTGTGCTGTGGCCTGCGAGTCAATGGATCCATCTGGGCTGCTCTAATAATTTGTGCCTCTGGTCTCTCCTTGGAATGAAGACACCCATCCAACCTGATGCTGGACAGACTCAGCGGGAAGATCCTGCACATCGACTTTGGGGATTGCTTTGAGGTGAGGAGATGGCCTTAATTCTGCTGGCCCCGAAGCACATAGAGGGAGATTTTCCCCTTTGCAGTCCTTCCTTCTTGTGTAGTTTAGAATGGCTCTAACCCAAGAATGAACGCCTCTCCCTAGGCCCACCAGGCGGGGTGGGGTCTGAGGCGCCCCATCCCTCCTTCACCTTGTCCTCTTCCTCACCTTCTTCCCACCGTCCTTCGTTGCAAACCCCTGGAGGACAGAGCCCACTCTTGGCAGCCCCCTCAGCACGTAGCACAGTGGCGTGCACAGAGGACACACTCAGATTTTGTTGATATAATTTCTGTAGATTGAAGTTCAGTGACATGGCTTTCCGTGCTCTTTGTGTAATCCGTGTGGAGCTTTTCCTGTCCCCGGCGCTTAGCGCAGGGCCTGGCACACAGTAGGCACATGATAACTGCTGGTTGATTGAAATTTCTGTCGGTTAATTCAGGATGATTCTGGGGGAGGTACTTCTCTTGGCCTGGTTTCAGCTTGAGAAAGCGAACCAAAAGTGGTTTTGTGACTCTGTTTGTCCCGCGCTAGGTGGCGATGACTCGAGAGAAGTTCCCTGAGAAGATTCCATTTAGACTGACAAGAATGTTGACCAATGCCATGGAGGTGAGTGGGATCAGGAGTGGGCAGCTTCAGAATGGAGCTGGGATGAGACACGAGACGCATTCCCTGAGCTCACTGGCTTGTGTAGGTAGCAGAGCCTCCCACCCTGTACCCAGGGAGGGCTCAGGGGGGTCGCTATCCAAGTCACTTCTCTCTGGGCCCCGGGCTCCATAGAGACAGCTGGGGGCAGCTAGGCGGCACAATGGATAGAGCGCCGCCCTGGAGTCAGGAGGACCTGAGTTCAAATCCGACCTCAGACCAGACACAATACTTCCTAGCTGTGTGACCCTGGGCAAGTCACTTAACCCCAAAACAAGAAAAGAAAAGTAGAGAGAGCTCCCTCACCTGCAAGTTCCTTATATTAGTCAAATCACGGGTCCAGTCCCTCTCGTCGCTCTGCCGAGGTGTGAGGCAGTGACGTTCCCCTAACTCTTCAGCACATTTTAGGCCAGTGCCTTTGTCTAGTTGGGAGCGTCAGACAGTCAGCGGTCTTTCTGGCCCTCACTCCTAGCTCCCCTCCGCTGCTGCATGTCAGTAAAGACATGGCTGACTTCTCTTCCATGAGGAATGCAGTAGAATCCGTTGGGGTGGAAGCGAGTACACCTGGAACCTGCGGCCCTGCTAAACAAGGTCTGGGTCTCTGCTTCAGGTGACAGGCCTTGATGGTAACTACAGGATCACCTGCCACACAGTGATGGAGGTGCTTCGGGAGCACAAGGACAGCGTGATGGCCGTGCTGGAAGCCTTTGTCTACGACCCCTTATTGAACTGGAGGCTTATGGACAGTAAGTGCTCGAGAATGCAGGAGAACAGAAAGCCCCACTCACCAGACTGGAGCCCCTCCCCCACCTCAGCTGGGCAGTGGGAAGTTCCCTCCCAGAGCCCTAGAGAGGAAGGTATATCCCCCTCTTCCAGGGTGGCTGGGGCAGGGGACGGTGCATTCCCAGCCCTCGAGATGCAGGCCATTTGTAAGTTGAGAACCTCATGTAGCTTCTTGGCCATCCCCCCTCCTTCCCTAAGAGCATGGAGTAGTTGCTAAAATTATGCTTTTAGGTGTACAACAAAGTGTTCCACTTTTGTAAAACCTCCCCTTACGTCCTTAACTACATAGTCTAAAGAATTGCTCATTAACCATTTAAGGGCTGCCCTAAATCACTTTGGATTTCTTTCTTTCTCACCATAGACACTCCCTTAATAATGCTTGATCTTCCTCTGGTTTGGGCTACAAGGCAGAAAACTAAGTTTGGGTAGGAAATAGAGTTGTGTCTTAGGGGAACAATATTCAATTATTTTTTTCTGCCTGTTGATGGAAATTTTCCCTGTAAAATTCATTACTATCAGATCCTGTTCCTACTATTTCCTCTCTCACACCTTCTCTGAGTCCAAACATGGCAGTGGATGAATTAAGTGGAGAACTAATACTGCATGTCCTCATTATATCCTCCTATGCAAATGAGGGATAACTGTCTGTTTCTGAGTATTGCTGGTTGAGAAAGGATCAGGGCTTCAGGATTCTAAGAGAATGTCCACCCACTTTCCTTAATCTCAGATGAAAGCATAAAACCCTCTTCAATGTTAGTTTTATTTCTTTCCCCAGCAAATACGAAAGGCACTAAGCGATCACGAACGCGGACAGACTCCTACTCTGCCGGCCAGTCTGTAGGTGGGTGTATCCATAGGAAGAGTGGGGTGGGGTTCTAGTTGACCTTGGGATATGCAGGGGCCAGATAGTCTTTTCTTCCCACACTTAGCAAAGGTCCTTGTCGCCTCCATGTCATGTGCCAACACAGAATCTGAAGGTCACCACCTTTTTTTAAAAATATGATAATTTTATAGTTATATAATAATAGAACAAAAAATATATAACAACATTGTAAAGACAAGCCACACTGCAAACTGTAAGAACTGTGATCAAGGGACAGTAGATAGAGCACCGGCCCTGGAGTTAGGAGGACCTGAATTCAAATCCGGCCTCAGACACGTAACACTCACTAGCTGTGTGACTCTGGGCAAGTCATTTAACCCCAATTGCCTCACCAAAAAAAAAACAACAAAAAACTATGATCAAATCAATGACCATCTATGATTCTGGGGGACTGATGCTGAAGCACACATCCTCTCTACCTTTTGACAGAGGTGGTACATTTAGGTGCAGAATCAAACATCTGTGTGTTTGAGCATGGCCAGTGAGGAACTTGGCCTTGCCTAACCGTGCGTAGTTCTTTTTTCTTCAGTGTGGTGGTAGTGAGGAAAGAGAAAGATTGAGAGAGAGGAGGGAGGGAGGGAAAGAGAGAGAACAGGGATTTCTGCTCATTGAAAACCTAGAACTTTAAAACAGAGGTGGAGGAAATGAGAAGCAAGTGTCTGCTGGACTTGATTCTGGAAAAGAAGGGGCAACAAGTGATTGGTGAAGTAGAAATTATGGCAGGCACAGGAAGAAAGGACCATTTATTTTTTTTTTTACCTTCCTCTATTGAATGTTTTTTTTTTTCCAATTGCATGTAAAAACAATTTTTAACATTTGTTTTTTAAAATTTTGAGTTCCAAATTCTCTCCTCTCCCTTCCCATCCCACTCCTTGAGACAGCAAGCAATTTGATAAAGGTTATACATGTGTAGTCACACAAAACATATTTCCACATTAGTCATGTTGAAAGAAAACACAGACAAAAAGAAAATAAATAAGTATGCTTAGATCTGCATTCAGACTCCATCAGTTTTTTGTTTATTTTTTTTTCTGGAGGTGGATAGCGTTTTTTATCATAAGTTCTTCAGAATTGTCTTGGATCATTGTATTGCTGAGAATAGCTACATCACTCACAGTTGATCATCATACAGTATTGCTGTTACTGTGTATAGTGTTCTCCTGGTTCTGCTCACTTTACTTTGCATCAGTTCATGTACATCTCTCCAGGTTTTTCTGAAACCATCCTGCTCATCATTTCTTATAGCACAATGGTATTCCATCACAATCATTTACCACAGTTTGCCTAGCCATTCCCCAAATGATGGATATCCCCTCAATTTTCAGTTCTTTGCCACAACAAAAAGAGCTGCTATAAATGTTTTTGTACATGTAGGTCCTTTTCCTTTTTTTTTTTTCTTCATCTCTTTGGGATACAGACCTAGTAGTGGTATTGCTGGGTCAAAGGGTATGCACAGTTAGATAACCCTTTGGGCATAGTTCTAAATTATTCTCCAGAATGGTTGGATCTGTTCACAACTCCACCAACAGTTTTGTAGCATCCCAGTTTGCTCATATTCCCTCCCAACATCTTTCATTTTCTTTTCTGTCTGTTCTGTCACGTTGGCCAATCTGATAGGTGTGAGGTGGTATCTCAGAGTTGTTTTAATTTGTATTTCTCTAATTAATACTGACTTAGAGCATTTTTTCATGTGACTATAAATACCTTTGATTTCTTCATCTGAAAACTGCCTGTTCATATCCTTTGACCATTTATCAATTGGGGAATGACTTGTATTATAAATTTGACTTAGTTCTCTACATATTTGAAAAAGGAGGCCTGTATCAGAGAAACTTGCTGTAAAAATTTTTTCACAATTATGATTACTGTGAGTTTTCCTCCATCCTGTTTTTCCCCTGTTTATCCTTTTCTCTCTCTCTCTCTTCTTTCACCCTGTCCCTCCTCAGAAGTGTTTTGCTTCCAACCACTGCCTCCCCCAATCCACTCTCCCTTCTATCAGTACCTCTCCTCTCATATCCCCTTTCCCTGCTACTTCCCTGTAGGACAAGATAGATCTCTATACCTTGTCTGAGTATGTGTGTTATTCTTTCTTTGAGCTAATTCTGATGAGAGTAAGGTTCACCAACCCATCTGCCCCCATCTTCCCCTCCACTGTAAAAGTTCTTTTGTGCCTCTTCCATGTGAGATATTTTATCTCTCCCTTCCCCTTTCTCCTAGTGCATCCCTCTTTCTCACCCCTTAACTTTATTTTTTTTTATAACATTGCATCATAGTCAACTTACACCTGTGCCCTCTGTCTGTGTATACTCCTTCTAATTGCCTTAATAATGATGAAATTCTTAGGAGTCACAATCTCAATTTAAACAGTTTAACATTATTGAATCCCTTAGGATTTCTCTTTTCCTATTTATCTTTTTATGCTTTTCTTGAGTCTTGTATTTGAAAGTCAGATTTCCTATTCAGATCTGGTCTTTTCAACAGGAATGCTTAAAAGTCCTCTATTTCATTGAATATCCATTGTTTTCTCCTGAAGATTATACTCAGTTTTGCTGGGTAGGTGATCCTTAGTTGGAATTCCTAGCTCCTTTGCCATCTACAGTATCATATTCCAAACCCTCTGATCCATTCATATAAAAGCTACTAAATCTTATATAATCCCGAGTGTGGTCCATGATTTTTGAATTATTTCTTTCTGGCTGCTTACAATTTCTTCTCCTTAACCCGAGAACTCTGGAATTTGGCTATAATATTCATGTGCGTTTTCATCTTGGGATCTCTTTCAGGAGATGATTGGTGGATTCTTTCAATTTCTATTTTACCCTCTGGCTCTAAGATATCAGGGGAGTTTTCCTTGATAATTTCTTGAAATATGATGTCTCGACTCTTTTATCATGGCTTTCAGGTAGTCCAGTAATTCTTAAATTATCTCTCTTCAGTCTGTTTTCAGGACAGTTGTTTTTCCAACGAGATACTTCACATTTTCTTCTCTTTTTTCATTGTTTTGATTTTTTTAATCATTTCTTAATGTCTCATAAAGTCATTAGCTTCCACTTGCCCAATTCTAATTTTTAGGGAATTATTTTTATGTTAGTGAGCTTTTATACCTCCTTTTCCATTTGGCCAATTCTAATTTTTAAGGAGTTCTTTTCTTTCATAAATTTTTGTACATCTTTTTCCTTGGCCATTTCTGCTTTTTAAGGAGTTCTCTTCAGTAATTTCTGTACATCTTTAGTCTTTTTTTTGTTGTTCATTTTTCCAGCCTATTTCTTGACTTTTGATTTTATGTTAAAGTTGGGCTCTGCTCTCAGGGTGGAGGGGGCACTGTCCCAAACTTCAGGTTTTTCATGTTGCTGTTTTCAGAGCTAGTTCTGGAGGGTGTGTAAGGTTCTTCCAATGTGGTATAATCTGAGGAGAGGTGTGGTCACTGCTCTCCTGGCTTGTGCTGTGGTCTGTGAGCAACCACAAGCACTCTTTCCATCCCTGGAACTGTGACCAGGGTCCTTCCCGCTCCCCTGCAGCCACAGGCTCTAATGTGCTAATGCTCCTCCTCACCCTGAAACTGTGACCTGGACCTGTGTAGGGGCAGTTCAACTGAGTCCTGCACCCGGTGCCAGCAGGGGGTCCCCAGAAATGTCCTTCTTACTGCTTGTCTGATCCCCTTACCATCCGTGGGATGAGAGCTTTGGAAGCCCCGACTGCCAATCCGTTGCCCTCAAGGCCTGCTGCTGGCATGCTGGGATTCAGCCTGTGCCTGCGCTGGACTGTGCTCCACTCTCACCCCAGTGAGACAGACTAAGTTGTCTTGGGCTGGAAGATTGTTTCACCCCATTTCCATTCGTCCTTTTGTTGGTTCTGCCACTCCAAGATTCATTTTGAGGCTGAGTTGTTAGGAGGGGAATTTGGGAGATCTCAAGCAGGTCCCTGCTTTTACATCTGGGCTCTCTTCTCTCTCCCCCCTCCCCCAAGAATCATTTAAAATGACATTCCTCTGGAGGTGATGAGGCCCTCATCACACATAGTCAGCAGTTGTGGAACATAGTAGGTGCTTAATAAATGGCTTTTGGTTGACTGAATGAACAAGTATTTATTGAATGCTCTTGTGCCCAGCACTGAAAACTTGAAGTTGCTTATAATGGAGCATTCCAACCTCAGATTTTCTGCCATGACCCACTCTGTTCCCTAAAAGATGATTGATAATAATAAACCTGAGTAACAGCCAGTGCTTAGGATCTGCTGCCAGGCTCTCCAGCATGCCCACACATTCCTGGCCCTTCAGACTAAATGTGTCTAACGCTGACCTCGTCTCCCCAGAATGTACTCTTCCTCTCACGATGGGGTCACCGTCTTCCCGGTGAGCGTACGTGGAGAGGCTTGACTCTTCCCAACACTGAACAGCTGCTATGGCTCTCAGACTCTTTCTCCTCTGTGTCTCACCCATGCCCTCTTCGCTTTGATCACCTCGCCAGTCTCCCTCCATCCCGTTCCCTCCCCAGGTTATCCTTCACAGTACAGAAACCTGCATGGTGCCTTCCTGGGGCCCTGCTCTGATCAAGGCTCTGCTCTACTAACACGTCTTCCTTGGCCCTCCCCCCCATCCCACCCCCACCTAATGAATAAAATATAAACTCCTTTCCCCACATTCCTAACCGAATATAAGCTCCTCAAGGGCAGGGACTTTTTGCTTTTGTATTTATGTTGCTAGTGTTGAACACAGTGCCCAGTATACAGTAGGTACCTGATATGTACTTATTGATTGACCTTCAGGGCCCTCCACAATTTATCTCAGGCCCACCTTTGTATTTCCTTTCCTGTAAGCTTCTTTTCACCCAAACTAGACCGCTTCCTTTTCCCTGTTCCTGCCCTGTCCTTTCCATGCTTTTCCTCACACCAGCCTCCTTCTGTGTCCATCTCCACATATTGAAGTTCCTCCCTCCCTTCAAGGCAGAGCTCAGGTGCACCCTTCTCCTTGATGCCTTCCGTGTTCTCCCAAACCAAAGCACCTCCTCCAGTCTGTTGTAGCATCTCATCTGGACCTCTCTGAACCTGGCTTATTCTGCCTTGTGGCCATGCCCTCTTTCCCTGTTAATTTCGAAGCTCTTTGGGGGCTCCCCAGCACCCTGCACATCCAGGGGGCTTGGTATCTTTTCTGAAGCAGATTGACAGAGGGCATTTTCTTCCTGAGAAGTCCTCCTTCGGTTGGCCCTGGCACTGTGACATCCCACAGAGTGCCGGTGATGGCAGCAGCCAGGGGACAGAGAAAGGGATAAGCATTTCCAAGGTACCTCCCCTGTGCCAGGCACTGTGCTCAACACTTGACAACTTTTATCTCCTTTAATCCTCACAGCAACCTTGGCAGGTAGGTGCCATTATCATCTCCATTTTACAGATGAGGAAGCTGAGGCAAGACCAGAGAGCCTTGTCAGATAGTTTGCAATGTAAATGAAGAGGTTATTGACTTGCTCAGGGTCACACACCTAGTAAGTGTCTGAGGCAGGATTTGAACTCGGGTCTTCCTGACTCCAGGCCCAGCATTCTAGATACTGCTTCACCTAGTTGTTCCTCACAAGAGGAACCTGGGAGTTCCTTCTTCCAATGAAATCACAGGCCTAGTCCCTATTCCCAATTTTTAAAAAATCTTCTCTAAGACATAATATCTTACTTGGGTAATTCCACACAATTCACATTCTTTTCTGCTGGAGACCTTAATCATTCGGATGTGACCTCCACAATTTGAGAACTCTCCTGCCTCACAGAAATGCAGTGTTCTGAATTCTAAGCTGGGTTCCCAGTCAGTGAAATAAGCAGGTGGTAGGTGACCTGTGCAGCACTGTTAGAGGGGATGCTCCTGACAATAGCCCTCATTTCTCGCCACACTTGAAGTTTGGCAAAATACTTTACATCTCACAGCAACCCCCAGGAGGTAGGTGTTCTTATCCCCACTTTACAGACAAGAAGGTAAGGTTCAGCGATGTTAAAATGGCCAAACATCTGCATTCAGATTTGAACCTGGGCCTTCCTGGCTCCACATCCCTCCGGTCCCCACTGTGTAGCTTGAGACTTTCTGAGAAATTCGTTTTGCTTGATGGAATGAAGACTATTTCTGAATAAGTCATATCAGTGACATCTCTTAGCCACAGTCTAAAAGGTATTCATGTTTTTCTGTCCTCGTATATCTCCTGCTACTTTCTTAGCCTCTTTTTTGTTTGACTAAACGTTCTGTTTTTCATGCCTAAGGCGGACGTAACAGCTGGTAGGTAGGGATCGTGTCTCATCCAAATTTCCTATCTGCCCAGCCCAGCACTGTAGGTAACTGAATAGATGTGTGTTGAACTGATTGGAGCTGAGGAGGGTTTGGTCAGGACCTTATAACACAACCATATCCAGAGAGCGTGATTTTCTTTTTTTCTGTTTCTCTTCCCATAGAATTATTGGACAGCATGGAGCTTGGGGAGACTGCCCATAAGAAAACAGGGACCACAGTGCCCGAATCCATCCATTCTTTTAGTAAGTCCAACCATGGTGTCTTAGATTGTGGGGTCTAAGGGAAAGAGTGCATGTGTGTGTGCTGCCTGGGGAGGTCAGCAGAGGGGGCCAGTCCCGGGGAGGAGGAGGAGGAACGTCTCAAGCTTCTCCCTATCTTCTGCCAAGAGAGGTGAACAACAAAGCCGACTCAGCGCAACCACATGAAAAACTCTCTTCTGACAGGCCTCTGAGCACTGCTCTTTTTCCTTTTTGTTTTTCAGTCGGGGATGGTTTGGTGAAACCAGAGGCTCTAAATAAGAAGGCTATTCAGATTATTAACAGGGTTCGAGATAAACTCACTGGTGAGTATGCGTTCGTGTTTACTTGGAAGGAACATAAACTTCGTAGAATGCATTTCATTTCTTGAAGTAGGTGGTTGGCATGATTTTCAGGCTTGTTGTTAGGGCCTAGGCTTTTACTACCAATTAGCTAATTAATTAGATGGTGCTGATTCTCTGAGGTCAGCACTTATGGAGGCTTTCAGGCCTCTCTTGTTGATCACCTGTACCAGTAGTACAAGTCAAGGTCACAGGAAGATAGCTTTAATTAAGGCATATAAAATTCTTTTACTTTAGTTAAATATGTTTTCCTTCCATGAGCTTTACCAGCATGAAGGGCAGCTAGCCCATCAGCCTATATGTTCATTACCCATGTAAATTCTGTTTGAGATTACAGAGAAAAGGCAAGGAGACTCAAACAGAAGAAGATTTGACTTCCTTGCTTATGCTAGCCCATCTCTGGGCTACAGATTGGTAGATCTAAAAATAGATGACCATAAGATATACTATAAATATGGCTCAGTGGACAGAGTGCTGGGCTTGGAGTCAGAAATGCCTAGGTTCCGATCCCAGGGCAGCAAGGTGGTGCCATAGTATAGAGTGCTGGGCCTGGAGTCTGGAGGACTTGAGTTCAAATCTGGCCTCATATACTTACTGGCTGGGTGACCCTAGGCAAGTCACTCCATGCTGTTTGCCTCAGTTTCCTCATCTGTAAAATGAGCTAGAGAAGGAAATGGCAAATAACTCCAGTATCTTTGCCAAGAAAACCCCCAATGGGGTCACAAAGAGTCAGACATGACTGGAAAATGACTAAACAGCAACAAAATCTGATCCCACCTCCAACACCTAATAGTTGTGTGACCGTGGTCAAGTCACTGAACCTCTGTGTGCCTCAGGCCACTTCCTACATCATATGTGAGTTCTGATCAGCTCTGGCTCTAGATCCTCCACACTGATTCACATTCATGACACGAGCCTTAAGGATGTTCAAGACTAAGTACTCTGTGGTGACCAAGGATGTCTCCCTACAGTCAGCTTTATCCCCTTGCTGTGAGACTGTACTAACTGTTCTCTCAAGGAAACTGGAAAATAACCAGCTCTGGCATCTTTCACACCCACCCAGGAAAGATCTCCTATGGGTGAGGAAATAAGAGGGCTAGACAAGGGACGGGAAGGTCTTTAAGATGCTTTGCTAATCCAGTGTTAGCAAAGCTTTCTTGTTCCTGCTCTCCCAGGTCGAGATTTTTCTCATGACGAAACTTTGGATGTTCCTACCCAAGTCGAGCTACTGATTAAGCAGGCCACGTCCCATGAGAACCTCTGCCAGTGCTACATCGGCTGGTAAGCCTGCCCGAGCCGCTTGGAGGAGAGGCAGCATGGAGGCGGGTGGGGATGGTGCCGACCCCCCACGAGAGCACCAGGGAGTGTTGGGGATGGTATAAAAATGCGGGGGAAAGTCAGTGCACACCGTCCCATTCATCTAGGCACCAGGGGCCTTGAATCCTCACTTTTTTTGAAGCCCCATAATTGCAACAGACTTAGACTTTCTCAGCTCACATAGACAAAGCAGAATACTAACAAACGCCAATTGAGAAAGCAAACCCTACAGTTAAAATAGGAAAGGGAAAAATGGTTTGAAGGAATTGGTTGTCCTTTTACCATCCACTGGAGACAGAAGGGGTGGAAGAGGAGAGCAGAGAAATGACAGGAGGGGAGACTGGAAAAGTGCAGCCTATGATCTGTAATTGTGACCTCAAGGACCGTGCCTGGGTAATCGCCCCAGGCATGCTTCCAGGCGAGAAATTGAGGAAGGGGCTAACAGTTCAGTGTTCTTCTGGGATGCAGAGGAGGCCTGAGTCCTTGACTGGTGCTGATGGGCATGTCCCACACTATTAGTTATGGGGGAATGCAGGGAGTGCCCCAGGGACTGCCAGACCTTGATCTTTCTTATTTCAGTTTCTTCCCTTTAAATTTTGAAAAAGCCTGCATTATTAAAGGCTGGTCTTTGTCTTCTCAGGTGTCCTTTCTGGTAGCTGGAGGCCCCAGGATGCCCAAGATTCTCCCGTGGAGGCTTTCGTCCTCCAATGTACACTTCCACAAAACAAAACAACACTGGCCAGAGAGCCTTGTCAGATAGTTTGCAATGTAAATGAAGAGGACTGCTGTACATTAAAGGTTGGCTTGAGCCGGCTGTGGAGCTGCTGTTGAAGAACAGACTTTGTCAGAAACACCAGACTTGACATGGTTCCCAGGACCGTGAAGAGGAACACGCCAGCACCTAAACAAAGCACTTGGTCTTTGGGGCCCCACGGTCCATAACTTCAGAAATACGGGTCTTGACTTAACTCACCAAGAAACTCATCATAACGTTTTCCAGTGAAAGAACAGCCCTGTGGGCCCAATCCTGGCAGACTCGGCCACTGGGCGCAGTCAGTTACAGGGAGGGCCTATGGACCAAGAAAGAGCCTGCCAGTGCCTCCTCCCTGGCCCAGCCCAGGGACGCTGCGCTGTCAGTCACCGCCCTCAAGGCCAGGGGGAGAGCTCCCCTGCCCCCCCCGGCTCAGTCACAGAGCAGGATCGGGAGCTGCCAGTGAGACCTGCGCGGTCCGCGGTCAGAGCAGAGGCGTTGTGAAGAAGAAGGTGGCATTGCTGTGGCATGGTGATGGGTGTCAGAGGGAGGAAAGGTCTGAGGCAAGGAGGGAATTATGAGTCAATATGAGAGGAAGGGCACAAAGCATAAAGTATAGCCATGTCTAGAGGCCATGATGTATCTGAACAAAAACTTCTGTGCCAATAAACACCAAAATGCTATAAAAGACCTTTGAGTAGCTTCTTATTTCTGATCATAATGGAACAGAGGGAACATGGAGAGAGGCGGCCAAAATACAAGGGGAGAGGGTGTGGAGGGAAGGGGATGGTTGCAAGAGATGGAGGAAGTCAAGACTGGATGACAGGTGGGGTGTTGGGGGAGGGAGGTGGAAGACTTGGTGATTCCAAGGTTGTGAGCCTCGGTGCCCTCCAGAGGGCAGATTCCTGCTGAAATAGAAGTGGCCAATGGTATCAGAAGCTTCAGAGCAGTCAGATGGGTTGAGCACTGAGAAAAGGGCAGCCTGAGGTGGAGACCAGGCCTCAGAGACAAACCCTGGCTAAGGCAGGACAAGCCTAAAGCCACCCGATGGCAACCGGAGCCAGGCCAGGAGTTTGGCCAACCAGAGCTGTCCAGGAAACTGAGTTTATGGGCAGGACAAACCTGGCCACACTGGAGCTGGGGCCAGCGCCATAGCCAAAGTGCCTTCTGTGGGCACCCCCAGCCCAAGCTCTAGTGCTCTGAAGGTCTCGGGCAGGTCCCTCAACCTAGCCCCTTGATCTGGGCCTAAGCTGGCTGCCATTGTAACCAAGTGTCTGATGCGGTTTCCAAGCTATTTAATGCCAAATGGCACAATCAGAGGATCAGAACTCACTGGTAAGTGCAGTGAAACTTCCTAGCACTGTTTGCTGCTATAATGGGAAGATTAATGACTTCCAGGGCTGCCCTGGGGGGCGAGGAGTGGGGGGGTCAGCATTCTAGGCTCCAAGGCCCTCTCCCTTCCACCACCAGGCCTCAACCCATAGGCTTCCTTGGGTAAGGAATCCCTCAAGCTTCCAAGGCCAACAGTCACCCGAGCTCCAGGTGTTCTCATGCAGCATGGCTGGGGAGGATCTGGACAACCGAACAGAGCCACCAGCAGAGGGGTGACAGGTCGGGCCTTCCTGTGGATACCATTTTCTAGGAGTTAGTTGTGAAAGAAAGAATTGAAAGAGATAATAGCCCGGGAAGATAGCAGGGTCAGATGAAAATTTCCCAACAATGGGGAGGCCCCAAACATGTTTGTTTGCAATCAGCAAAGGAGCAGGTCAAGATGGAAGATGGAAGAGTGGTCTAAGAGCACGCACATGTACAGTCACACACACACACACACACACACACACATACACACACAAGACAGGATTAAGGGCAAAAGTATAAGGACTGACAATGGTGGAGAACAGCCGACTCTCTCTTATAAAGGGGCAAGAGGGAGAATAAAGGATAATGTAGAGTAGGGACCTCCACCCACCGGTTCCTGAGGACAGCCAGAACTAGGTGAAAATGGAAATTCAACAAAATAAATAAAAATACAAGAAAACACAGATAATACATGGTTGTCTAAGTCAATATGAAGCCCACAAGGTCTTTAAATACAGTTCCACAGCCCCCCCCCCCTTTCTATCTGAGTTTGACACCAATAGCTAGAGTTGAGGAAAGGGAAGAGGGGCACAGCACAGGGGACTTTATGGGGCTCCCAGGTGATGGAGGCAAGCTAGCTACTCAAGGTGCCATCTCTGTGTATGCCACCAGATGGTGCTCCAAACCCTATCCCTTTCAGTCCCTTCTTAACATACATTTGATTGGGATTTGCCTGGGATCCTCAGCTCTCAGTTTTCCTTTTAATGCCTCTGCCCCGAGTTCCATCTATTGTAACCTCAGGGCATGAATACATTCCAAGCAATAATTTGCAATTGATCAGAAATGGCTCAGCCCAACCCTCCCATCCCATTTGAGAATCTGATCTCCTTCCCCGAACTTGGGGTGATGGAAAAGAATTATATATTCTCATTATAGATTAGCATGTATTTACTGAATGGAGTTAAAAGGGAAAGTGGTTCATCATTTAAGACCCCTAAGGGACTCCGCCTCTCCTAGGAAGGTCTGCTATCCAGACTTCCCACCCCTGGTGGCTGGGGTTCCCCTGAATGCCTTTCTTTAGGGATTTTCCTGGTCCACTTTTAAAGAGGGCCTTTTCACTGGCCAGACAACCTGGAACAAGCTGTCCCCTTCTGGTGCCTGGGGCAGGATGATTGATCCAGAACAGTCATTTCCTAGGGGCTGTTGGGGGGGGGAGTGCCACCCTAGGCCCCTCACCGAACATTGCAGACCCTTATTTTAACTCTTGCTGATTTCTGGTGGGGGTCTGAGATCTCCAGGACCATCCAGTATTTCTACCAGGCCCCAGGGGTCCTCAAACAGAGTGGCCATTCCCTGACCTTGCCTCCAAACTCATCATCCCCATTGCACCTCCAGTACATGTCTTTTTTTTTTTAGGCAATTGGGGTTAAGTGACTTGCCCAGGGTCACATAGCTAGTAAGTGTCAAGTGTTTGGTCTGAGGTCAGGATTTGAACTCAGGTCCTCCTGACTTCAGGGCCAGTGCTCTATCCACTGTACCACCTAGCTGTGCCCCCAGTATATGTCCTAATTTTTCAAATGTCCCCCTCAGAGTGCAATATAAAATGACTTTAGGCAGCTGCTTTATGTTAAAATGCCTTGAAGCTAATCAACCAGGTAAGGGGAATTTGGAAAAAGAAGGGAAAACACAACTAAAATGAAGGAAGCAAAAGAGAAAAAGCTGGGGGGAAAGACAGGGGAAGGATCACTCTACAAAATATATATGTGACTTAACATTGTGGAGCCCTTCCTTTAGTATGTGAGAGATTTAGAAGTTTTGCTCTCCCAGGGACCTACACAGGTTTTAGGTCAGATTTTTTTTTTTTCTTTTTGGTGAGGCAATCAGGGTTAAGTGACTTGCCCAGGGTCACACGGCTAGTAAGTGTCAAGTTTCTGAGGTCACATTTGAACTCAGGTCCTCCTGACTCCAAGGCTGGAACTCTATCCACTTAGCCACCTAACTGCTCCGTAGGTCAGATTTAAGGAAGAACCTTTGGACAGAGCTGGAAAATGAGTGACCACAGAAAGCTAGGAAAACTTGAAAACCTATAAGTACAGGATGACTAATCCTGGTGGCTTCATGGAGGCAAGGGAATGGATCCAATTCAATAATCCAATGCAATAAATATTTATTAAGCACCTACTATGTCCCCTCCATTCCAAAGGATATATGGTCAAGTTGCTTAAAATGACCTGTTTACTTAAAAATAATTTTTTATTGGTGGCTTTGGTTTTTACACTGCTAAAATTTCTTTCCCCTCTTCTACCTCCTAGGGAACTCCCCCATAAAACAACAAAAATAATTCCCAATATAGTTTATTTCATTAAATATTTCTCAATTACATGTAAAAAATTTTTTAAATTTAAAAATTTTGAATTCCAAATTCTCTCCCTCCTTTCCCTGCCCCCTCCCTGAAAGGGCAAATAATTTGATATAGATTATACATGTGAAGTCATGCAAAACATTTCCATATTAACCATGTTAGCAAAGAAAACAGACCAAAAAAAATTAAAAGAAAGTAAAAAAGTATACTTCAATCTGCATTTAGCTCCATCAGTTCTTTTTCTGGAGGCAGATAGCACTTTTCATCGTGAGTCTTTTGGAATTGTCTTGGATCATTGCATTGCTCAGAATAGTTAAGTCATTCACAGTTGGTCGTTGTACGATATTGCTGTTACTGTTTACAATGTTCTCCTGGTTCTACTCACTTCACTTTGCACCAGTTTGTGTAAGTCTTTCCAGTTTTTTCTGAAACCATCCTGCTCGTCATTTCTTCTAGCACAATAGTATTCCATTACATTCATATACTACAACTTGTTCAGTCATTCCCCAATTGATGGGCATCCCCTCAATTTCCAATTCTTTGTCACCACAAAAAAAGCTACTCTAAATATTTTTGTACTTTTCCTTTTTCTATGATCTCTTTGGAAAACAGACTGAGTAGTGGTATTGCTAGGTCAAAGAGTATATAGAGTTTTATAGCCCTTTGGCCATAGTCCCAAATTGCTCTCCAGAATGGCTGGATCAGTTCACAACTCCACCAACAATGCATGTCCCGATTTTTCCACATCCCTTCCAACATTTGTCATTTTCTTTTTCTGTCATATTAGCCAAACTGATAGTTGATTCGTTGTCCTTCATTCTTGATGACATTACTACGTTGGAGTCACGGTACAGTGTGTCCGACTATGGCTGATCAAATCAATATGAACTTGGAAGGCTCCAACACAGGTCAGGCATAAGTAGTCCACATGACCATTTGGAGTGGAGATGTCTCTAAATTTGCACATCTCACATTTCTTTTGAGCTACTACAATTTTTCTTTGCTTATAGTGCAGTGCCTTTCTTAATGTGGTCCTGTGCCAATGTTTCCCATGTCTCACAATTGATTCCAAAGTTTTTCAGAGAGATCTTGAGAGTGTCCTTATATCACTTCTTCTGACTGCCATGCGAGCACCTGCCTTATGTGAGTTCTGCATTAAAACGTCTTTTAGGCAAACGAATGTTTGGCATTGGAACAATATGGCCACCAGAATTGTGCTCTCTGCAGTAGAGTGTGAACACTTGGCAGCTGGGCTCCAGAGAGGACCTTGTCCTGCCAGGTGACCTTCAGAATCCTCCTAAAATAATTCAAATGGAAGCGATTCAGTTTCCTTTCTGAAGCAGCACTGGTATTGTAAATCAATTTGATTCCTGTGAGGTGGTATCTCAGAGCTGTTTTAATTTGCATTTCTCTCAATAGTGATTTAAGTATTTTTTCACATGACTATGGATAGCTTTGATTTCTTTGTTCATATCCTTTGACCATTTAGTCAATTGGGGATTCTTATTCCTATTCTTATTAATTTGACTTAGTTCTCTACATATTTGAAAAATGAAGCCAAACAAAAAAATTTTAAGAGAAAAAAAAAATCAGCAAAACTGATCAATACTTTGAAAAAAATCTGACAGCCTATGCAGTGTTCTACACTGGTAAACCTGCCCAACTTTACAAAGGAGTAGAGAGAAGTGTGACCCATATTCTTTTTACTCCCAGGGCATCATGAAACCTATAGGGCACAGCCCACAAAGAATGAAAAGGAGTAATTGCATAAGACAGCACACATCTTGTTCCTCTCTTTGTTTTTGGATTTTGAAGACTGGGTGCCCCTCTCTCACCTAGACTAGCCTCTTATGGGATTCATCCCACTACTGATAGCTGTGGAAGCTAACCCTGCTCTATTTTTTCTGACCCAGGCCCATCTAACCATCCTTAGGTAGCCTGGTGGCCCTCTGCTCCCAGGCGCTCACCTCAGAGGGATCCTGTGGGGACATCATCTCAACTACAACTCAACTACAGCTTAGAACTCCCCAAATCCATCCATCCGTCAACCCTAGCCTTCCCAGCAGCAGAAACTACAGGCCTGCACCACCACACCCAGCTTGATTTCATGATCTAGTGGCATGAGGGATGAATTATCTCCATTCACAAAGAACCCATATCGCACCTCTGTGATCCGGGGCCTTCAGCAATGCTCCAGAGGTCCACCTCTCCTACCTCCTGCCTCCTAACTGGACTCTCCAGGACCACACCTCTACCTGTTCCTGCCTGCTTTGGGGCAGAGATGTCAAACACAGAGCCTATGGCTCCACAACTAGTAAGTGACCAAAGCTAGATTTAAACCCAGGCCTCCCCCAACACCAGGTCTTAGGTCTCCCCCATCACTTCTGAGGCTGCACTCCCAAGTACACCCAAACCAGATTAAAATTTAAATGGGAACTATTTTTTAAATAAAAAAATACAACAAAACATAGATGATATTAATATATGGTCTTCTAAATCAATATGCAGCCCACAGGGATCCTTTTATACTATTTAGCGGCCCCTGTTTCTATTTGAATCTGACACCAATGCTGTAGAACACAATACCACCACTTGCAGAGGACTTCAACATACACACTGATACTCCCTCCAATGCCCAGACTCCCCAGTTCCCTCCACTCCATTTCCATTACAAAGAAATGATCACATCCGTCATCTTGCCTCCAATCAGAAAACAGTGCTAACTGGATCCATTACAAAATTCTGGATCCACTCTACCCAAAATGGATCCACTCGACTGTCTTGGACGTCTTCACAGTATTCTCTTCTGATTCTCATCCAAACTGTCTGACCACCTTTGCTGGCTCTTAATCCAGGTCACCACCACCACCACCCCCCCCCACCCCGCCAACCATGGATGACCCCAAGGCTTTATCCTGGGCCCTGTTCTCCTCTCCCTCTATCTTACATCACTTAGTGGTCTCATCACTCCCACGGATTTAATTATCTTCTCTAAGCACATGAACCTCTGATCTATTTATACCATCTAAACCTCTCTTCAGAGCTACAGTCTCTCACCAGTTGGTCAGTCAGCCAATAAACATTTATTTAGCACCCACCACGTGCCAGGCACTGTGCTAAGCATGAGTGATACAAAGAAAAGGTAAAAGATTCTCTTTAAGAGGGGTGACAGCTTGCAAACAAGCAAGCTATATGCAAAATAAGTTGGAAATCATCAACAGAGGGAAGGCACAGATTCAAGAGGAATTGGAAAAGGCTTCCTGTAGAAGGCTGAATTTTAGCTGGGACTTGAAAGGAAGCCAGGGAAGCCAGGAGGTGGCAATGAGAAAGGAGGGTTTTCAAGGCATGGGGAACAGCCAGAGAAATGCCTGGAGTGAGGAGACGGAGTATCTTGTCCAAAGAACAGCAAGGAGGCAATCATCACTGCATCACTGAGTAACCAGTGTGGTTTAAAGTGTAAGATTAGAAAGTTTGACCCTTAGTAGGTCTATACCCCCAAAGAGATCAAAGATAGAGGGAAAAGACCCATATGTACAAAAATATTTATGGCATCTCTTTTTTTTTTTTTTTTTTTTGTGGTGACAAAGAACTGGAAACTGAGGGGATGCCCAACAATTGGGGAATGGCTTGAACAAGTTGTAGTATATGATTGTGATGGAGTACTACTGAGCTATAAAAAATAATGAAGGAGGGGCTGCTAGGTGGCACAGTGGATAGAGCTCAGAGCTCCTTGGAGGCAGGAGGACCTGAGTTCAAATCTGACGGCAGACACTTGACACTTACTAGCTGTGTGACCCTGGCAAGTCACTTAACCCCATTACCTCACCCAAAAATAAATAAATAAAAGAAATAATGAAGATGATGGTTTCAGAGAAATCTGGGAAGACTTGAACTGATGCAAAATGAAGTGAGCAGAACCAGGAGAACAAGTTATACACTAACATCAATATAATCAACTGTGAAAGACTTAGTAACTGATCAAAACAATGACCCACCACAATTCCAAAGGACTTATGATCAAGCATGATACCCTCCTCTAGAAAGAGAGCTGATGCACTCAGAATACAGACTGAACACATTTTTTCTCTTTCTTTCTATTTCTTGCTCTTTTTTTTTGACATGGCTAATTTGAATATTTGTTTTGCATGAATATACATATACATATTATACAAATATACATATCTGTAACAAGAGAGAGAATTTGAAACTGATAAATTTGAATTTTTTTAAAAAAATATTTATTTACTTTTAGTTTTCAACATTTACTTCCATAAGATTTTGAATTCCAAGTTTTCCCCCCATCTGTCCCCTCCTCCCACCCCAAGATGGCATGCACATTTATATAGGCTCAACATATACATTCATATTAAACCTATTTTCACATTAGTCATGTTCTAAAGAAGAATTAGAACCAATGGGAGAAACCATGAGAAAGAAGAAACAAAAAAAAGAGAAAGCAAATAATATGCTTCGATCTGCATTTAAACTCCATCGTTCTTTCTCTGGATGTGGACAGCATTTTCCATCATGAGTCTTTTGAAGTTGTCTTAGATCCTTGCATTGCTGAGAAGGGCTAAGTCTATCAAAGTTAGTCACTGACTTTTTTTTTAAAGTAAGGGGGGAGCATATTAAGGGTGTTGAATACCAAACAAAGGATTTAATATTTGATCCTGAAGGTAAGAGGGAATCGATGGAGTATACTGAGTAGGGGATCACTGGCAACCGATTTTTGGACTTCTTGAACTGACTGTCCCATAGGCATCTCAAATTCAACATGTCCAAAACAGTCCTCATTATCTTTCCCCCAAACTCTCCTCACTTTCAAAACTTCCCTGTTACTCTCAAGTACACCAGCAACCTTCGGGTCACCCCATGTCACAATCTCCGTGTCCTCCTTAACTGTTCTCGGGCTCTCACTTCCCATATCCAATCTGCTGGCCATTCCGATTTCTATGTTCATGACATCTCTTATTGCCTTCTTTCCACTCACTCAGCAGCCCCCTTGGTGCAGGCCCTCATCACCTCATGCCTGGACTATTGCAAATGCCTTCTGATTGGTCTCCCAACCTCCAGTCTCTCCGGACTCTGATCCATCCTCAGCTGCCCAAGTGATTTCCACCTGACCCTGTCACCCTCCTCCTCAATAGAAGGCTCCCCTACTATCCTCCTGGATTCAATATAAACTCCTCTGTTTGGCATTCAAAGCCCTTTAAATCCTAACCTCCTCTTACCTTTACAGGCTTCTTACACCTTTTTGTTGTTATCCAGTCATGTCTGACTCTCCATGCCCCCATTTGGGGTTTTCTTGGCAGAGATACTGGAGTGGTTTGCCATTTCCTTCTCCAGCTCATTTCACAGATGAGGAAACTGAGGCAAACAGGGTGAAGTGACTAGCCCAGGGTCACACATCTATTGTCTGAAGCCCAATTTGAACTCAGGTCTTTTTGACTTCAGGTCTGGTGCTCTATCCACTGTGCCACCTAGCTGCCCTTCTTACACCTTATTCCCCAATGTATATACTCTTTGACCCAGTAACACTGGCATCCTGATGTTTTCAGGAATTTTCTCTGGCTGTCCCCCATGCCTGGAACACTCTCCCTAGTCCGATCTGACTTCTGACCTCCCTGGTTTCAAGTCTCAAATAAAACTGAGTCTTCTACAAGAAACCTTCCCAACACCTCTGACTTCCAGTGCCTTCCCTCAGTTATTTCCTATTTATTCTTTTTACAGCTTGTTTGTACACACTTGTTTGCATGTTGTCTTACCTAGTAAACTGTGAGCTACTGGGTTCAGGGACTGTCTTTTGTCCCTTTTTGTATTCAAGGTGCCTGGCACATAGTAGGTGTTTAACATGTTTTTTGTTTGTTTGATTCTATTATCCCAGGAACTAACTGTGTAACCTTGGGTAAGTCATTTCCCTCCTTTGGGTCCCAGCTTCCCCATCTGTAAAAAATAAGGCACGTTGGTCCAGATGACTATTTCTAAATAATAAAAATAATAATAATAATAATAACTAGCATTTACATGGTGCTTTAAAGTTTGCAAAGCTCTTTACAAATATCCTCTCATTTCATCCTCACAATCACTGTGGGAGGTAGGTGCTATTATTACCCTCAATTTTACAGCTAAGGAAACTGAGTCAGAAAGAGGTGAGGCGTTTGAGGCCCGATCTGAACTCGGCTCGGCGGAGCCACGTGGCTGCCTGTAAATCCTCGATCCTCTACGTCTCCGGGCCTCAGTTTCTTCCTCTGTAAAACGGGGGGGGGGAGGTTGGACTAGATGACTATCTTTCCATTTAGTACTCGATGTTACATTTCCGGCCTCAGTTTCCTCCTCTGTAAAACGCAGGGGTTGGACCGCATTACTGAAGCCTGACCCTAAGCTTCTCTGCGTCTCACAAAGCCACGTCGCTAACAGGCAACCGGGGGAGCTGCAGGAGCTTCTCTGCGCATGCGTCCACAGGAGCACTCCCTACCCCGCCGCTGTCCTCTCGCGATATCTCTGGGGTTGGGGGGGCAGGAAGATGGCGGCTCCCAGCCTTCGAGCCGTGAGACCCGGGCCTCAGGCGGCGGCGGCGGCGGCTGCCGAGCCGGGCGGAATGATGGTGCTGCCGGGGTTCAAGGACGCGGACAGCTTCGTGAAGGTGAGCGATCCGCGACCCTGAGAGCCCGAGGGCCCCTGCCCTCTGCCCTGGGCCTCCCCTCCCTGGAGGGCCGAGCCCCCCCCCCCGCCCCCCTGGGGTGCGCCGGGCCTGCCTGCCCTCGGCGCCGCCTGAAGAGAGAGACACGCCCCGGTCCGCGAATCCGCCCCCTCTTTATGGAGACAGTTGCTGGGATTCCCCCGTCCCCCTCTGTCCCCCTCTGCCCATGTTCCTCTGTCCATCCTCCCCTTCTGTCCAGCCCCCATCCATCCATCCTTCTTCCCTCCTATCCGTCCTCTTCCTCCTCTCTCCATCCCCCTCTTTCCCTCCTCCCCCCCTCTGCCCATGTTCCTCTGTCCATCCTTCTCCTCTGTCCACCCCCATCCATCCATCTTTCTTTCCTTCTATCCATCCTCTGCCCATCCCCCTCTTTTCCTCCTCCTCCCCCTCTGCCCATGTCCTTTTGTCCATGCCCCGCATCTCCTCTATCCATTCCCCTGTCCCCCCTCAGGCCATCACCCACTGTCTGTGCGTCCTCTCTATCCATCTCCCCTCCTCTGTCCATTTCCATGTCTGTACCTACTCTGTCCATCCCTCTCCCTCCCTTCATCTGTCACTTCTATTAATTCCTTCTGTCTAAAGTGAGAAACTCCAGTGTCTTTATAGGAGCCCAGATCTAGGCCTGAAAGAGACCTTAGAGGTCATCTGGTCTAGCCCTCATATTTTATAGATGGGGAAACTGAGGCTAGGGAGGATTAAGTCACTTGCCTAAGGTCACACTAGTAATAATCACCAAACCCAGGATCTCTGATTCCAAAAGCAACAGTCTGTCTGCTGTAGCCCTTCATTCATAGCCTGGTACAGACCTACCCTTCCTGTCTTCTTAACGTTTTACTTCCTCCATGCTCTTTGTGATCTGTGATTCTGTTCTACCTGCTGCTTCAAGCTTGGGTACTCCATCTCCTGCCTTCCTGCCTCCCTGCCTCTGCCTTGCCTGTCCTCCATGCCCCGAATGCTTTTCTCCTTCCCCTCCAACTCTTAGAATCCCTGGTTTGCCTCCTGCATGAAGCTTTTCCTCATCTCCCCAGCTCCTAGTGCATTCCTTCCCAAAACAACATTGTATTCATTTTGCATATTTTTTAAAATATACTTGTATATGCCCGTCTTGTTTCCTTCCTCACTGGCCTGTAAGCTTCTCAAGGGCAGGGAGCTGTTTTGCTTCTCTTTGAACCCCTAGTCCAGGGGTGGGGAACCTGTGCCCCATCTGGCCTTTGCAGAATGCTTGCTATCTAATAAGTACTAAATAAATACTTCTTGATCAATTGAAGGGAAGGACTGTTAAATTTCTCTTTGTATTCCTAATACTTAGCACCTACCTAGCACACAGTAAGCTTTTTTATAGTTTCCTCATCTAATAAACTGAACTGCCTGCTATGTCACAGGCACTGTGCTAAGTGTTAGGAATACAAAGAAAGGCAGAAGATAGTTTTTGCTCTCAAGTAGCTCACAAACTCTTGGAGACAACATGAAAACAACTACCTGCAAACAAGATATTGAAGGATAAGTTGAAGGGAATCAAGAGAAGGAAGACACTAGAATTAAGGGGGATGATGAAGAAAGAAAGGCTCCTTGAAGGAGTTGGGATTTTTCAATGGAACTTGAAGGAAACCAGGACACATAATTTGGCCTGTCATATAAGTTATAGAATTCCAAACGTTAGTGTTTACTAACTACTATAAATATATCTGTAGAATTAAGACACTTTTGAAATCTATAGATGAAGAGGGAGAGAGTTCCAGGCATGGGGAACAGGGAAGATGCTTGGAGTTGGGAGATGGTGTGTCATGCTCAAGGAACAGCCCAGAGGCTAGTGTCACTGAATTGAAGAGTATGTACGGAAGAGTAAGGTGTAAGAAGATTGCAAAGGGTAGGAGAGTTCAAGGTTATGAAGGGTATGCAAGGATTTGAATGCCAAACAAAAGATTTTGTATTTTCATCATAGAGGTGTTAGGGAGTCACTGGCATTGATTGAATGGGGCATGGGGAAAGTGGAGTGGGGAGAGGTTAAGGGAAAAGGTAATGAGTTCCTTTTGGACATGTTGAATTTAAGATGTCTCCTGTACATTCAGTTCAAGATGTCTGAAAGGTAGTTGGAGATTCCAGATTCAAGATTGGAGGTCAACTGAGAGGCTGAGGCAGGAATCATCAGCATAAAGATGGTAATTAAATCCATGGGAGTTGATGAGATCACCAAGTGAATTAGTATAGAGGGAGAAGAGAAAAGGGTCCAAGACAGAACCTGAGGGATACCTGTTAATAGAGAGCACGTTTTGGGGGAGGATCTAGCAAAGGAGACAGAAGTAGCTATCAGATAAGTAGGAAGAGAACTAGGAGAGAGCAGTGTCCAGAAAGTCCAGAGAGAAGAGTGATCAGCAGCGTCAGAGGCTGCAGAGAGGTCAAGGAGAATGAAGATTGAGAGAAGGCCATTGGATTGGGCAACTAAGAAATCATCAATAACTTTGGAGGGAGTAGTTGTAGGTGGAATGATAAGGTTGGAATCCAGATCATAAGGGTTTAAGTGAGTGAGAGGGGAGAAAATGGAGGCACCTGTTAAGACAGACTTTTTTAGAAGTTTAGCCACAAAAGGCAAAAGAGATATAGAATGATACTACCACCTGTCCTGACTCTCACTGAAAAAAAAAAAAAAAGGAAAAATCTCTTGTAACCAGCAGTGTGCTGGGAAATGTCTAACGATCAGCTTGGAAATACATGACAAATTTTAAAATTTTATCTGCATTATTAACATTTTCTCCCTCACTTGAATCTAGATAATCGACAAAACAATAAACCAAGCCCTAATTTTTGGTATTTACTGATTTCCGAGATATAAGCGCTCACACCGAGAGTTGAACAATCATCTCTTTTGAGCCTGTACAGTTGGCTCTAGCACACACTTCCTGCTTGTAACAAATACACGTAATAAAAAATTCCTTCATTAGCTATATCCAAAAAATGCGTGTTTCATTATGCACCCTGAGTCCATCACCTCTCTGTCAGAAGGTGGATAGCATGTTTTATCATGAAGCCTCTGGAATTGTGGTTGGTCACTGGGAAAGTTGTTTGTCTTTACAGTAGTATTATTTTATAAGTTGTTCTAGTTCTTCTCATTTCACTCTGTCTCACGTCATGTTGGTCTCTCCAAGTTTCTCTGAGACTTGTCCCTTTCCTCCTTTCTTAGGCACTGTTTTATTGCATTATATTCAGATACCATAATTTTCAACCATTCTCCATTTGACATAATAGACTTTTAATAAATGCTGATTGTTTGATTACCTACCTCATCAACATAGAATGAGAGTCAATGTGAAATGGAGAATAGAGCCTTGGATTTGGAGTCAGGAAGATTTGGGCTCACATCCTGTCTTCAGACACTGGCTTTGTGAGCCTGGACATGTCATGTAACTTTTCCAAATCTAACTTTCCTGACAGTAAAATGGGATAATACCTGAAATGCCTTTTTCAAATGAGCTCATATTTTATTTTTTTAATTGTGAAGCGTTTTATAAATGATTACTATTGTTAGAGTATCTGTTGTTGAAAGAGATTTTTAAGATCTAATGCAATTCCTCTTCCCTCATTTTACAGAAGAGGAAATTGAGGTGTAGGAAGAGGAAATATGCCCCGAGTCACCCATAAAGCAACAAGCAGCTTGGAGATTGAAACCCAGACTGTTTAACTGTAGATCCAGAGTACTTTCCACAATATCACACTTTGTCTTCATATGTTTCCTTCCTTGTAGAATAATATGCACAAGGGGATCTTTCTTCCCATTAGATTATAAATTTCTTGAAAGCAGTGCCTCTGCATATTCCTTAACACCTAGCACAATAACTTATACCTACTAGGTGTTCGATAACTGTCGGATTCTCTTCTTTCAGGACCTGGTTTAGATGCTGCCCTTCTCATGAAGTCTGCCTGATCCCTTCCCACATAATTAACAACAATAATAATTGCATGACTCAGGACTTGGTTCAAGTCTTAGCCCTAACAGGTTGGCTCTGTGACTCTGGGCAAGTTGCTTAGCCTTTCAGTGCCTCAGGCAAATATTTAAAACTATATATAAGTTATAGACAGTTGGCAAACTGCATTGGTGGAGAGAGTGTCCAGTTTGCAAGTTTGGACCACAGAAAGGTATATTAAGTGCTTTCTTCACAGCCACCATATGAGACAGGCAATGCAGCTATCATTATCCACATGTTACTAGGCTCCAAGAGATGAGGTGGTTTGTCTGCAGTCACATAGATTCTGAGCCAGATTTTACCCTTCTAAGTCCCATGTTTTTTCCACTGTACCACACTGGAGCTAGGTCAGTGGCACCATGGTGAATAGCAACTGGGCCTCGAATCAAGAAGACCTGAGTTCAAATCCAGCCTTCCTAGCTGTGTAACCCTAGGCAGGTCACTTCATCCCTGTCTTCTTCATTTTCCTTATCTGTACCTCCTCGTATCTACCTACCTCCCCGAGTTGTTGTGAATATCAAATGAGATATATAAAGTGCTTTGCAAACCTGTATAAATGCCAACTATTATTATTACTTGTTTTTTGACAGTTTGCTCTTGGTTCTGTGCTGGCTGCTACAAAAGCTTCCAATGGGCTGCCACAGGCTGGAGATGAGTATGATTTTTATCGAAGTTTTCCTGGCTTCCGGGCATTCTGTGAAACACAAGGAGACAGGTTACTTCAGTGGTAAATGCTCGTTGTCATTTTTTCTTATCAGTGATGGAAATATTAAAAAAAAATGGTAAATATTTTTTTTCCAGGAAAGTTCTGATGTGTGTTGTGGTTTTGTTGCTTTATACTCCAGAGCTGTATCTGTATTATGAAAGGGACCATGAAAATGAGGAAGTTTCAGTTGCCTTATGAACTTTGAGTCACCCTTTAGAAGACTGTTCAGCCCAAATTGATCTTGTCATTTTGGATTAATTAGGGGACTGGGAAACAGACACTTACATTATTTGGCTTCTGATATAAGTTATAGAATTTCAAATATTAGTGTTTACTAACTACTATAAATATATCTGGAGAATTTAAACACTTTTGAAATCTATAGATGAATAATGCTCTGGATCTTAATAGTTTTTTTTTTTTTAATAGTTATATCTCAGGGTCAGAAACACTATTTCCTGTTTACTAGAGTAAGAGGCTGAGATAGATAGATCTGTTGTCTCTTTAGAACTGTGAAACACATAGAATTAGCAGGCACTGTAGAAATCTCATCCATCTTCTGAATTTTATAAGGGGAGAACTGCAATTAACAAGGTTATTAAGCACCTGCTTCTTGCAAGGGATTATTCAATACACAGATTGAAAACAACATGGTCTCTGTCCTAAAGGAATTTGCGGCCTTGTGGGAGGTGTACAGTAAATACAAAGATAAGTAAAGTACACAATAGATGAAAATGAAGTCAAAGAAGAGGTGGCCGGCAGTGATCTACGAACTTTTGAGGAAAGAAAGAATACATTAATTTGGAAGCAGAGATTCAGGGAAGGTTTCATCTGAGCTGAGCCTTGATAAGATTAGAATGGAGTGCATTCTAAGCATGAGGGAATAGGCAGGGCAAATGCCCAGAAGGGGAGAGTGCAGCCTGCAGTGTTGATGGTGCGAAGGGAAATAATGTGAAATAGGGGAGACGGGTATTACAGATTTGGGCAGGGCTTGAGAGGCTGCCTGATCCAACCCCTCCCTGGCTAAGAATGTCTCTACAACCCACCATTCCAGTGTGGATGGTTTGAGGCAGTTGGAAGACCTTGGTGCCAGGCAGAGAAGTTTGTATCGATGCCATGGACCGGAAAGAGGCACTGAAACCTTTTGGGCATGACAATATGTGTTGGTCAGACTGATGTGTTAGGAAGGTTATTTTGGCAGCTGCATGAAGGACAACTGGAAGGGTGACCATTCGACAGGCAATTGCAGGGCTTGGCTTGAGACCCATTAGCAAGTTTTGGTGGGTTACTATTAGAATGACAGACAGTTAAAGTCTCAGCACAGTTAAATTCTCTTGGGTGCCTTCCTTTCCAGTGTTCTTCTCCAGTTTAAAAGAGAAAGAATTTATTAATATGAATAAACCTTTTTCTTGTTCCCTTAGTATGAGTAAGGTCATGCAGTACCAAGGCTGTCGTAGCCACATTAAGGACCGGAGTAAAGTGACTGAGTTGGAGGACAAGTTTGATTTGCTGGTTGATTCCAATGATGTTATTCTTGAAAGAGTGGTGAGTAACATGGCCTGATGATCTGCATCAGCTAGGAAATGAAACTGTCTTGTGACAGTTAAGTGTCCTATACCCAGAGATGCTGCTGGGGGAGCATACACTAAGAAGTGATTATGTCTGTGGTAAAGCTTACAAAGTCCTTTATAGACATTATATCACAGCAGTCCTCCAAGGCTCCACAAGTATTATTATCCTCATTATCCTGTTGGCAGAAAATGAGGCTTATTGACTCATCTCTGTTATACAGCTAGTGAGTTTCTGAGGCAGTATTTCAACCCAGGTCTCTTCTAACACCAAGCCAGGAGCTCTTTTTCATCACATCACATGCCTTCTATTGTAGATGAAGCAAAACCCTTAGTACATTAGAAAAACATTATGGTATTTCTCACTGGCAGTGCATATTTCTGTCTTTCTGGGCCCTAATTTCCCTATTTCTAAGAAAGGGGCCTCTATAATCCCTTCTGACTCCAAATAGTGTCATCCTATGGTGCTCTGAAGAATTTGTTCTTGACTCATTTCATCTTAACTCAGAAATCTTCAATGAGGACACAGCAGAGAGCTCGGGAGGGCAACAGTTATTCAGTTATGAGCCTGAATGTTTCTGAAAAGTGCTTTGTTTGGTAGGATTTCCTAGTCATCTTTCACATTGTAACAAAATGTCTTGCATTCTGCAAATCAATCTTTGTAGAATTTAAGGCAAAGGACTTACCAGTGAAATATCACTTCTCTTATTACCTATCTATCTATATATCTACACACACACACACACACACAAGTGTGCTCGAGACCTCTCCCTTTGGTGGCTAACCTTGGGAAAGCTATCTTCAATAGCTGCTTCTACTTCACTCTCTTCTTAACTCCCTACAGACTGACTTTTGGCCTCATTATTCAACTGAAGCCACTCTCTCCAAAGTTACCAGTCAGTGATCTCTTAATTGCCAGATCTAATGGCCTTTCCTCATTTCTCATCCTTCTTGACCCTTCTGCAGCATTTGAAACTGCAGATCACTCTCTTCTCCTTGATACATTCTTCTCTCCAGGTTTTTGTGATACTACTCTCTCACTTTTCTCCTCCTACCTGATGGACCCCTCCTTATTTGCTGGATCCTAATCCAGGTCACTCCTGCTTACTGTAGATTTCCTCCAAGGCTCTGTGCTCGGCTATCATCTCTTCTCCCTTTATCCTCTATCGCTTGGTGATGTCATTGGGTCCCATGGATTCAATTATCACCTCTGTGAAGATGATTCTCAGGTCTTTTGTCTAGTCCTAACCTCTCTCCTGATCTCCAGTCTCTCATCTCCAGTTGCTTATTGGACATCTCAAACTAGATGTGAACGTTTCAAACTCAGTGTCTAAAGCTAAACTCACTATCTTTCCCTAAAAATCTTCTACTCTTCCTAAATTCCCTGTTGCTATTGAGAACACCACCGTCCTCCTAGACACCCAGATTTGAAAACTACATAGGTATCATCCTCAATTCCTCACTTTCTTTTTTTTATTAATTTATTTTGATTTATCAATAATCACTTCCATATGCTTTTGAGTTTAAAATTTTTCTCCCCCTTCCTCCCCACCACCCTCCCCAAGACAGCTCACAATCTGATATAGGCTGTACATTTACATTCCTATTAAACATATTTTCACATTAGTGATGTTGTAAGTAAAAAATTAAAACCAATAGGAGGAACCATTAGAAAGAGGAAACAAAACTCAACAGAAGAGAAAAAAAATAGCAATTCAACTTCCATAGTTCTTTTTTTGGATGTGTATAGCATTTTTCATCACAGGGCCTCTGGAGATGTCTTAGATCCTTGTATTGCTGGGAAAGGTTAAGTTTATCAATATTAGTCATCGCACAACATGGCTGTTATTGTGTACAACGTTGTCCTGGTTCTGCTCACTTCACTCAGCATCAGACCATACAAGTCTTTCCAGGTTTTTCTGAAGTCAGCCTGTACATCATTTCTTACAGCACAGTAGTATTCGATTACATTCATATACCACAACTTGTTCAGCCATTCCCCAATTGATGGGCATCCTCTCAATTTCCAGTTCTTTGCCACCACAAAAAGAGCTGCTATAAATGTTTTTGTACATGCCTCACTTTCTTTCAAAACTCCCATGTCTAATCTGTTGCTAAGTCCTGTTGATTTTACCTTCATAACATCTTTCCTCTGACACCTGCCACCACTTTGGTGCAGGCCCTCATCACCTCGTATCTGGATTATTGCAATAGCTCCCAGGGCAGGTGTCTCCTTGCTTTAGGTTCATCCTCCACTTCATTGTCAAATCGATCTTTCTAAGTCACAGGTCTGACCATGTTACCATTCAGTCAACTCCAGCGACTCTCTGTTACCTCTGGGATCAAATAGAAAGTCATGTGTTTCATATTCAGTCCCTTCACAACCTGGCTGCTTCCTGCCTGTCTAGTCTTCTTATGCCTTGCTTCCCCTCCACATATTCTACAAACCATTGACACTGGCCGCCTTGCTATTCCTCACACAGGACACTGCATCTCCTGACTTCTTGATGAGGAGGGGCTGCCTCCATGCCTGGAAAACTCCCCCTTCACCCCCACCTCCTGGCTTCTCTGACTTCCTTGAGGTCTCAGATAAAGTCCCACCTTCTGCAGGAAGCCTTTCCCAGTCCTCCATATTCTTAGTGCCTTCCCTCCAAGACAACCCAAGTTTATCCTGGGCAGAACTTGTTTGTCCATGGTTGTTTGTATGTTGTCTCCCCATTAGACAATGAGCTTCTTGGGACCAGAGACTGGTTTTTGCCTTTCTTTGTATCCCCGGCACTTTTTAGCTTAGTGGCTGGCACACAACGAGTGTTCCATAAATGCTTCTTGACTTACCTTATAATCTGTCTACTTCTGGTTCTTGATTTTAGGGTATTCTCTTGGATGAAGCATCAGGAGTAAACAAGAATCAGCAGCCTATCCTCCCTGCGGGAATGCAGGTCCCTAAAACGATTGTGTCCAGCTGGAATCGTAAGGTGAGAATTCCTCCTTACCCAGACTGCTCTGACAGTGGTTAACTGTAATTCCTAATTTAAGCTGTAAAATGAGCTTTTGGTAATTGAAATTTCACTCCTGGTTTTGTGGACAAAACTAACTTCTAATTTAGCTTACTGTCCAGCACACCACCACACCACCTCCTTAATGTCCTTTTTTCTGCCTCCATCAGAGCTGCCTGGCTCCTAGGCATGTCATTCTTTAAATGCGTCTTCATTGATGGGAAAATCGTGACATCCATGGGAATGTTACTCTTCTAGTTCATTTAATGCAACAGACCTTTTGAAAGGGACATTGGTGTAGACCGAATTGAGGAATTCTCTCTCTCCTTAGGCAGGAGAGTATAACAAGAAAAAACAGTCTGAAACTTTCCGACTGCTTCATGCCAGGAATGTCGTTCGGCCTCAGCTAAGGTTTCGAGACAAGGTGGATAATTCCAACACGCCATTTGTCCCCAAAATCTTCATCAAGCCCAATGCTCAGAAACCTCTGGCTCAGGGTGAGTCGTCTCGGCCAGCTTTCCTTTCGGTCTAGGGTCAATAGGAATGTTGAGTGAGAGGCTGGAAAATCGTGAAATCGTCCCACATCTGGCTGCTTCGTCACGCGAAGTCTCAGTCCCTTCAGAAATACAGAATATTGGGGTTTTAAGTGTTGATCTCACATGTATAAAATCAGCTTTTGTCTGCTTTGGTCTCCAGCACTCACCAAAGAGAGACGTGAGCGACAAGAACGCCCTGAGGATTTGGATGTGCCGCCTGCCTTAGCAGATTTTCTCTATCAGCAGAGAACTCAGCAGATTGAACAGGATATGTAAGAGATCAGTCATGGTTGGGAGGGTTTATAAAATTTAGCATGAGATGGACTCTTAGCTGCCATTTAGTTAGATATTCCCAAAAGAGATTGTAAGTGGAGTCCAGAGTCTCACAATTGGAGCAGTGTCAAATAGGAGGTTCCCACCCAAGGCCTCAGATGAAATCCAGGGCTCTTTTACCACATCACATTGTTTTCTCGTGTTAATTCTCACTTTCATTTCTTTGTCATTCCTGTAAATGTGAGATTATGCCTTAGAGAATCAGAGAAGCGGTTCATAGGAATGAAATGCTGAAAATTATCAATTAGCCTTTTGATGTGTAGCCTAAGAAAGTCTCTGTGAGCATATAACTTTTCATACAAGTATTGGTAGAGAAATGTTGCAATACATCAGTTGGTCATGTGCCTGAATACCAGGGTGACGCCTGCCCCCTTCCCTTCACACTGTCAAGCCCCTGGTTTGATATTCCAAAACCCAAGCCCGTAGGCTAGAGGGCAAGGAGGAGGTCTTCTTTTTAAAATGTCTCACAGCCTCTAGCACGATGCCTCACTCATAGCAGGCACTTAATAAATATTTTTCTTTTTTCTCCTTTTTTCAGTCTTTGGTATGAATTTTCACTTTACATTTTAAAATAATCTATCTAATGTTTTATATATATATATATATATATATATATATATATAAAACTTTACAATAGTAACCTCTCAGTAACTCTTTGCTAGTCCCCTTTTGATCCTTCTAGTTTTACATTCACGTTTCCTTACACATTTTGTACATATTTGTAATTATTGTGTTATGTGCTTCCTTTTGTCCTACTTTATTTCATCTATTCCATTATATCTGCCTTTTCCATATTTCTTTATTTTTCTCACACTCCTCTTTCTTAATGGTGTCATTCATTCTCTGGTTCCTTTATTGTGGTGCGAGTGTGTCTATGTGAGTGCCCCAGTGTCTGGCAGGTGCTGCCAAGCAGTCATGGACCTGGGGACCATTAGTGGAGGGCCAGCCTAGCTGAGTGTAGAGAAAATCATCATTAGTTTGGCCACCATATGATTTTTTTTCTTGCCACAGTAACTCACCTAAACTATTCCTAAGACATGAGAATTGTAATTTTTGTCAATAGACAGAGAGCCTGCAATGACTGAATTAGAGATCCTTGAATTACAGTAGTAAAACAGTAGAACTCTGCCACACTAATATACCATGACTTGCTCAGGCACTCCCTGCTTTTTGAGATTTTTGCTGTTAGAAATAATGCAGTTTTTATGGTTTCTAGAATGTGTGTGCCATTTAAAAATTCATTTCATTTCTCCTGAGGCTTTTGTTCTCATTCCCTTTCCCCAAATCATAATAGATCCGGGGTCAGGAAAGCTGCCATTTTTCCTTTGGCTGATTTCTTTTTCACTTCATCCAGGTTTGCTCATCCCTACCAGTATGAACTGGATCACTTTACTCCACCAGAGGCAGTCCTTCAGAAGCCACAGATTCAGGTTAGTCTCCAACCTACATTCTAGAATGGGGTCCCTGCAGGAAGGGAGTGAAAATCTACCAATATTCATTTATTAATCACCCTTTATGTGCCTGGTACTATGCTAAGGACATAAAGACGAAGCTAACCAGCACCTGTTTGCAAGGACATCTTCTAATGGGGACGTAATGTATACAAACATGTAGGTATATGTGAGATATATTCTCAGGGTATGAAATTACCATCTGGAAAGGCCTCCTACAACAGGTGATATCTAAGCTGAGAGAGTCCAAGAGGTCTAGGTGAGGAGGGAAAGTATTCCAGGGATGGGGCTAGCCAGTGAGTGCAGATGTACAGAGATGGGAGGTGCAGCAAGTCACCAGTGAGTTTGGGGGCTCTATATATCTGTATATCTCATCTTTGTAGAGATGATGACTGAACCCATAGGAGCTGATGAAATCACCAAGTGATAGAATGTAGAGAGAAAAGAGGGCCTAAGGCAAAACCTTCTGGTACCCATAGTTAGTGGGCATGGCATGATGAAGACCCAGCAAAGGAGATAGAAGGAGAGGTTAAAAGAGAGAATCAAGAGAGGGGAGTATCATGAAACCACAGAAAAGAGAGAATATGAGGAGGAAAGAGTGGTCAGCAGTCTCAGGTGCTACGGAAAGGTCAGAAGGTTGGGCATTGAGTAAAGGCCATTTAAGTCGACAGATAAGAGATCCTTGGTAACTTTGCGGAGAGCAGTTTTATTTGAGTGATGAGATCAGAAACCAGTTAGTAGAGATTTTAAAGAATGAGAAAAGTGGAGGCACCAAGTATAGACAGCTTTTTCAGGGAGTTTTAGCTGAGCAGGGAAGAGAGATATTAGATGATAGTGATGTTTGTAATAGGATCTAGAAAGGGTTTTTTTTTTTTTAAAGAGAAGGGATGCTTAAGTGTTGTATTTATGGCTTAGTTTGTTGGTAGTAAGTGACAGGAACTTTGGAGACTGTCTCCAATTCATCACTTTGTTTTGACTTTGGGGAAGATGATTAGTCACTTTTACTATTTCTAACAGTAGTTTTTTGTTCTAGATCTACAGACCTGTAGAAGAAACACCCTGCCATTTTGTATCCACCCTTGATGAACTTGTGGAACTCAATGAAAAACTCCTGAGTTGTAAAGACTTTGGTGTAGATTTGGAGGTAGATTTTTTTTACCCTTGATTTAAAATTTGCTGTTGTCTTATTGGGAAAGCAATTAAACTGTAATTTCCATGTATTTTCTCATAAAATAAGTTTTTCAAAAATTCAAAAACTGGACTTTGAGGTAATATAGAATGAAACCTGGTGACAACTTTTTCTCTGTGCCCCATCTCCTCTTTTTGTTTGTGTTAGCACCACTCTTACAGGAGTTTCCTAGGTTTGACATGCCTAATGCAGATTTCCACCCGAACAGAGGACTTCATTATTGATACCCTGGAACTTCGATGTGACCTGTATATTCTCAATGAGAGCTTCACAGATCCATCCATTGTTAAGGTCAGCTTATGCTTTTGAACTGTTGTTGTGTAATGACTGAGAGAGCTGAGTGACATATTAAGCCTGCTAACCGTTTTTTTTTACTACAGACTCAGTTAATGTAAAAGAGCTAGTGCTGTGTTTCTGGCTAGAGTGAGATGGGATTGCTCTGTGTTTAACTTTTTATATAAAAACATGATATGGATGTAGGGAAAGAGACATTGGCTTTGGAGTCAGAAGACTTGTGTTCCTATTCAGGCTTTGCTATTTATCACCTGTGTGACCTTGGACAAGTAATTTAGCTAACCCCTCCAGACCTTAATTTCCCTCTATAAAATGAGAAGGTCAGACGAGATGACCTAAACTTCTGGCTCTGGTCCAGAGCAGGCGACATTTAACTGGTAGCCATTCAGAAGAATATTTGTTCATTTTCACAATTGACTGAATACCAACAGTGGTAATCCATTGATTATACTGATAATGTATTAAGCTAGTAGGCAACTGTAAGCCAGTGAGCTTGATTTTTATTCCTTCTCAAATTCTAATTATTCAATATTTATTGAATAATATACTTTTGTTTGACCCTTTGATCGTAAATAACAGGCAAGGCATAAAACAGAGAGGCAAACTCACTAAAGGATTTCGCCAGTGATGACCCAATGCAGAATCCTAATTGAAGAAGGATCCCCTATAGGTAGTGGGGCCCTCCACTTCATCTTTGTGAATGGCAGTATTGGCTACACCAAGCCTCAGAACATTTCAGAATGTCCTGGAAGAGAGTTTGACCTGAGAGAGAAAGAGAGAGAGAGAGAGTGTGTGTGTGTGTGTTTGTGTGTGTGTGTGTGTGTGTGTAAACACACACATGACAGAAAACAATAAATATATGAGTTGGGCGCAGAGTTGAACAGAAGGTAAGAGGGCTGGATTGCCTTCAGTAGATAGCAGAGATCTTTTTATAATCCCAAACTTCTCCCAAAGACAGAAGCAGATCTTTCTAATACCAGTATTCTTGTGTTCATGGAACATGAGAGCCTCTGAGGAGTCAGGCATGAGGATCACACCAAGATCAATGGTTGTAGGTGGGGCCAGGCCAGGACCAGTGAGGAATGTCAGAAGAGCACTTGAATGAAGGCTATCATCAGAGAAGTATGTGAGCATAAAAGAAAACAGGCTGGTCCCATATCCAGGTGAAGGAAGCCAGGTAGATGGTCCGAGCACTCTACTGGTGTCCTCAGATTCCATCAGAGAGGGAGAAAGGGAGGAAAGTCTCTTAGGCATTGTGGCCAACATTTTGGAGGCCATGGACAAGAGTTGCACAACACAGGCAGGTGTGGATGGGTTGCAACTTTGGTGAAAAGGACATCTGAACAGATAAAAGCATAAGACTATATGAGCGTTTGAATATACTTAAAGAGACAGTGTACAAACTTCTAGAAAAGTAAGTGATGATCGAAAAGAACCTACATGGCCTCAAAAAGAACAGGTCGCAAACTCACCTTATTTCTTTTGTTGGCAGAGTTAATAAACTGGGATCTCAGAGGAATGCTATAAACATAGTTTGTGTGGATTTTAGTACAGCATTTGATAATATCTTTCATGCTATTCTTGTGGAAATCTGACACAGATGTGGGCTAGATGATGGTATAAGTAAATAAAATTAGAAATGGTTAAATGAAGTAGCCCCTTTTGGTAGTGGCAAAGAATTAGAATCTAAGGGGGTGCTAGGGATTAATTGGGGAATGACTGAACAAGTTCCATGGTTTCACAGAATCCTGGGAAGACTTGTGTCAACTGATGCAGAATGAAGTAAGCAGAACCAGGAGAACATTTTATACAATAATAACAATGTGGTAAAAAACAACTTTGAAAGATTTAGGAGCTCTGATCAGTGTAATGATCAGCCAGGAGTCCAGAAGACTCACCATGAGACGTGCTACCCACCTTCTTACAGAGAAGTGAAAGACTCATAATGCAGAACATGACTTTTTTTTTTTGACATGACCAGCGTACATATTTGTTTTGATTGACTGTATGTGTTTGTGATAGGGGTTTTGTTTTTCTTGATTTTTCAGTTAGGGAAGGAGGGAAGACAATGTGGATTTTTTCTGATTGAAAAAAACTTTTTTTTTTTTTAAAGAAATGGTTGAATGACCAGATGCAAGTAATAGTCGTTATCGTTCAATGTCAACTTAGAACATCTCTAGTGAAGTGGCCTAGGGATTTGTGCAGTTTCACATTTGTATCAGTGACGTGGAAAAAAGCACACATAATATTCTTATCAAAATTGCAAATTACAGATTTAAAATCAATCAGTAATGAACATTTTTTTCTTTAAAAATGTTGTCTTTTTTTATCAGTAAAAATCCTCTTCTCGTTTTTACATACTCACCCTTCTTGCCCTCCCCCCCACCCATAAATAAATAAAGAAAAACCCTTGTTTCGAACATCACGAGCAGAGCAAAATCCTTGGCCTTGTCCAAAGAAAAATGTCTCAATCTATACTCTTAGTCCATCACCTCTCTATCAGGAGATGGGTGGCTTCTTTCATCCTGACTGCTCTGGAGTTATGGTCAATAATTATATGGATCAGAGTTCCTTAGTCTTTCAAGGATGTTTGTCTTTACAATATTGTTATTATTATATAAATTGTTCTCCTGATTTTACTCACTTCATTCTGCATCAATTCATACAAGTTTTCCCACCTTTCTCCGAAGGTGTCTCTTTTATTATTTCTTTTTTTTTTTTAGTTTTTTAAAATAATTTACAAACTTTTTTTTACTTAGATTCATTATTCTCTCAAAAGATAAGCACAAAAAGTTCTCCAAATAAGAACTGCAAACAACTAACAACCTTATAAAAGAAGGCTCCAAATCTATAATAATAAGTCATGCAGGCCAAAGAAAACCTCTGAGGTTTCATCTCACAACTATCAGTTCTGTGCAGATATTATTCAAAGGACATCAAATAGCCAAGGAATCACCTGCCGTCTCAAAGCCTCTTTTATTATTTCTTATAGCACAGTAATGTCCCATCCCATTCCTATTACCATAACTTCAACTGTTCCCCGGTTGATGGACACCCCCTCAATTTCAGCTTCTTTACCTCCACTGTAAAAAGAGGTGCTGTAAATATTTTTGGAGTACAGACATAGTGGTGGTATTGCAGGGTCAAAGGGCATAGTCCCCAAATTGCTTTCTGGAATGACTGGATCAGTTCACAGTGTATTGGTGTGCTTGTTTTCCCACATCCCCTCCAGCATTTTTCATTTTCCTTTTCTGTCATATTAGCCAACCTGATAGGTGTGAGGTCGTACTTCTCAGTTGTTTTAATTTGCATTTCTCTAATTATTAATGATTTAGAGCACTTTTTTATACGACTACTGATAACTTGGATTTATTTCTTTGAAATCTGCCTCTTCAAATCTCTTGACCACTTATCAATTGAGAAATGACTGTCATTCTTATAAATCTGAATCAGTTCCTTATATATCTTAGAAATGAGACCTTTATTAGAGAAATTTACTGCACAGGTTTTTTTTCCCCCCATTATCTGTTTCTCTTCAAATTTTAGCTACCTTTGTTTTGTTTGTACATTCTTAGTTATGATCCTTAATTGTGTATTTCCTTCTGTCCTGTTCTCTTACATTTTTTCTTCTTCTTGTTTCCTACTCTCCCTTTTAAAAGAAGAATACAGTGGTGAGAGAGGCGTGTGCCCTGCATCTGGTATATTCTTCTCTGACCCTCTTCTGTTTCCCTCACTCAGAGGCCAGTCACAGGTTCTTGTCCTTTGTTTTCTTTTAAAGTTCTCCCCAGGATCTGCCCTCCTTAGTGAAAGTTTGTTTCTCCCCTTTCTCTTCTGCTTCCCTTTTGAGTAAAATGTATTTCTGTACCCAACTCTGCATATTCTTACTTTGACCAGTTCAGATGAAAGTGAAGTTTAAGTGAAGTCTCCTGCACCCCCTTGCACCCTTGTTTCTGTAGCCTTCTACTTGTGTGCTCTGATTGTGTATGATCATTTTCCCCGTTCTTCCCCTCCCTTCCCATTCTTTGTCTGAGATTATTAAAACATAACAAAAGCACTTCCAAGCCCTCTGTCTTATTAGACTCTCACTATTATCCTCAATTATGATACAGGTCTGATGAGATATATGAATCATCTCCCTATATTGGGATGTAAATGGTTTATCTTTGTTTAGTCTCTTATGATTGCTTCACTTCTGTTCTCTAGACTCCTTTATATCCTGAGTTTCTGCACAGCTCCAGTCTTGTCATCAAGGATACTTAGAAATCCTTAATTTCAGTAAAAGTCCATTTTTTCCCCTTTAGGATTATATTCAGTTTTGCTAGGCAAGTTATTTTTGGTTATAAGTCTTATTTTTTACCTTCTGGAATATCATATTCCAGGCTTTCTTCTGCTAAATCTTGTATAATCCTAACCAGTTCCTCTGTACTTGAACTGTACTTGTGACTACTCTGTTCTTTCTGGCCGCTTACAGTATTTTTTCTTCAACCTGGGAGCTCTGGATTTTAACCATGATGTTCCTGAGAGTTTTCCCTTTTGGGTTTCTCTCAGTAGATGACATTAGATTCTTCTTATTTCTGGTTCTAAGAGATCAGGACAGTTTTCTTGAAATATGGCTTTCTTTTTTTTTGTTGTTCATAGATTTCTGGTAGTTCAGTGATTCTTAAATTATTCCTCCATAATGTTTCCAGCTCAATTGTTTTTTAGTTGTTTTTACAAGATACTTTACATTTTCGTCTATTTTTTTTTGCCAGTCTTTTTTTATTAATTTATTTATTTATTTTTAGTTTTCAGCATTCATTTCCACAAGATTTTTTTTTTTTTACTATTTTTTTTTAAGGCAATTGGGGTTAAGTGACTTGCCCAGGGTCACAGCTAGTAAGTGTCCAGTGTTTGGTCAAAGGCTGGATTTGAACTCAAGTTCTCCTGACTTCAGGGCCGGTGCTCTATCCACTGCCCCACGTAGCTGCTCCCATTTCCACAAGATTTTGAGTTCCAAATTCTCTCTTCATCTCACCCCTCCCCCCACCCTAAGATGGCATGCATTCTGAATACCCCTTCCCCAATCTGCCCTCCCTTCTCCCCCCCCCCCCCCCCCCCCCCCCCCCGCCTTATCCCCTTCCTCTTCTATTTTCCTATAGTTTGCAGTCTTTTGACTTTGTTTTAGTATTTTTTTTTTTGTCTCGTGGAGTCACTATTTTCTGTTTGGTCCATTCTCGTTTGACTTGGGCAAGGTTTTATAACTCTTGTGTGAAGCTGTTAATTCTCTTTCCAATTTTTTTTTCCATAGCTCTCATTTCTTTTCCTTTTTTTTCCCTCTAGAATTCTCATTCCATTTATAAAAACTTTTTTTTTTAACTCCTGCTTTATCTCTCCCACGTGTTCTAGTCAAATTTCTTCCCAGGCTGTGTTTTTCCTTGTGGATATTTTGCAGTTATTCTCTTCTTCTGTATTTGTGTCTTAAGCGTCCTTATCACTGTTACAGCTCTTTATGGTGGGACTCTTTCTTTCTTTTTTTTTCTTATTTTTCATTCTTCTGGCTTACTTTCTGACTTTGGATTTTCTGTTAGGTCTGGGCTCTGCACACTTCTAAAGAGAATGTCTGGGCTGAGCATGGATCCTTCGACTGCTTTCTTAGGGTTTGTTGTAGGCTATTGATTCTAGGATCTCAGAAGCATCTCATGTTGGGGACCCATGAGCTTTCAGTTTTCTCAGAGTGGTCTGTTATAGGGAAAAGTCTGATTATTGCCCTTCTGGTCTGAGCTCTACAAGTTCCTGACCTGGGTTTGCATCTGAGCAACATACATTTAGGCTTGCCCCTGGCTTGAATTTGAATAGACTGCTGCTGGATTCAGCCTCTCCCAGCCTGCTGGGAAGCTCTACTGGTTCAGATGGACAGAACTGCAGCCTTCCTGGAATTCTAGAGCATGTAGGATCCTGGAACTGAGATCCTGCTTTGCTCCCAGGTCACACAGCTGCTATTTGCTTCTGAACTTGCTCCTTGCTTAGCATACAGCCAAGGCCCATGACTGCCCCGTACCCAGAAACCCCAACCCTAGGTGCTAGTCCTCTCCTCAGGGCTTCCTGGAACTGGGTAGTGAGTGACAAAGTTACCAGTTAGCACCTATTGCTCCCTCCTGCACAAGGTTGGGGTGCAGGGTGTGGGGGGGGGTTCCCTAGAATCTCTTGTTCTGGTGCACAGCCTCTGTCCTCCTTTAAGCATCTATGCTGGAAGACTCCTTGCGGCAGGTCCTGGCTGGAGCCCATCCCCAGTGTCCAGAGGCCTCTTTGTCTATCTCCCTGTCCCAGCCTGCACTGGAAAAATGGCTCATGATTTTTTTTTCTTGGATTTCACAATCAGGATTTGCTTTGATACATTTTCAGTATATTTGGGGAGGAATTATAGAGATGAAAACTCAACTCAACTTCTTCCTTCTACTTTGACATCTTGACTCTGCCTTCATAAACAGTATTTCTTATGTGCCTGCTCTGTATCAGACGCTGTGCTAGGTGCAAAGGATACTGATTCAGTGAATGAAACAATCTCAACACTTACTTTACATTCTAATGAGGAAAACTAAGTACCAAATCAATATGAAGAGAATACCTAAAACAAATATAAGGTAATTAAATACAAAATTATTTAGGAGGGAGGGCATTGTTGAGGGAATCAGGAAAGGCTTCATAAAGAAGGTAATGTTTAACCTGAATCATGGAGGAAGAGACAGAGCTGAGGAGGCAGTGGGTTTTCAGGCATTTGGGACAGCCAGTCCAAAGTGACAGAAATATGAGACGGAGCATGATTCGTGAGGAATAGAGAGAAGGACAGTTTGCCTATATTGCAGAGAGCCAGAAAGGGAATAATGGCCAAAGATAAGTTGGGAATAAAAACAAAACAGGAGTGTTTACATTTTATCCTAGAGGCAATAGGAAGCCGCCAAAATCGGTTAAATAGGGGAGTCACATGAACAGATCTGTACTTAAGGAAAATTACTTAGGCAGCAGTGGTTAGGATAGATCAGAGGCAGGGAGACCAGTAGGAGGCTACTGCACTAATCTAGGCAGAAGCAGGAGGGTTTGAACTAGTGGTATATGTGTACAAAGAAGGGCCTGCTTGAGAAACATGTTGTCAGTTGTAGAAGTGACAATATTTATTTGGCAGCTGGTTAGGTATGTGGAGTGAAGGAGAGTGAGGAGTAATGCCAAGGTTACAAACCTGGGAGACTGGAAGAGTGTTGATGCCTTGCAGAAATGGAAAGTTAGAAGGGGGTGGTGATAAGTTGGGTAGGGGGACTGATAATGTGTGCCATTTTGGACATAGTTAAATTTGAGATATCGCCAGGATAATCATTTTGAAATATCAGGCATTTGGTGAGGTATGATTGAAACTCTGGGAGACACTGGGGCGGATTTAAGCTGTTAAAGCCCTAAGACTTTTGGGACGTGCTGTATAGATCTGCAAGGCATCTATATAGAGATAATAATTAAATCCATGGTAGCTGATGTGGTTTAAAAGAGGAAAAAGGGAACAGAAGAGGGCCTGAGATAGAACTATAGTACACACCCACAGTTACGGAGTGTGACTTGGTTGATAAGCCAACGAGAAGATTGAGAAGACAGAGCACCAAGTCTGGAGTCAAGAAGACTCCTTCAAGTCCCGCCTCAGACGCTTCCTAGCAGTGCGACCCTGGGCAAGTCAGTTCACCCTGTTTGTCTCAGTTTCCTCACCTGTAAAATGAGGTGGAAAAGGAAATGGCAAAGCACTCCAGTATCTCTGCCAAGAAAACCCCAAATGGAGCCATGAAGAATCAGACACCATCAAAACGACAGAAGTAGGAGAACCAGGAGAGATTAGTGTAACGAAAGGCCAGAGAAGAGAGAGTGTCCAGGAAAAGACGATGGTCAGCAGTGTCATGCATCAGATAGCTTAAGAAGAATGAGCACTAAGAAAGATTGTCAGGTTTGACAATTAGTCACTTTGGAAAGAGCAGCGGCAGCTGAGTGGTGGAATCTGAAGCAGTCAGGAATGATGGGAGAAGTGGAGACAAGTGAGGGTAGATGGCGTTTTCTGAGGTTGCCTATCATAATAGTACATCGAACTTGAGGCAAGGGTAGAGCCTAGTAAAATTGTTTCAGGGTTGGGCTTGGGGAGACAGGGGCATGTTTGAAGGCTGTATGTTAGTGGAAAAGTAAAGAGGGGGGATGATGGAGGTTGTGATTTGTTGGAGAAGACGGGAAGGGTGGGACACAAAAGGAACGCAAAGCTCACACACTGGCTGCCAGGATTAAGATCCAGGAGCATCTTGCCAGATTACAACAGTACATTGAATCTACTAAGATGGAATTTAATAGGGACAAGTATCACATAGTTGGGTTCAAAAATCCTCCTTCACAGATACAAGATCGAAGAGACATGGCTAGATGATAGTTTATTTGAGAAACTGGGGGATTGGTGAACAGCAAACTCACTCTAAATTGGCAGTGTGCCAACAGTTATTGTGATCTTGGGCTGTGTTGAGAGGCAAAGCTTTGGAGAGGAAGGGGGGTGGGGCAGGGAGGAACGATAGTCTACTGTCCTGTCCGTTGCTCCAGACAGCTGGAGTAATGCGCTTATTCAGGAAGAACACTGATGAGTTAGAGACCACAAAGAGGACAGCTGTCAGGATAGTGAAGGAACACAAGGTCAGAGAGGTGTCAAACTCACTTCCCAAAACAAATTAGCGTAATTGAGAAATGTTTAACAAAATCAATGAAAATACATACATAATGCTAATTTATAGTTTTCTAAGCCTGCAGTGATCCAATTATATTTGTTACCACTGGTTAGAAGAATTGGGAGATGTTTGGACTGGAGAAGAGAATGGGATGGGGTGGGGGGGTGATAGCCCATCCTCAAGTGGTTCAAGAACTGTCAGTAGTGATAATAGTTATAACAGTTGGTACCAGTATACTACTTTGAAGTTTACAAAACCCTTTACATACAATACCTCATTTGAACCCCACAACAACTCTTTTAGGTGGGTTGGCAAATGTTATCATCTTCATTTTATAGATGAGGAAACTGAGATTCAGCTAAAATAAGTGGCTTGTCCGTGGGCACACATCTAAGAAGTGCCTGAAGATTTAAATCTGGGTCTTCGTCACTCCACGTCCAGCACTCCCTCCTCTCCACCATTCTGTCCTGTGTCAGAAGGATTAGAGAAGAGAGAACACTAGTTGTAGGCTAGCTTTAGCAAGAGGGCAAAATTGAGGAGAGAGAAATTTAGGTTTGATGTAACAAAAAACTTTCCAGAAGCCATCCAGAAGTGTTGTGCCCTGCCTTGGAAGAGGTAGGTCTCCTGGAGGGGTGGGAGGTGCACTGGTTAAACTTGTTGTAGAAGGGAAACCTCTTTGTAGGAGTAGCTAGACTGGCAGGCTGCTCAAGTCCCTTCCAATTCTGTGGTTCTTTTAATGTCCTCAGAATTCTTGGCATGATTGTTGTATGCCTGGGTTAAACAGATTGAGACGAGTTCTGAGCCCACAGCCTAGTCTCCATTTGAATTTCCAATGTGGGGCTCAGTCGCTGGGGCAGAATGAGCTCCAGTGCCTTTCATGGTTTTGGTTTTGCTTTCCAGGTCTTCCATGGTGCTGATATGGACATCGAGTGGCTGCAGAAAGACTTTGGGGTGTATGTGGTGAACATGTTTGATACTCACCAGGCAGCTCGCATCCTCAACCTTGGCAGGCACTCACTGGATCACTTACTGAAACTCTATTGCAACGTGGAAACAAACAAGCAATATCAATTGGCTGACTGGAGGATACGGTATGTTTCTTGCTGATGACTCCATTGGCTTAAAATTGGTGCCCAAATGAACTCGTCTTTGGAGCACCAGGTTTATATCTCTGTTCATAACCTATATGATTTACAAGGTAGGTGTTCTCTGCCTGTTCTGTAAGGATTGCCATTGGCATAAAAGCCACAGGGAATTTCAGAGGGATAATTTGCACTTATATGGGCTGGATTTGTTATTGTGGGTGAAAGGAGAGAATGGGCAGGAAATAATTTTTAGTAACTCCTTAAAGGAGAATTGTAGTCATTAAGGTTGCCTGTGCAGTTCCCTTTTCTTGTGCTTTAAACTCACATCTTTCTGGTGTATCATGTATAATATGTTTGAGATAGCACAATGCGGTAATTCTTTTGACTTTTTACTTGGTGTTTTGTAATAGTATAACTTGGCATTTGGACTTCCTTGGAGCTCATGTTCCCCTTCCCCAGCAGCTGGACAAAGCACTACAGTTCCATCTGTCAGTTGGAAGCACCACTAAACATTGTGTCTCCTTATTGGTGGTGATTGAGAAGTAACCCAACTAAATAAAATCATTATCAAATAAAACTGTTAGCAAAATAACAAAGGTCATAGCTCACATTTCTCTGTGCCTTGATGGCATGCAGAGCGCTTTCCTCACCACAGCCCTGGGAGGTAGTTTGTACAAGTCTTGTCCCTGTTTTCAGTGGAGGAAATAGAGCCTCAGAGAAGCCAAGTGGTTTTCCCAAAGGCCCCCAGCTTGTAAGTCAGGCGTCCCTGCTTCTCGGCCTCTCTTTGTGGGCACTGTGGCGCTCCCGGTGTAAGAGAGGGCACAACCAAAGCCTTCTTTGAAAGCCAGGAGAAGCCCTGTGCTGCAGTGGGAAGATCCCTGACCAAGGCTCAGCATAGACCAGGTTTGAGTCTCAGTTCTGGACAAGTCATTTGCCCTCTCTCAGCCTCAGCTTCCTCATCTGTAAGACAGGAATGGAAAAACTTCTAATACCGATCCCAGTGTTGTTCTAAGGGTCAAAATAGATCATCAGAGGAGCATAGATGGAGGACTTTACAGGGCATCTGGTCCTGCCCTCTCATTTTCCAGATGATAAAGCTAAAGCCCAGAGAAATTCAGAGATTTGATAGACTCTCGGAACAAGGGGCCTCTGAGGCCCTGTTGCCTAAGAATCCCCACCCACCAGCACCTTCCCACAAGTGGCCATCCATCCTGGGAGCGGGGACCTGCATGGAGGAGGCGCCTTGGGGTTGCCCTAATGATGAGCCGAGCTTTCAAACCTCATTTGGCCTCTGTAGTTTTGCTCATTGCTCCTAATCATGTTCTTGAGGACCAAACAGAACAAGTCTAATTTCTCATTGGTGAAACAGCCCTTCAGTTAACCTGAGATAACTGTCTTCTCCCTCCTAAGTCTCATCTTTTCCATGCTTAACATCTGCAGTTCCTTTGACTGATTGTCAAATGACAGGAACTCACAAACTTTTAACCATCCAGGTAGCTCTCCTCTGGACCCTCTCCAGCTTATCAAATTTCTCCTTAAACCATAGCGTGCAGAAGTATCCTTACCTATGACCCACACAGGTAGTGAGTGACAGAGTCCTGCTTTAAATCGAGGTCCTCTCGGTCCTAATCTAACCTTCCTTTTGTGCCCCATGCTGCTCCCACTGTGTGTGGTGCAGGTATTGTGGGGAGAAAAAGCACTTTGTACTTCTGCAAGGTCTTGCTCACCATATCAGTGTGAGACACCCTTTTCATCCAATTGCTAATCTGCGAATTACAGTAAAAAGATGCTGAAGTGAATAATGTAACTTATGCATTGTGCTTTAGGGCCTGGCGAGTATTCATTCATTGATTCAACAAATATTTATTACCTGTAAAAACCTTATGCCAGGTGGTAGTCGGAATAGTTAAGATAGCTGCCACTAGAAGAAATCACCAAAACTTCCCTTGTTGTCGCATCTCTAGACCTTTACCTGAGGAAATGTTTAACTACGCACGCCATGATACTCATTACCTCCTCTACATCTATGATAAGATGCGTTCAGACCTGTGGGAACGAGCAAACGGGCAGCCAGCTCAGCTGCAGGTGGTGTGGCAGCGGAGCAGGGACATTTGCCTCAAGGTATGGCCTTGCCAGAGTCCATACAAAAGCGGGTGGGCGGGGGCGGGGGGGGGGGCGGGGGGGGGGGTTGTTTCCGTCATTTGCTCTCATTCATTGCTAGAGGCCAAAAGTACATCTACTTATCTTGGCCCTTGTTCTCTCCATCCTTTGCAGAGGTTCATCAAACCGATTTTCACCGAAGATTCGTACCTTGAGCTGTACAGAAAGCAGAAGAAGCATCTTAGCACCCAGCAGCTCACAGCCTTCCAGTTGCTCTATTCGTGGAGGGACAGAACAGCCCGGAGGGAGGATGAGAGTTATGGGTGAGACAGTGGTGGAACAGAAATTATTTTAATACTTTCAGCAAGGCAAGCCTGCTGGCAAAAGAAAGATGGATTTACTGCCCAGATCTGTAATTGAGTCTTTCCTGCCGAGTTACCGCATTGTTTATTTTGTGACATTTGTTAACTCTCCTGGAGAGAACTTTGTGGGGGCCACCCCCGGTCTTACTAAGCCTACTGTGCTTCCGTTGCAGCTATGTCCTGCCCAACCACATGATGCTGAAGATAGCTGAGGAGCTGCCCAAGTGAGTCTGTGTGCTGGCAGGATGGCAATCTCAGGGCTCCCATAGTCTTCAAAATCCCATTTTCCAGATTGTTGGTCAAGGTTGCTCTTCTGCTCAGAGACCATCAGTACTAATTATGTCCCTGTGATAAGTGCTGAAAGTATGAGGGTAGATACAAGGGAGGCCCTGCCCTCAAAGATCTTACAATCTAAAGGGAAGGAAAGGAAAGGTATGCATGGAGGTGGGAAGGGAAGAAAGGAAAATTCATAAAGGAGGTAGCCCTTGGATTGGACCTTGAAGGAAAGACTCAGAGGTTAGCTTTTTCTGAACCTCACCTCAAGTGAACGTTTCCTTGGCCTCACTGAGTTAATAGTGGCCAACAGTCTGCTGATAAACCTTTGGCCTTTGGTGAAGTCATTGGACCTGAGCTTGAATCCACTGATCACTCTTCCCATCTGAATATTTTTAAATGCTGTGCTTTTTTAAAGATAAACTAAGTCGTTGTTTGCCTTTAGGGAACCTCAGGGTATTATTGCTTGTTGCAACCCTGTACCTCCTCTGGTGCGGCAGCAAATCAATGAAATGCACCTTCTGATCCAGCAGGCCCGAGAGATGCCTCTGCTCAAGGTAGGATGACATTCGCCTAAAGGCTCTGAAGGCTGACAGGCCTGCTAGAACCTACTTCTAGAACCTACTTCCCACTGGTCACCTTAGGATTTACCCCGCCCAAGGAGACATCAGGAAAATGTTTGGGATTAGACTACAGTGTGCATTGCTCCTGGGGTTTAGCCATACCTACACCGGTATGAGGGCCTCGGGTTCTTTCCTTTCATTTAACGACCGTGACTCAAATGTTTTTTCTTCTTTCATTCTGATCTTTGAGAGTCCAGTAGCTAGTAATGGCAGTGTCTAGAACAGGTTGCTTATCTGTTGAGAGGGGTCTTTAACTTTTTTTTGTGCCATGTACCCCTCAGACAGTCTGGTGAAGCCTGTGGACTTCTTCTCAGAATAGTGGTTTTAAATGAATAACATAAAATGCATGAGAATACAAAGAAAACCAATTATATTGAAGTGAAGATGTGATTTTTTTCTTTTACCCTGTTCAAATACCTGTTGGTGACTGTACACAGAATGAATTTGAGTCAAGAAAATCTGTCAGGCTATTTCTGTAGTTCAGACATGAGGGAGAAAATGCCTTAACCTGAGGTTCTGCTATATAGAATTGAAAGGGTGTGAGAAGCATTGGAAAGGAAAAATCATTAGGACCAGGAGCAGCCATGGAGAGCAAAGTAAAGGGAGGAGAGAAAGGCCATTCTAAGAGTTTGAGCTTGCATTGACAGAATTCATAGAAAAATGGGCAGCAGGGGCAGCTAGATGGTACAGTGGATAGAGTACCAGCCCTGGAGGTAGGAGGACCTGAGTTCACATCTGGCCTCAGACACCTGACACTTACTGGCTGTGTGACCCTGGGCAAGTCACTTAACCCCATTGCCTAACCAAAAAAAAAAAAAGAAAAGAAATAGGGCAGCGTAGGAGAAGGAAGTTATGGGGAAGATGAGTCAAGTGTGTTTGAGGTGAAGACAGGATACAGGAAGAAGGTCTGGGATTTCAGCAGCACCTTGAACTTGGCCTCTTGTAGAGAGGGGTGGTTGACAGACAAGCAGGATGTCTTTGGAAATTACACGTTGAATTGTTATATGCCTGAAAGGACAAGTGTGCTGTACGTGATGGAGTCACTGTTTCATGCACAATCCTCTTTTTGTATGTAGAAGTACTTATTTAACTTGATGTTTAAGTTCAGAATTTTTAAAAAGAATCTTTTTTGAAGTAGTGTTTTAGCAGAATCTTGTGAGAAAATAGGGACAGGAAGAGGCCAACGTGACGAAGAAGAGATGAGGCATTCTGAGTGACAGCACGTGGTCCAGGGTGGCTGGGCCACGGAGCACACATGAGGGAGGAGCAATGCTTAGTCAGCCTGGACTGAGGAGCGTACCCTTGATTGCAGAGGTCCCGGAGCCCCTGGAGTTTATTGAGCAGGCCGACGGCATGGTCAGACCTGCCCTTCAAGAAGATCGCTTTGGCCCCCGAGTGGAGGGTGGAACGTGGCGGGGAGAGCCTGAAGCAAAGATGCGTAGGGTCTCACCATCCAAGCTGCTCCTTCCTCACTCTTTCCTTTTTCTGTCTCCTAGTCTGAACTTGCATCTGGAGTGAAAAAGAGCAGACCCCGACCTGCTCCTGAGGTACTACAGCGCTCTACGTCCTGGGGTGGGCTCCATGTGACCAGACAGACGCAGACTACCAGAAGCAGCTGCTGTCTGTTGGGGTGGAACCGACCCTGGGGTTTTTGACTTCATAGCAAAACTGCAGGAGTGTTTCAGATTCATTTATGGCAACTTTCGTTTTGTCTGCCTTTTTTTTTATACAGAGAGTAGAAAATGCTCTATTTGGACCTCATGACTATTCCCGGGCTCCTCCAGATGATTATCTAAATGTCGCAGCCACAGGTAAATCTCTGGTTTATATCACATGGGGTGCTCTGGTAGTCTTAATTTTTGCTTTCAGTTCAGATTTTGGGTCCTTCTAAGAAACTTGGATGAAGCTTCAGGAAAATTTTGAACCTAAAAGCTTTCCATTGCTTCCGTTTCTGTAGGACCTGTGCCACTTCAGAAAAGGGCAGCCCTCTTCTCTGACAGATATGAAGATGAGAACTTCTCACATGCGGGCTGTCTTGTTGCTACTGCAGTCATCACGTTATTCAGTGTAAGTAACGTCACGGTTTGTTGTACACCTCGCGCCATTGAGTTTACATTATCAAGTCTGATGTCTGTGGCTCTCAGATTCCAAATGTCAGACAGGGTAAGGGAGGAAGGATTTAAGTGCCGACTGTGTTTGCCTCAGTTTCCTCAACTGCAAAATGGGGATAATCACAGCACCTGTCTCTCAGGGTTGTTCTTCCAGGGTGCTTGTGAGGATCAAATGAGGTAATATTTGTAAAAGGCACTTAGCAGTGCCTGGCACATGGGGGAGGGGGGGGAGCTATATAAATGTTTGTTCCCTTTCCTGTACCTCATGGTAATAATAATTCTGTTAATTCACAAGCCTTATATTATTGGACGTAGAAGTTGTTTCCACATTTTTGTTATTACAAGTAATATTGGTACATGTGAGTCCTTATCCTATGTCATGTACCTCTTTTTGGTATAATCCTACTAGTAGGATCACTAGATCAAAGCATATGAACAATTTAGTCATCTGACATAATTAAAAATGATTGTAATTCGAGTCTTTTTTTCCTATTCTAGTTGTATTTACTTTATATATGAAAAACCTTTTTTATATAATCAAAGTCTTTTTTCTTTCATAAGATTCTCTATATCATAATTGGTTACAGATTCCTTTCCTGGCCACAACTGTGAAAGAAATTTTCCATTCTTCAACTTTTTAATGGTGCATCATATGAGAGCCTGAGAAATATTTAGAAATTTAGAAAGATTGCCATTCAGAAGGCTGCATAGATCCATCAAATCCAGTTTTTCCAACATTCTTTTCAAGTTTACAATGTATTTCTTATTTTTCTTTGTTGGATTTGTTAGAGGACTGTTAAAATTGTCTGTACTCAGTGTCCTACTACCTAGATCTTTACTTCTTTTTTTTTTCTATTAAAAACCTGGATCTTATGCCACTTGGTAGGTGAATAATGATATAATCTCATTATGCTCTTAATCATAAAATTGCCCTACTTGTCTTTCTTAATGTTGTATCTGATTTCGATTACCTTATCTGAAAACATGATTGCAATTGCAGCTGAAGTATAATAGATTTTATTCCAGACCCTTCACTTTGAATTTGTATGAATCTTTAGGTTTTAGATATATTTTGTATAAGCACTAAATGGGAGCTGATTATCCTCCTAGTCATCCAGGCTTGCAGTCTAAGTGTTATCCTCAACTCCTCTCCTTCTCTCTCACCACCACCTTCCTTTTCCAATCTGTGACTGACTCTTGTCTGTTTTACCTTCCTAACGTATCTCCCATATGCCTTATTCTTTTCTCTAATACTGCTACTACCCTGGGCAGACCCCCATCACTTCACTAATGCAGTAATGTGCTGGAGGGTCTGCCTACCTCAGTTCTTTCCCCCTTCTAATCCATTCTCTACTCAGCTGTCGAATTGATCTTCCTAAAGCACAGGTCTGATCACATCATCCCCACTATCCCACCATTCAGTCAGCTCCAGTAAGATTCCCTGTCACCTTCAGGATCAGATATAAAATGTTATGTTTGGCATTCAGAACCCTTCACACCCTTCATAACTCAGACCCCTCCTACCCTTTGCAATCTTCTTACACCATACTTTCCTCCATGTATTCTTGGATTCAGTGACACTGGCCTCCTGGCTGTTCCTTGAGCATGACACACCATCTCGCAACTCCAGACATTTTCCCTGTCCTCCATGGTTGGAACTCTCTCTTCATTTTCTGCCTCCTAGTTTTCCTAGCTTCCTTCAAGCACCAGCTAAAATTCTACCTTCTCCAAGAAGCTTTTCCTCATCTTGAGCCCCCTAATGCTAGTATCTTCCCTCTGTTTATTATCTCCAATTTATTCTTCGTATGTCTTGTGTGTACATAGTTGCTTTCATGTTGTTTCCTCCAAGAGGCTATGAGCTCCTTAAGAGCAGAGACTATCTTTTACCTTTCTTTGTACCCCTTCTGCCTAGCATTTGGTAGGCATATTGATTGATTAATACGCTCTTTAAGTCCCTCCCTTTTTGTTGGTGAATTCAGGCCATTAATATTCACGATTATAATAGTTTGGTTTTCCCTCCATTAGATCTTGTGGTATAACTAATTAAAAATCAGTAGTACAAGGTACAATAGTGCTTGTTTTATTTTTACAAGATTGATATTAGTCTCCATACAGCCACCCTCCCTCTTGTCTGTGCCCAGTAAAAAACTTATCTTTGTAATCTTAATCACACACACACACACACACACACACACACACAAACATACTCACATACATACATACATGCATGCGCTTTTCCTATTCTAGGATCCAGCTTTTATTAGTACAAATATTTTTAACCCTTTCCTTCCTAGACAAGGTCATCTGTACTGGATCATTAGGAATCATCCTCTTCTGTCATTCTCTGTTTCTTTATAATAATCCTTCACTTTTGGCTGTGATCTCTAAATATTTAACTACTCCCTCATCCCTTCCTTTCATTTCTCCTGATAACCTAATTCTGTTACCTTTTCAAGGGATTCTTTTTTTACTTACCTTTATATGAGGCATTACTTTAAAATACTCTGGTCTTAGCCCAGATGCCATGTAGTCCAGCCCCTTATATTAGAGATGAGGAAGTGGAGGTTAAATGACTTGCCCGAGTTCACACAGAAAGAGGTAGTGTTGGGGCAGCTAGGTGGCACAGTGGATAGAGCACTGGTCCTGGAGTCAGGAGGATCAGAGTTCAAATCCAGCCTCATACACTTGACACTTACTAGCTGTGTGACCCTGGGCAAGTCACTTAACCCCATTGCCTAACTCCCCCCAAAAAGAAGTATTAGAGGTAGGATTTGAATTCAGGTCCTATGACTTAGAACCACTGCACTTTCCATGGTATCATGCCTGTCTCCAATGGCATTGATTCATTTTTTGCTCTTTATTTCCATCCAGTTCTTGACCATCTGGTGTAATTTTCATGTGCTTGGTCAGTTTATAATTCAGAAGTCCTTTACAATGCTAGATTTCTCATTAAGAGATAATTCAATTTTCTGAGCTTATTGAAGCAATCCACACGCATTTATTGAGCCCTTTCTACGTGCTTGGTGTTATACTGAGCTCTCGGAACACAAAGAAAGGCCAGAATCCTATCCTCAAGGGGTCCATACTTTAACAGGGGAGGCAGCATCCAGGTACGTAATGTAGAAAGTAGATAAAGGTCACCTAAGGGAGGTTGGGGAGGTGGCAGACGGACTGGGAAAGGCCTCCTGCAGACAGTGGGATTTGAGAAGGGAAGTCAGTGAACCTCAGAGGTGTAGGGGTGAGGGCAGAGCGCTCTCTGTGTGGGGGGCAGCCAGTACATAGAGATAGAAGATGGAGTGGCATGTTCGTGGAACTACAGGGATTATAGACTATATGGAGGAGAGTAAGGTGTGAAAAGTCAGGGAACGCAAGAAGGAGCCAAGTCACGAAAAGCTTTAAATGCACAACAGAACATTTTATATTTGATCCTGGAGGTGATAGGAGCCATTGGAGAATTCACTGAGCCAGGGGGCTGCCTCACCTTGGCATTTTATTGGAGGAGGGACTGCAATGAGTAGACAGTGGAGGCAGGGAGGCCAATTAGAGAAAGTTATTGCTTGTGAAGATGCCTGACACATAGTAGACACTTAATAAACGTTAGTTGTGTTAAAACTGTATCATGTTCTGGTCCACCTGACCACTGCCCTCCCCTTCTAGTAAATATAGTAAGTTTATAAGTAGCTAGTGTAAGGTAACAGTAGTAGGAAGCAAGATTGCAAAGGGGAACCTAGAAGTCACTTACAAACTGTCCCATAAATTAAGGGAGCATAACGATTACTTGCAAACTGTCTCATGAATTAGGGGGATGCAGCTAGGCCTTATTGTAAGGACCTCTTGCTCCTGCTAAGTGTCCGTGGTCTGTAAGCCTCCAATAAGCTTCAGACAAATACAGTAAGACCAGAACACTGGCAAATGTTAAGCTAATGAATTAATCTTGATATATTGCTGTTAACTTTTAGCTGGTGTAAATGTGTTAGTGAATTAACCTTAAAGTGGTACAGATAAAGAGTTAGTCCATCTCTCACCAAATCACTGTAAAAATGAAACCTAAACTCCCTGCCCCCCCACACACACACACACACTCTCTCCTCCATCTGCCATGTGTCCATGCAGCCTGAATGCCCCCATCTCTGAGCCAGGGTTGCCTCTGTGCCCTTTTCCCTTCTCTTCCCCACACTGCCTTCCTTCTACCGCCACCCTGTCTGCACACTGTCTCCATACTGCTCTTCTCACCTCTCATGCCATTTACCTCTGTACTCTCTGTGCTTTATTAAAGTGTGATTGAAGCATTAATTCGCACTTTCCTTCTTGGTCTTTCGGCAACTGTCTACAGAACTGTGAGTGCCTGCTCCCCACTCACCCTAGAAGGACCCCCTTGTGGTTCCATTCCCTTAGTCACAGTAATTCCATAAGTTAATTGTCAGTTCACTAGTTGGCCACCTACTGCAATAACAACAACAACAATAATAGTAATAAACAAGAGGTGATGAGGGTCTGCTCTGGGCTGTATGCAAGATGAGGGCACATACATGAGAGATGTGAAGGTAGAAGAGACAAGATCTGGCAGTGGACTGGCTTTGTCGGGGAATGAGAGTGCAGAGTTGAGGCTGACAACAAGGCTGTGAATGTGGGTGATTAGGAGGATGCTGGTATGTAATCGGGACAGTAATAAGAAAGTTTGATAGGGCTGAGGGTTTAGTGGGGGAATTATAACTTCTGTTTTGGACGTGTTGAATTTGCGATACCTATAGGAAATCCAGTTTGAGATATCCAAAAGGAATTTGGAGATAGGAGACTATTTTAGCACAGGGGTAACTATTGATCTGGGAGTCATCTGCATAGAGCTAATAATTGAACCCATGGAGGATGATGAGATCATCAGGCATGATGGTATAGGACAAAAAAAGAGGATTGGGCCCACGGCAGGATGGCCAGTGGGTGTGACATTGAAGAACAATCTTTATTTCTTAAATGTATTTCATTGATGCTCCTTTTTTTGGTTATCACTATTATTTTCCAATGAATTCTCTTCCCTCACCCCTACCCCTCCACAAAACTTCCCTCATAAGAAGTCAAAGTAGATCAATACAGTGACCATCTCTAACATTTCTCACCTATAGTCTACCACTTGTCTACTGAGTGGCAGGGAGATTGCTTTACCTGTCACCATTGGTCATAACACTGATCAGAGTTCTGAAACTTTTCAGTATTGTTTTTGTTGATTACTAATGTGGTCATTGTGTAGATTGTTCTCCTGGTACATCATCTTCATTTCTAAAAATATCCCTCCCTTGTTCTGTCCCCAGAGAACCATCCCCTCTAACAAAGTATAAAAAAGGAAAGCCGGTAAGCACTTCAGGAAGACTAACCAGCACATCAGTCAGCTGAGTCTGACAGTATGCTGCAGTATTCCATATCCAAAGGCCTCCCTCTGCAAAGCAGGGCAGGAGACGCACTTTGTTAACTCTTCTCTGAAGCCAGGCTTGGTCATTTTAATTACTTCACAGTATTCAGGTTCTTTCCATGTACATTGTTGTCATTGTGTGTGTGTTGCTTTCCATGTTGTGATTACTTCACCTTGCATCAGTTCATATAAATCTTCCCATGCTTTTCTGAAGTCTTCATATTCATTATTTTTGAAGTATTACTGTTCCATTGCATTCATGAACTACAGTTTTTGCCATTTCTTTGATTGACGGGCATCTCCTTTGTTTCCAGTCTTTTGCTAGTACAAAGCATTTTGCTGTGTATTGTTTGCTACGTATGGGCTCCCCGGGAAGCAGCATGATGTAGTGCATAGAGAGCTGGCCTTGGAGCCAGGAAGACCTGGGTTCAAACAGGCATTTAACCTCAGTTAAGCACCTCTCTAAGAAAACAGTAAAGGTGCCACCCCACATTGTAGAGGGAGTTCTTTTCTCCGGGAGTTCTCCATGCCAGTGAAATCACAGGCACAGTTCCTATCTCTTTGGGGTACCTGCTTAGGAGGAGATCTTTGGATCAAAGATAAGAATAATAATAGCTAGTATTTATATAGCTATCCATCCTTGGGGTGGGGGGGCGGGAAGTATGGCTATCTTAATCATTTTCTCAGTGTAACTCAAAATTGATTTTCAGAGTGGTTAGATCAAAGCATAGCTCTATCAACAGCATATTACTGGGCCTATCTTTCTATATCCCCTCCAGCTTTATTCTGCCTTTTGTCATCCTTGCCAATTTGCTGGGTGTGTGGTGAAACCTTAAGGTTACTTTAATTTGCATTTCTCTATTAGGGATTTGGAGCCATTTTTCATATGATTGTTAATAGTTTGCATTTCTTCTTTTGAGGGCTGTTCCTATCCTTTGACTGCCATTTGGGGAATGGCTCTTGATTTTATACATTTGTGTTCCTTCTGTAGTTTGGATATCACACCCTCATCATGAATGCATTCCTTTTTTCTTCCTTTAAAATTTAATCTGATATCCATATTCTTCAAAATTGGGAAATGATCTGGCAGCTGCTTTTCCCCTGTTACCATTTTCTGAGACCTCTCCAGATAGTATCATGTCTTCTTCGGTGAACTGGTTAAAAACAACTCTGGAATCCTTGTAGATGATCTCACTGGGCTGCTAGAAATTTTGAACTGCTGCCTCCTTTATACAAGAAGCAAATACTTGTCCTTGGAGTGAAGAAACCTTCACTGAACATTTTAGAAGTCTCTAGATCTGGGGAGTTTTCCTTTTCTCTCAGGATCCTGAGATGCTTTGTCTCCTTTAAATGGCATTTATATTTGTTATGTTGGGAGATTTCTAATGCCACTTTTGCTTCAATTTTGAAGTACCAAATGGAAGACTTTTGTTAATTAAAGCTTCAGCATTCTTTGTGAAAGAATACCAGTGTTCAGTTGTTGGTATTCGATCACCAAGTGTTTTGTCCAAAATGATGACATAGCAGAAGGCTCCAGAGATCACTGGAATTTCTGGAACTCTGACTGTAGTAACTCTGTATTCATCTTTGAATGCCTTCTTTAGCGTACAACCCATCATCGTGGCCCAAGAATGCCAGCAGGCTTTGTTCATTTCTTGGGGATCTTTGTCTTTAAAGCGTGATTTCACATGACTTGCTTAGAGGCTTATTCATGTCCCAGGACTGCCTGTCCACCATAGCCACAGAGGATTTCTTGCATTCCCATTCACGTTCACCACAAACAGAGAGACAGGAGCAGGTTTTCCAGCAAGTTTTGCTTTATGGTCTTTACTATATGTTTTACTTTTACAGTCTTCTCTATTGCTTCTTTTTCTTTCTGTTAAAGATCTTATTTTTCATCCTAGTTATCTCAGCAGCTGAGAGCTGAAAAGAATTTGCTGTGGCTATAAACTTTGCCCCATTCTAGGAGACCCATAAGAGCCCTGCTGCCTGGCCTGGCATTGCCACCAAGAACATAGGCCTGGGTGAACGCATCGCTCTTTGTCCTTGGCCTCCTCCTCCGGGTGGAAGTGCAGTGGGCCAGCCCCACTGTAGGTTGACATAGGAGCTTGGACCTGCTCTGGTTTTGACCTGGGCTGGTTCGCTCCTCCCTGGGCAAGTTGATCCCCCCTTCCCGCCTTCCTGGGGGCTTACTGCATTGGTACTGAACTCAGTGTGGAAACCCAATTGTCCTTAGTCCTACTGCAGCTCAGAACTCCTGAGCTTAACAGTCTAGTAGCATAGATTAGAGGTGTACACCACCAGGCTTGACCCAGAGCATCACCTTTTCTTTCTTTATTTTTTTTTTTAAACATATAAAGTTTTGAATTCCAAATTCTATCCCTCCCTCTCCTCCCCCCTCGCTGATATGGTAAGCAGTATAACATGTAGGTTATACATGTGCAATTATGTAAAACATTTCCATATTAGTCATTTTGTACAAGACTCAAAAGGGAAAAAATGAAAGAAAGTGAAAAATAGTATACTTCAGTCTGTATTCAAATAATAGCAGTTCTTTCTCTGGAGGCGGACAGTATACTTCATCATTAGTCCCTTGGGATTGTCTTGGATCACTGTATTGCTGAGAATAGCTAAGTCATTCACAGTTCTTCATCAAACAGTATTGTTGTTACTGTGTACAGTGTTCTCCTGGTTCTGCTCATTTCACTCTGCATCAGTCCATATAAGTCTTTCCAGGTTTTGGTTTTTTTCTGAAGTCTGCCTGCTCCTCATTTCTTATAACACAATAGTATTCCATTCCATTCATGTACCACAACTTGTTCAGCCATTCCCCAACTGATGGGCATCCCCTCAACTTCCAGTTCTTGGCCACCACAGAAAGAGCTGCCATAAATATCTCTGTACATGTGGGTCCTTTTCCCATGTTTATGATCTCTTTGGGATACAGCCCTAGCACTGCTATTGCTGGGTCACAGGGTATGCACAATTTTATAGGATGGGCTTCCAGTTTTGTCCTTTTTGATTTTGCTCTTTGTTGTTCTCTCTCATTTTCTTTGTTTTGCCTGCTCTAATGACTCCTCAGACAGTCTGCTTCATGAATGAATGAACGAAGCATTTATTAAGCACTTGCTGTGTGCAAAGTACCAAGAATATAAGTAAAAGAATAAGACAGTCCCTCCCGTCAAGGAATTCACATTCTAATGGGGAAGACAACACATGGATGATTTCAGCTGCAAGTCACGTGGAAAAGGCCCCTGGTCCTTAGGGTGGAGTGGCAAAGCAGATATTGATGCCTCTTCTTTGTCATTTCCACTGATAAAATTGTAACAGTTTCCATACTGAACCATGTGACAGGGCCAAGGCCTTCTGTCCTGGGTCTTTGGTAGGCTGTAGTGCCTGTGGGAGCAGTCACCAAGCTGTGTCTCCATGCAGGCTGCTTCCCAGGGCGATGGCTGAGGGCAGAGGCCTGGAAGCATTGCTCTCCCCAAGGCTTTGGGGTTCGGAATCCTGCATGGTCCCCCTCAGGATCTGAGTGTCCCGCTGCCTTGCAGCCCTGGGAGGGGCAGCTGGCTGGCAGTTGGATTTTTTGTCCATTTGAAGTTTTTCACCATCTTTGCTACGTTGTCAGTTACCGTGTTTGTCATTTTGAATTCTTTCTTCAGTGAACTTATTTCAGTCACATAGATGCCAGTTCTTCCTTTTTATCTTCTGTTGGCATTCTATCCCCATCTGGAATTTCTTGGGTGTGTCCATTCTCTCTGGAGTTATATCCCTTCTTGAAGTCTTATTTTTTCCTTCTAGGGGTTTGTTTCTTTTCACTTTTCCTTTACCCCATTGTATAATAATGAGACTTTTTTGGGCTCTGATGTTGCCACTTTTAGGAATTGTTCTGTTCCTTCAACATTTGTTCAGCAAGTGTTTACTGAATATCTGCTGTGTGCTAGGTACAGCAGAAAGATCACCAAGAGATGCCCACAAGAAGAGAGAATCAGTTTTTTTTGGGGGGGGGGTTGGGGTTTTTTTGTTGTTGTTGTTTTGCTTTATTTCAAAATTTGCCAGTCAGCGTTTTTCCATTTTAAAGTTCTTCCCTGAAATGTTTGTAGTTACTTTTATGACTTGACCCACAGTGTTACATGACCTAGACTGTAGCCATAAGCGCTTTGGCAATGACACTGTGACCAGTTTCTCTACCTCTCAGGCTTCACACTCACTCCCTCTCTTCCTTTCTTGGTGCCCACAGGAGCCTAGTGCTAACGAAGGTGGAGGGAGGCTGACTGTGGCACAGAAGAAGGCGCAGAGCATCATGGAGTCCTTTGAAAATCCATTCAGGATGGTGAGTGGCAGCTGGGCTGCCTCCACTGATCAGGTGCCAAGGCAGGGGTGGGGGGGCACCTTCTGCTGGCAGAACCCGCCGCAGTGAAGTCTTGCATTTAACAGAACATTCTTGGTTTCCTCAGTATCTGCCCCCGGAAGAGAACCGTGCCTACATCTCACAGTCAGCAAAGTTTGACCCAATGTCAAAAATCTATGAAGTAAGTTTGGCTGCTGAGTTTTTTGAGGTTCCCAGTTCCCTGTGGGAAGAATGAAAAAAGGGGGACGTTTGTGTTCTGAATCCTTTGGGTCAGATATCTTCTGGGAGGTCCCACAATCTGAATGCTGCTCTGCAATAATCACTTTAGATTAAGCCTCTTAATAATAATGCCTCAAACTTGTTAGCCCTTAATACTTTTCAAAGCACTTTATCTCGTTTGATCCTCACTAGGGGATGGAGAAGGATGGGAGGGGTCTTCCCTGAGTCCAGTCCATCAGTTGCAATGGTTTGCAGTTGGTTTGTTTTTTGAAGCTTCCCAGCTCCCTGCAGAGCATGCTTTTACCAAATCTGACTCCTGCCTTGCTTTATATTTATCTGTGTTCCTGCTGTGTCTCAGAGAGGGAGAGAGAGGTAGTGGACCACCTCTCCTTAGCCTGCCTTACCCAGACATGAGGCATTTTCAAATACTGTGGTTCCTTTTATTTTCAATTACAGATCAGCAATCGCTGGAAGCTGGCAAGCCAGGTACAGATTAAGAAGGAGGCCCAAGAAGCATTGAGAAAGAAAGCTGAGCAGACAGGTAAGTCGCTGTTGTCCTGGGGATCTTGCTTGGAGCCCCGAACTCACAGCTGTCCTCGCACCCAGACTCTCGGGGGCCAGCACAAGAATGGGTTCTTGGGGCTCCTTGGCGCCGGGCCTCTTCCACCAGCATTCCTTCCGCCGCTTGTCTTTCAGCTGCCCGAGAACAGGCAAAGGAAGAGTACAAAGCCACCGCCCAGCAGATCATCTCGGTCCGGCAGCAAGCTTTGGTAAGCACCCGCTCCTTCTGCTGCTACTTTTAAGAAACTAAACTGGCCTGGAAAACATTCAGCCTTGGATGCTAGCGAGTGAGTTACATGCCGTTTTCCACCTGGGCAGCGGTTCACTTGATGGTATGCCCTGCTCCATCTGTTACTGTAGCCTGCCCAGAGTCCTCCGTCCCCACCCCAGGGCTCTCCCGCTCCTTCCCTCGGCCATGTGTCAGATTCCCCAGCGGGATCCGTGGGATCTGCTCGGCAGCGCCACAGTGTGGCTGCCTCCCCCCCTCCAGTCGCCCGAGTGACTCCTGCTTTCCCCAGGATTCATTCTTCTTTTGGCCTGCTGTTAGCAGCTGGATCCATAACATGTTGCCTGTGGGTAAAGGGAGGAAAGACTCCTAGATCTCCCTTTGTGTGCTGACGAGCTTTCTTCATGGGCTTGTGAAACATGCAGCTAGAAAATGCTAAGAAGAGGGAAAGGATGGGAAGCGAGCCAGGGAGCCTGGACTCTATACAAGATAAGAAGAAGCTCAGAGCTTCCCAGCAGCCCCCAGAGCAGGAGCCGCCCCAGGACGTGAAATTCACCCCCTACGACTACAGCAAGTCAGACTTCAAAGCCTTTGCTGGTAAGGACGAAACCTCCTGCGGGGAGTGTCTGGGACCCAGCCCATCCGGGAGGCCCTGGCCTCGGCTTAGAGAAGGCACTGCCTGTGTCCAAGATGTTGCAACATCCAAGAATTCGGAGAATAAGACAACAGAATGCATAGCAGGAAGAGAGAATAGCAATGTGGCAATTTTTCCTTCTTGCTCAGAATGTTTTTCTGGGCACAGCCCATCCTCACCAGTGATCCCACTTATGCACACACTAACCTGTTAGGCACAGACAGCTCCGTGGGCCCTCTGTGCCCTCAAGCATTTTGAAGCCTGTCTGATAAGGAGGCTTCCATAGTTTGAATTAGAACTCGGTGCTGAGACCCAGCTGGTGGTCTCCATCCTTGCCTCCATCATTTAGATTTGGGGTAACAGAGGACACTCCCGACTGATCTCCAGGCAACTCTTGTGACAGTCACGTGCCCTTAGCTCCGAGAGTCCAGATGGGAGGAACAGATAGATCTAAGGGCAGGATGGGTGGAGGGTGCGACCCCAGCCGTCCCTCCTTGTCTGCGCCTCTGGGGAGCGCAGCTGCGTCAGCAAGCAGCTGCTGCTTATCCCCTGGGCAGGGAGCGAGAGGCCGATTCTGATGACCTTTTCACGTCTTTTCAGCAAACAGCAAACCCAAACAGTCGTCCCAGTTTGATCCAAACGTGCAGGACCCACCCGGCAAGGTAAGGAGCCTTCTTTGGACTCGTGACTGTGTTCCCAGTGCTCCGGGCCATGGGGTGTGAGCCTCAGGGAAGAAATGCTGGTAGTCCTTTCCCTTGGAATGTCTTCTCTCTCCTTTCTTATTTCTTCTGGACTTTGGAACAATGCTTGCCAGCCATTCCAGTAGTAAAAGAAGTTGTTAACAGCTGATACACGATTTGAAAGGGGATGAATTGTTCTGTATTTCGCTACCCTGGGAATTTTAGCTTTTGGCAAGACTGAGAACACTGCCATCAGTGTTACCACAAGCCAGCACATGCCACCGCCAGGCATCAGCGCCAGGCAGAGAGGGCTGTGGCAGGAAGTGTGGGGGGCAAGGCACGGCCGGGGGGCTGGGTGAGGCCCACCCCGGCACGCCGGCGTCTCTTCTCTTTAGGGGCTGCCAGGGTGTTTGGCGATTCTGTACTTGGTGCAAGGGAAGAGGGAGGGGCGTGGGTGCCATTGCAATCACTTCTTGATGCTCGAAGGCCTGAGCAATTGGGCAGCACAGTTAGCCCAAATACAGTTTCCTACAAGTGTTGAAGCTGTGTGAAGTTACTCATGGCATGGCATCCTTATCTTTTCAGAAATGTGCTGCAGTAGGCAAACTGAAGCAGCCAGCGGGAAACAGAAGCAAATCTTTCGTGTCTGGAAAATCAGAGAGGTGTGTTGGTGTGCCCGCGTGTTCCTCCCAGGCCCAAGACAAGGCCACTCAAGACCCTGGAAGGCGATGGGGGTAGGGGGGCCGCTAATAATGTAGAAAGCCAGACTTAACCCGGGAGTGGGGGGCCTCTAGGCTGTGCCTGAGAGAAAAATTTCAGATGAACTCCTGGAAGCAGGGGCAAGGGGGCCAGGGTTGGCTCGCTTTGTCTGTGTCCACAGGGCCCAGTACAAAGCGAGTGCCTTATGGTGTTTGCTGGCTAAATGAATGCTTGGGGGAAGTGACTAATTTTACACCCGTGATCCAGAAAGTGAAGGCACTTGCCTGATGGACGCCTCGATGGCTATGGCAGAGCTGGGCTGGGCCCTCTTGGCTCCTGGGTCTATGAGGCTCTGGCTGCCTTAGGGCACCTCTTAGGGCTTTGAGAAGGCTCCAGGTGGGGTTGAAGGTGGGTGGGTGTGTGTCTGTGTGTGTGTGTGTGTTAATGTGGTATGTGTACAGGTAGCGTGTGTGAGTGTGTTTGCTTGAGTGTGGGTGGGTTTTTAAATGACAGAGCCCAGGATCCCCACAGAGTAAATGCTGAAGGATGGCACACAGTGAAGCTGCCCTAGTTTCTTAGCAGCCTCTTGTGGAGGCATCCCTCCTGCACCCCCAGCCCACAGGCAGCTCTTACCCTGGGGGAGCTGGGCCAGAGCCAGAAAAGTGGGTCACTTCCTTCTGGAGGGGCGTCCTCCTCTGAGTCCTGGATCAGATGGAGCCCACTGCCTGAGGCTTCCAGAGGGTGAGGGACTGCGTGAGGTCAGCCAGGTGTGAGGTCACGAGGGCTCAGGCTTCTTGACCCTAGAGGGCGGCCTTTTTCATGAGAACTGAGAATGCCCGTGAAGCCCAGAGACAAAAAGTGATTTTTCTTTGTTTCCCAACATTCTCTGCAGAGGCTTCAGGTACAGCTGGCCAAAGAGATAGTGTTTGCGGCCCAGAGATGGGAGAGGAGCACCTGGGACAGCGAGAGAGCTTTGGGCGGGTCACGGAGGTGCTCTTCTGTATGGACCTCTTGTTGAAATATTAAACAAAGAATTCTTACTGGAAGGAAGCCAGGTCTTTTCCTTTCCTTGTCAGCAGAGAATTTTGGAAATTATCTGTCATAGCCCAGATCACCACCACTGAGGCATGCAGGGCTGCCTGGGAAGGGGGCGGGGGGGGGCACTGCCAGCACACGGGCCATTGCCCTCTGAAGCCCTGCCTGGGGCAGTGCCTGACCCCACCTCTATTCTCGGGCGTTAGGCCCACTATGGAGTAGTCACATCTGTCGCTGCCTGGCTGGAGCTCTGCAGCATGCCCTCACTTCAGGCAGTGGCCACGCTCCCCCAGACCGCGGAGAGCGCCCCGAGTTGGCAGACACCTCGCCCTGATCAGAAGAGCCTGTGTTGCTGCTTCCCAGCCGATGGTCGGTGTACATCGTTACCCCCAGAGCCGCTGTTTGCCAGCCGGTGTTACCGGAGAGGGCGAGGGGCCCCTCCAGCCGTCCTCCTGTAGGCCGTGTGTCCCAAGTCTTGTTCAGGGCTGTTGTCCTTTTCTGGACACGGTCTGCTGTCCTTTCTATGGGAAGGCGATAGGTGGAGGTGGCCGGGAGATGATCCCAGGACATCCGCTCACCAGCCCCTGCTGTTCCCGACTCCCACACTCACTGACTTTATTAAGCCCTGGGCTGGAGCCAGCCACGTAGCTGGCTGCCGTGCTGGCTGCCGTGCTCGGATGAGCAGCTGGAACCACGTTGGTTCCACCATTTAATAAAACATTTTTTTGAATTAAACTCATCTCATTTGCTAAATTAAAACTTAACCTTCTGGAGTCTGGGGACTGCTCTGCCATTGCTCTCTAGCAATAATCTTTTCAGCCTTAAAGCCCGTTTCTTGTCTTTAAAGGAGAGAGCCTAGACTCGCGAGTTACCATTTGTGCAGCACTGAGTCTGGTTCACGTACAGAATGTTTACATCACTGAACGCTTATTTGGAAGAGGGGCATGGGGGGGAGGGGTGGCACCCAGCAGCCTTCTCCACATGGCTCAAAGTAGGCAAGGCTGACAAGAGCTCGACAAACTTCCATGGCAGAGGCCTTCAGGTCCTCAGCATTGTAACCACATGCAGGGTAATTAGCATCTAATATTCTGTAATTAACATGCTTAATGTGATTCTGTTTCTGAGAAGTTATTTGACATTTTCATAAAAGCAGAAAGCATATTCACACCCAGAGAGCAAAGCCCGGTTTATCAAAAAATGATATGCCAGTCTCTCTTTGGTGTTGAATATGTATGCGTGTATTTTGCCTCTTCCAAAATACCGATGGTAAAATTAGAAACGCTCATTTAGGGGACTTGAGCATCATTTCAATTCAGAGGCAAAACAGCATTTTCCTCTTATTACTGTCACATCCCCAGCAGTGTGCTAAGCTCTCAACGAATCCAAACGGGTGGAGGTGGGAGGAGGGAAAAGTATGCTGAATTTATCTTCGAATTATGTTCCGTTTAAGTTGTGTTGCTGTGATTATATGTTTAAAAAAGATAGAGAACCAGAGCTCCTAGCAAGCCACACTATTGCAGCCCAGGCTCCATCAGTGATACAATCTAGGCTTCGGCAACAAAGTAATCGTCCTCCCAACAATGTAACTGGATTAATTTCTTCTTGGTTTTTAAGAATTTCAAAGGCCCTTAGGGACTTGTCAGTTTCTCAAAGTCCGGACTGAGAAAAGAGGGCATCGGAACGTTTGAGCCTAGATGGTCTGTCTTAAGAGACGGACCTCCGATTCCCACCCTCAGCCCCACTACACTAGGAAATGGCAAGCCGAGGGCGTATTGAAGCTGAAGCCCCCTTCCCTAGTTCCAGGAAAAAAAAAAAAAACCCAGTTGCACAAACCCACACCCCAGCTACTGCTTTACGGGCTAGATTCCTCTGGCACGTTTCCCGCAGCAGCCTCGATAAGCACCACTAAGCGTTCCTCGTCCGGGCTGGGGCCAAGGCTTGAATGGATGCGGGGGAGGCCGAACAGGCGGCCAAGCGCTCGCTCCCAAGTGCCTTCTCTGCACCCACTGAACAAGCCTGGGGCTGTCCGCAAGTGGCTGCACCGAGGCCATATCCCGGGCACCTGGCCCGCAGGCCCGCACTGGGGGCTAGCGGAGGACGGCTGCCTTGCCCCGGGACACAGAAGCCCAGAGCCGGACCCGCACCCCAAGCCCACCTGCCTTCCCCTCCAGCCCCCACGTGGCCCCACAGAAGAGTCGCACAAGCCTGCTAGCGATGACGGACAGCCCGCTCCAGCCACTAGGCGCCCAGGTGCAGACCCGCGGACCAATGAGCGTTCGTGGGGCTGGGGTTACTTTTGGGCTCGCTGGTTGGCCCGCGGGCCGGCTACCCGGCGACCATTGGTGGAATCCGGCTCCTCCCCTGGGCCCGAACACCGCCCCTCCCCTGCCGAACACTGTCCGGGCCGGGCCCCCGGGTTAGGCTGCGGCGCGGGCTGGCGGGAGGGCAGACGGGCGGGCGCTGCTGGCCCCGTTGTGCTGCGGCCGCCACGGCCTGTGTGTCCCCCGGCCCCGCCATGGAGCCTGGGCCCCCAGCCATACGCGAGGGTTGGTTCCGGGAGACGTGCAGCCTGTGGCCAGGCCAGGCCATGTCCCTGCAGGTGGACGAGCTGCTTCACCACCAGCGCTCCCGCTACCAGGAGATCCTGGTCTTCCGCAGGTACCACGGCCCTACTCTCCTCTTCAGTCCTGCCCAGGCCTGGCTCCCACCTTCCGCAGCCCCAAGCCTGGCTCTGGCCTGGTTCCATTCCTCCGCCTTGCAGGACCTGGCTCCTTCTCCCCTCTGCTACCTCCTCCCTGTGGTGCTCCCTCCTGCCCTTCCAGGTCTGCTCCCCCTACCCCCCTGCTCTGCTCCCCACTACCCTACCCTGCCCAGTTCTGCTCCATCGCCTACCTCCCTAGCTGTGCTTCTTCCTCTACACCCCCCTTCCCAACCCAGTCCTCACCCGGTTTCCTCCTTAGCCTCTGGTTTTTGTTTGTTTTTTTTTTCCCCCTGCCCCCAGGGTCCTTCCTCATCCCAGTTCTCTCCTCCCTAACCTAGCCATATCCCATTTTCTGACCTCACTGGTCCTGACTCTCCTTCCTCATCTCTGATCTAATCTAACACTGCCCTGTCTACACCACCACCCCCTCACCCCAGCTGGTCTCCCTTCCAGGAATCTCAGTCTGACTTGGTGCTATGTACCCTCAGTTCCCATCATCCTGGTTCCCTCATTTCTCTCCATATTATACTTTCTATACAATCCCTTCGTTTTCTTTTTCTTTCCTGTTTTTCGTCCATCTCCTATCTTTTTCCCATTCAGGGACAGGGTTTTAAAGCTATCCCCCTTGAGGGCTCGTTTGCCTCTCTAGAAAGGCAGTCTGGGGGGAGGAGGGAAGATAGAGGAGGCAGAAGAGATAGGAAGTGGAGAAAGCCCAGAGGCTTGAGGCATCGAACTCCTATACTAGCGGTAGGTAGCTCAGGCCCACGCGGCTTTGAGACTTGCCACGTTTGCTAGTCTGGCCCAGGGACCAGCTGGCAGCTGTTTATCAAAACTCTCCTAGGGAAGTAAATTAATTGTCTTGGGGGAGAAGGGGGATGGGTCTGCTTTCTGTGTGTCACTAAGGTGCCCCCATGGTCCCTGACACACTCTCTCCTTGGGGGGGCTTCTGCAGTAAGTCCTACGGCAACGTTCTGGTGCTGGATGGAGTCATCCAGTGCACAGAGAGGGATGAATTCTCATACCAGGAGATGATTGCCAACCTGCCTCTCTGCAGCCATCCCAGCCCACGAAAGGTAATGGGCGAGTGTGCGTGAGGTCTTTGGGGAGGTGGGGAGTGAGGGTGTCACCATCAACGAAGTTAACAGGAAAAGGACTGAATCTGGACTCAAGGACTGGCTCTCTAGTTCTTTCTCAGCTCCTCTCTACCAGTGTGCTTTTCAGCAAATCACTTCATCATACTGGGCCTCAGTTTCCTTGATTGGATTAGACTAGAGTATGTCTAAAGTTTCTTCCTACTCTAACATGTGATTCCATGATCTTATGAACTTCTCACCAACCAGCTCTGGGTGGTTTTGAACCTATTAGGGAGAGCATAAAACCCTGGTTTACTGCCCCAGGAACTCAGCAGTTTGCCCAGGACCTAACTGATTTCTGGGGCCACTCACCCTGTCCTCCAGGCAGAAGAGAAAGGCCAACATCTAGAAGAGATCTGGGGTACTGAGAGTCCAGGCAGGTACAAGCATTTCTCTGAGCTCCTAGGCCCTCTCAGAGAGACCCTCCTGATGAGCTTAAGAAGGGGGGACACCTTATGGTAGAGTGGAAAGAGGCACTCTGTTCCCCACTTTTCAAAATGTTCTTTCCAGATCTGAATACATGATCCAAAGGGAAAGGAGAGTTTAGCCTCATGGTTGAGTCAGTTCTGAATGACAGGTCATAGGTCCTTGATTTAGAGCTGGAAGGGATCTCAGAGACCATCTTTGACAGATAAGGAAACTGAGGCCCAGAACAGTTTTAAGTGACTTGCCTCGTGTCACACAGGTAGAAAGTGGCAGGGCCATGGTCTGAATTTACCAGTTTCTCATTCAGCAAACATTGTGGGACAGTCCCTGCTCTGTGTTTACTTAAGAGCTCTGCCTTCTCCTGGATCTTTGATGTCTGTCCTTGGCTCAAGGTTTGGCTTCCTTCTGGGCCATCCTGGACATCAGAAGTAGATGTGTCCCCAGGGTTTGGGATCTCAGAGCTGCACAAAAATTGAGCCACCCCATCTTGGCCAATCTGTGCCTGGCCGCCTCTGCTTGTGCAGGGGAGAAAACGCTGGCTTGGGAATTAGTGAACCAACCCCTAGTTCAGATCTTGTCTGCTGCTTAATTGTGTGTGTGATGTTGGGCTAATTAATTGCTTAATCTTTCTGGACTTCAGCTTCATCTTGTTGAAATGAAATGGGCTTTGTGGCCCATTTTAGCTGGGAAAGGAGAACTAGCTATCTCCTGAGGCATCAAATTCCACTGTTGGGGGAAAAAAAAAACCACCTAGCATCAAGCTTAAATTGGTGTGTGCAGCCTGCATCTGCTCCATGGGGTCCAGAGAGGTCAAAAGAAATTCCTCTTCCCTGTAACAGCCCTTCCCAAATCCTTGAAGGTGGCCTCCCACAGTCCTTTCTTCTCCAGGATCAACATCCCCAGCTCCTGTCACTTGACACGGTCTCAGTCAGCTCCCTTCAGCAGCTTAATTAATGCTTGTGATCACTTTCCTCTGGGTGCCACCAATGTCCTTCCTTCCAAGGGGGGTGGCGCCCAGAAATGAAAGCCCTACCCTAGCCCTGTGGGACTGGGGCAGAGGGGACACTTGCCTCCTTGTTTCTGAATTCTCTACCTCTTAATGCAGCTGGAGATCATGGTAGCTTTTTTTATTTGGGGAGGAGGGGATGCCGCCCATCAAACTGTGGGGCCATCAAGCTGGCCTCCTCCTTGCCTTGTTTCAGAGCTCCAGGGCCTCTAGAAGCATTTCTGTCCTCTGCCCGTGCGTGACTCGGCTGTTCTTGAAGATCAAGAAAGATTGTATTGAGACCAGGGAGAAAGAATGTGGAGGGAAAGAGGTGGGGGGCTATGCCAGGCCTGCCAACAAGCATTTCTTTATTAAGTGTTTACTGTGTGTCTGGCCCTGTACTGAGTGTTGGGAATACAAAGATAAGGAGGAAAAAAGAGAGACCCTGCCCTCAAGGAGCTTACCTTCTAACCGGGAAGACCACACATAAAAGGCAGCTGGGGGGGGGCAAACCTGTAGAAGGTTTAAGAGCTGCATTCCATTCCATTTCCACCCCAAGGCTATGGCTGCAGGGAGGGAGGCCAACTGCCACACTAGAACCACCAGTGAGAAGGAAAACATTGGGCCGTCCCCCATGTTCCTCTCCTGCCCCCTTCCTCTGGGAATGTGGCCGAGGCCTGACAGCAGGTGTGGTGCACAGAGCCTGGGGTCAGGAGACCAGAGTCACAGGAGGGACCTTGGGAACCACCCCCCCTTTTACACTCGAGGAAACTGAGCCTCAGGAGGGAAAACTGATTTCCACAAGCGGCTATTGGTACCGAGGAACCCCAGCTAAGATCAAGACCCAGTGCTTCAAGGTGCTTGGCAAAAGCCACTCACCCTCCTCTGTGGGCCTCGTTTTCTTCCCCTGTAAAATGAACAGAGTTGGACTTCCCAGAACCTGAGAACTGGAAGGGCCACATGAAAGGAATCCCCTCTCTAACAGGCACACAGATCTAGACCAGGAAGGGACGGGAAAGGCCATCTATCACCTCCTGGGCTTTTTTGGGTTTGTTTGTTTGTTTTCAATGAACAAATCTCTTTCCTCCCACCTCCTTGGAGGAGAAAAAGAGAAAAGCTGAGCCCTGGTCACAAATAAACCTAGTCAAGTCATGCCCTGGCCATGGCCAAGAGATATTGTCTCAGTCTGTACCCTACGTCCATCGCCTCTCTGCCAGACACAGGTGAGGAAACTGAAATTCAAGGTTAAGAGATGTGCCCATAGTCACCTGGGTAGGAAGTGGCAGAGATGGGATGGGGACCAGAACAGAAGCCCACATATCCCCAGGCCAATGCTTCTCCACCACAACTGAATGAATGGGAGGGATGCCCTGGCCTGGCAGGGCTCCCTCACACCTACTAAAAGCATCAGCACCCTTGCTCCAGGGGTAGGTTGCTGCTTCCGGGGCACCCCTGACTCATTGCCTGGTAGGGAGGTGAGTCAGTAAAATAAAAAAAGATCCTGGCCAATTGGAGAGGCCAGCCTCACCCACTCCATTTCCATATGTTCTGGGTGTGGGCTGGGGTTGCAGGCCCTGAGTTGCTTCTCTGAACCCCTGGGTCCTGGATAGCCAAGTGAGTCTTCCTGTTAACATAAGGCGCCTGGCCCACTGGGTACAGGAAGGCCAAGTCCTTTTAGGCCCAGGGAGACACATACTCGTACCCTTCCCCTCCTATTTTTATGCTTCTCCCACCAGGTGCTAATCATCGGTGGTGGGGATGGGGGCGTCCTTCGGGAAGTGGTGAAGCACCCGTCCGTGGAGTCTGTGATCCAGTGTGAGATTGATGAGGTAAGTGGTCTTCCCGGAAGAGAAGGTGGCCAATCACAAGTCCATGTAGCCTTCCCCCCTCCCTTAGCATATCCCTTGGGGTACCGAATCACTTTAGCCACAGGACTTCCCCCAGGCTTCTCCCTGGGATCAACAACTTTTCAATCAGTCCACAAAGTCTGTGTGTGTCTGTGTGCCAGGTCATAGGATACAAAGAGAAAAACAAAGACTAAAATAAACTTACATTCCATTAGGGGAGACCAGGTAAGACAAATTAAAGATTTGCACAATCAAGTGTAACACAGTAGTCTGCCTTTTAAGTTCAATAATCTTATGATTAGGGGCAGGTAGGTGGCTCAGTGGATAGGGGAGCCAGTCCCCGAGTCAGGAAGTGTTGTCATTCATTGTTTCAGTCCTGTCTGACTCTTTGGGGGTTTTTTTGGCAAAGATACTGGAGTGGTTTGCCGTTTGTTTCTCCAGCTCATTTTACAAATAAGGAAACTGAGGCAAACAGTGAAATGACTTGTCTAAGGTCACACAGCTAGTAAGTGCCTGAGACTAGATTTGAACTCGGGTCCTCCTGAGTCATCACACATAAAAAATAATAATAAAATGAAAAAATTTTTAAAAACCACTAAGCAACCTTAAGGTTACCCACTTCCTTCTTTGACCATTCCACCCTGGAGTAATCAGAAGAATCTCCCTTGTGACCCTTTGTGTCCCTAATCCCTTCAGGGCCAGAGATATCTGTTTTGTTTGTTTACCTTCCTTGATGCATTTTCCCCAAGACCTTTTACACATTTGCCAAAAAAGGGAAATGCCTAAACTTTTTTAGAGAAATCTCTATTTCTGAATACCTCTCAGCTGAGCTAGAAAGGTTTTTTTTACCCTTCCCCAAAGTACAAGGTAATCTGGGATGTCTGTGGAGCTAGCGGCCGGGGAGCTTAGTGGTGGTGGAGGCTGAAGAGGCAGATACCAGACTGGATTCCACCTGCTCCCTGCCCTCAGGGAGCTAAGAACCTGGGGATGCTGATAACTGATGCTTTATCTCTTGCCCTCAAGGTTGCAAAGGGTTTTATCTCCTTTGATCCTTGCTACTACCCTATGAGTTATTGACCCAGGGATTCTTGACCCTCTTGAGGCCTGGAAGCTTAGAGAGATTTGCCCATGGCCACCCAACTGATAAATGGCAGAGGTGAAGCATCTGGTCTCCCACTCCCCCGACCTCTCTCCCAAGTCTGAGATTGAAGCAAAGAGAAATGACTTGCGCGGGATCACCTAGGTCAGAGGTCTGGGAGCCTGTGGCCTCGAGGCTACATAGGGCCCTCTAGGTCCTCAAGTGTGGCCCTTTGACTTCAGTTGCTCTTGAGAACCTAAAGGACCACGTGTGGCCTTGAGGCTGGAGGTTCCCCACCCTTGACCTAGGGTTTGGGTTGGGGGCAACTTGAATTTGGGCCTCTGAATTCCCTGAGATTTTCCCTCCCAAGAAACCAGCTTGGCTAGATCTTTGGTGCCTTGGGAGCTGGGGAAGATGAGTCAGCTCCAATCCCTTTCTCTGAATCTTGCTCATCTAAGCCTGGGCTGGGCCTATGGAGCTGATCGATGAGCCCTGCCCAGTGCCCAGCCCATTGCTGGGTGCAGAGAGCAGAAGATCAGTCTGTTTACCGTCTCCTCTGCCTTGGGTTTGAGAGCTGAGAACATGCTGGGTTTAGGGTCAAAAGCCCAGGTATCCCACCCTGGTCCCACTCCTTACCAGCTCAGCAACTCCGCCATCCAGGTTCCAGCCAGACTGACCTGCTCGCTGAACATTCCAAACACCAGCCCCTGGGCTGTTCTCTGCCTTCTGGGATTTCCCACCCCCCTCCCTGGCTACTAGCACAACCACCCCCTTCCAAAGCAAGCTTGTATTCACTAGAGGCAACCAGGGGTCCTGGTGCCAGACTTGGAACCGGAAAAGAGCTGAGTTTGAATCCTGCCTCACACCCTGGGCAAGTAGCTTCGCCTACCTGAGCCTCAGTTTCCTCATCTATAAAATGGAGATCATAGCACCTGCCTTAGAGGGTTATGGTGAAGATCCAAGGAGCAAGGAATGACGTAATCTTGAGAGTCCCACAGACGTGTGAGAGCTGTTACGAGGATCACTTTGTCTGTGTGTCCTTATATATGTACACAGCTCCCCGTAGCATGTAAGGTCCTTGTGGGCAGGGACTGGTTCCCTTTGATGTCTGAATCCCGTAGAGCCGGGCCCACAGTGCGCACATAACGCTTATTGAGTAACTGGTTAATCCTGACCCCAGGTGTGAGTTCTCCTCCCTCAGAAATCACTTTGTGTTTGTTTTTGTATTGACTTGTGTGTCCGTGTGTGCACACGTGTAGCAGCATGTCACGGGGTGTGGGGGGCCTCGTGTGTACATGTATGCACAATGTACAGAAGCATGACATGGTGGGGCTCAGGGGTACGTGCATGCACAATGTGCAGAAGCATGTCACAGGGGGCTTGTGTGTACACGTATGCACACGTGCAGCTGTATGTCAGCTGGGGGGGCTCATGCGTGCATGTATACACACATGCAGCAGCATGTCACGGGGAGGGACTCCCTCTTCCCTTGGGGTCCTTGTGTTGCCCACGCATCGTTGGCACAGAGGAGTAGCTTGACCAGTGCTAGCTGACTGGAGTCCTTTGAGGTGGCGAGGAGGGAGGAGCGAGCGGGGTGCTGGGGACCTGAGCACTGTGGGGCACTCAGTCCCTGCCCTCTGTCTCAGGATGTGATCCAGGTCTCTAAGAAATACTTGCCGGGCATGGCTGTGGGCTACTCCAGCCCGAAGCTGACCTTGCACGTTAGAGATGGATTTGAATTCATGCAGCAGAACCAGGATGCCTTTGACGTCATCATCACCGACTCCTCGGACCCCATGGGTGAGCGGAAGCAAGCCTTGTTTCTCCTCCCAGCTGAGGAGTTTGTCCGGGAATGGCAGTACCCTGGATTTGTCACCTCCCACAGGACTCCTAACAACCCAGAGAAGGGGCAGGAGTGGTCAGGGTGATCCCTGGCCAAGAGCTCAGCCCCGTTTTGTGGATGGGGAAGCTGAGGCCCAGAGAAGCACTCCCAGGTGGTGTCCTGTTCTTGGCCTCCTCCCCACCCATTCTCCAACCTCAGGCCGGAGCAGACCTCCCCATCCCTCTCTCCTCCAGTCCTCTTTGCTTCCACAGTGAGAGGAGGGTGCGGTGAAGATGTGAAGTCTTGGCAGCCAGGGTCCCGGAGTGCAGCCCCTTGTCTCCCCATCTCCCCCAATCCCATCTCTGTGGCTTCTTCCTTTGCTCAGGTCCCGCTGAGAGTTTGTTCAAAGAGTCCTATTACCAGCTGATGAAGACGGCGCTGAAAGATGACGGGATCCTCTGCTGTCAGGGTGAGCTCCAGGAGGGTTGGCCACCAGTCACCCTCCTTGTAAGTTTTGTTTTGACACAACAGGCGCTACTCCACAAAAACCTCCCTCCCTGCAAAGTACATCCCTGTGGGCAAAGTCAATGTTCAGTGCAGTGGATGAGGGGCTGGCCTTCGAAGCAGGAAAACCTGGGTTCAAATTCTACCTCAGGACCCTAGTAGCCATGTGCCTCAGTTTCCCCTTTGTAAAATGAGGGGGTTGGACTCTAAGGTTTCTTCCAGTTCGAAACCTGGGATCCCTAAGGAAGTCCCGGTGTTGGGGGAGAGGGAGGCAGTGGTGGGATGGCCTGGGTGAGTTCTCTCCCTGACAAGGTGACATCTCATCCTCCCCCCACTCTTCCCCATCACCAGATGACCTCCCCTTCCCCACCATCCCCAGGTGACCACTCCTAACATCCCCTCCTCTCCTACTTCCCCCCCACCATCCCCCAGGTGACCACCCCTAACATCCCCTCCCCTCCTCACCCCCCAGGGGAGCCCATCTCACTCCCCCCCCCACCATCCCCCAGGTGAGTGCCAATGGTTGCATCTGGACCTCATCAAGGAGATGCGTCACTTCTGCAAGTCTCTGTTCCCTGTGGTGGAGTATGCCTACTGCACCATCCCCACCTACCCCAGCGGCCAGATTGGCTTCATGCTCTGTAGCAAGACCCCGGTGAGCCCCGAGGCACCTCTCTTTCCTCTCCCCTTCCCAGGGTCTCTTCAGGAGGTCAACCAGTAGAAGAAAGCCTGCTGTCCTTGGGGCCTGGGTATGGAAAGGCAGGGTAGTTCAGTGGAGAGAAGAGGGGGCCTGGGTATCAATCACTAACTATCTGGGTGACTTTGGGTGAGTTGCCTGCTTTCTCTGGGCCTCCGTGTTGAAGCTAGGAAGCTGGACACACAGCTTGAAGTGCAGAAGAGCACGGGAATCCAGCTGGGTTGGAACCTGGCCCAGAATCCTGTATGATCTTGAGTAAATTGCTTTAAGCTCTCATTTCCTCTATAAAATGAGGAGCTTGGGCAGGCAGCCTGGTTCTGGCACTCCCTGTTCTCATCCCTGACACTCTCTGGCCACAGGTCATCCCCAGAATCCTTTGGTGCTTGACATTTTCCTAACACCCCCTCCCTCACCTGATTCTCCCATTCCCTTCCCAATTAGCCTGAGCTCCTTGACCTACTAGAGCTACATAGACCTCTACTCTGGAGTCCGCTTCTGTAATGCCTGGGAGATACTGATTTCCTCAGTTTCCTCATCTCCAAAAATGAAGGGACTGGATTAGACATTTAGTCTGGCCCTTCCCTGGTACCTCCCAAGTGTCAGGTCTTCGTTTCCTCAAAATGTGAGGAGCTAGACTAGGCAGTGTGGGGTTGGTTCCGGAGACAGAGGCCTGCGGCCCTGAACGCCCCCATTCTCTGTTCCCCACTCAGAGCACTAACTTCCGAGAACCAGTGCAGCAGCTGACCCAGGAGCAAGTAGAGAAAATGAACCTCAAATACTACAACTCAGACATCCACCGCGCGGCCTTCGTGCTGCCCGAGTTTGCCCGCAAGGTAATAACTAGGTGCCCAGTCACAGGGTCTGAGTTCAAATTCTGGGCTCTGCCATTGACTTCCTTGTGTGGCGTTGGGCCAGTGACTTCTGCTCCAGTTAACCCTTCTGGACTGGACAGGTGCCTTTTCAAGTACCTTCTAGCTCCAAATTCGAGTTACTGTACCTCAGCAGGAAAGATGCAAAAGTGCCCATCTCCTTCCCCCAGGGGCCTTTCCAACCCTGTGGTTCTTCACCCCTCTACGATCTGACGACCCTCCTTGCTGTCTTCCTCCAGGCCCTGAGCGATGTGTGAGGAGACCAGTGTGCCCACCTCGGCCTCTCCCAGGGACTTCAAGCCACAAGCGCCCATTCCAGGATGCCCCTCTTCCTGCTCTGAGGGCAGCGACTGGCACTCGGCACCCCCTCCCGACTGAGGACCTGCCCCTCGCCAGCCATCCCGCCCGTTGACCAAGTGTTATCGAACCCAGGCCATGATCGAGGGGCTCCCCGTGCCATGCTCTGCTGGGCGGGTGGGGGGGGGAGTACAAGATGTCTGTCTGTCTCTGTCTCTGTCCAGTCTGGTCAATTAGCATCTCTTAATATTGATCATCTGTGTACAGAACGCTCCTTCTCACCTCTAACAAGCCCCTTCACCAAACAGTGTATTTATAACTGAGTGGCTTGTCTGTGTCTCTGTTTCAAACCCTCAGGCTCTACCTCAAACAGAGAGTTTTCCATGAAGTTTCCACTGATACTACTGACTGGAGGCTTTCCCCTTCCCTTGGCAGTCGAGGCTAGGCAGGGGGTCACCTTGATAAAGTCTTGAGACCTCCAAATGAAGCTTGGCTTCAAAGACCCTCCAGTTCTAAATCTGTCGCCTGATGGTTCCTCATCTGTCAGAATGAACTGTCAGGTTGAACTAGTTCTCCAACATGCCTGCTAAACCAGTGCTAATTCTAATGGACCCTATTTAAATAGTCCTTTCCAGAGACCAGGGCTTCTAAAGGAGCAGTGACTTGCCCAGGGTCATACAGGGAAGGGAAGGGTAAGAAGCAATGTTTAAAGTCTGTAGCATATACATTGTGTAAGCTCTCTGAAAGCAAGAGCTTTCTTCTCCCAAGAGTCCTAGGTGGAAGAGACATTGAAACTTACTAGAAAGTAAGCCCCTTGAGACTCGTTTAGTCAGGCAGCGGAGGCCAAATTCAAAGGCTCTTGGGGCTCAGACTGGAGAGGGATGAGCTGATCCTGCCCTGAGAGGCTTCACAGAGGCTTAAGCTTGGCTTTGAATTCTAAGACCTGCTCTCAGGGTCTGCCACCAGAGCAAAGAAAAGAAAGGGGTATCGGCCATTGACCCTTCTCATTGGCTAGGAATGGAAGGGGCTGCCAGACTCGGGGTCAGGGTGGGTGTGTGGAGTTGGGAGGGGGGAAATGAGGGCAGCTACTGGAATCTGATTTGGTGTCATGGGCCTTCTAGCCCATCCCACAGAGAAATGGAACAAACATCCTCGAGGGTTCCTGACCCAGAATCCCCTCTACAACATGCCCAATGAGTGGTCAGCTAACCTCTGCTTAAAAACCTTTAGGGGTTGGGAAGCACCATTTACCTCACTAGTTGTTAGGTGGTTTTCCTCGATGTCCTGCTCAAACCATTTCTGCACATAGTTACAAGTGATTCCTCACTCGTGATAACCCTCCGAGGATGTGAAGACAACTACTAAGCTCTTCTCTGAACCCTCTCATCTCTGGCTTCTATATTCCCGGTTCTTCCAACAGATTCTTGTTTGACGAGGTTAACTGTCTATTTCGTGCCAAGCAATTTGAGGCTCTGGGAATACAGACAAAAATAAGGACACTGCCCTCAAGGACCTGATTTTCTTATTAGGCAGGAGCTTGATACCATACAATAATAAACCCTAGGAGTTGTTCAGGTGAGAGAAGAGAAGGCGAGAGAATAAGTGGGTGTGACATGATCTCAATAAGTATTTGGAGGTCTGTAACAGAAAATGAGTTTTGTTCTGCTGGGCTCCCCTGGGCAGAACGTGGAGCAATGGGGAGAAGAGCAAATTCTGGCTTTAAGGAAGGACAGACCCTGAAAGTGGACATCAGAATGGATGACTAGTTGGGTATGTTGTAGGGGGGACTCTTGCCTTAGATATGGGTGGTATCAAGTGACCTCTTGGGTCCTTTTCTAGATCTGTGATCCTTTTGTTCATGATTTCTGACACACATCCCATCCCAGGCTTTGAGAGTTTACAAATTGGATCTAGATCAAGGGATTTTAAATCAGTCTTTCCCTCTCCATGGTGCTGAACCAGGGTTCCCTGCCCTTCGTAGGCAGCGCCACACTGGGAGGTTTGGGATTATCTGGAGTCTAGATTTAGTTTGAGATCTAGTTCTAGAGTCTCATTCAGATTGGATCTGTGCCTTCCTCTCAATCTTCTCATTCTTGGCCCTCCCTCAAATCGACCCTGCTGAGGGAAGCCCAGTGATTATAAGGAAATGAGAGGGTTTAGATCTGAAGTGGTGAGTGAGGTACCAAGGAACATGTCCAGGTGGGTCCTGAGCTCTGGGCTGTGAGGGTCATGCAGAGAAGAAGCTATACTGGGAGGCAGGCACCTTAGTTCAGAGACCCAAGTCCACTCTGAAGAAGATGAGTGAGTACAGGTCACCTGGGGCGGGAGTGGGGTGTTCTTGGCGATTAAGGGAGAATGGCCAAGTTGCCCCTGCTTATCTGATGGAGGGGGTCTGGGAAGGAAGCAAGAGATTGAGGGCAAGAGAGAGGGCTAATGGTGGGGAAGAATAAGATTGACCAGCCCAAGAAGGATCAGAGAAACAGGTGGGGAAAGCTGTGGTCAATCTTAAGGAAGAAAGTTTGAGGACGAGGGAAGGGGGAATGGGGATGGGGTGCTGGGAGTTGAAGTCCACTCCACCCTTTTCTCTCCATCTCCCTACCTCAGATTAGCTGGGGTGGGGGCCAGAGACGCAGCAGTATCAGTGGCTCAGCTCCAGGGGATTAGGGGAGCAGCCCACTGGGGTCTGGCTGAAGAGGGAGGGGCTAAGCACCCCCAGTGTTGGTAGGGTTGCAGGATTGCAACTGTCTACCCTATGGATTTCTCCACAAGTCAGGGAGGATGGTGGTGGTGGTGGTGGTGGCGGTGGCGGTGGCGGTGGCGGTGGCGGTGGCGGTGATGGCCAGGATCTGAGTCCTGGCTGCTGGGCTTCTAGCAAAATGGCAAGAGGAATTAGGGAGTCCCAGGAGAAGAAAGCCAGTTCTCACTTCTATAAGGACAAGGAAACCAGGCAGATTCCCCACCTACACTGCTGGAGGTGGCCCAGAGCTGCGATGGGAAATTCTACATTATAGGAGGGGGAAGGGGGACTTAGGAGTCCAGTTCCTTAGCACCTCATTCCGCTGAGCAGGCACCTTAACACACCTCAGTACCTAGTCCCCAAACCTGTCTAGAAGGTCTTGGCTCCTGAGGTAGTGGGAGTGGGAGGTTATACCAGGATAAGTTTCCTTGAGATAACCAGATACTCCTGGCTAGGGGACATTCTCTATTCCTGGCTTTCCAGTCTGGATAGCTTTGGCTCACAGGGCATGAATATAAAGAAGGGTCATCTGTGTAAAGAGGGCTGTGGTGCAGGCACATTTCAGGAAAAACCTGGAAAGACTTGTCTGAACTGATGCAAAGTGAAATGAACAGACCAGGAAAACATTGTACACAGTATCAGCAACACTGTATGATGATCAACTATGAATGACTCTGCTCTTCTCAGCAACACAATGATCCAAGACAAGTACAAGGGACTCATGAAAGAAAATGCTATCCATATATAGATGAAGAAATGGACTCTGAATACAGATTGAAGCATATTTTTTTCACCTACTTTATTCTTTTTCATGTTTTTTTTCTTTTTGATGTTTCTTCTTTCACAATTGTGACTAATATGAAAATATGTTCTACATGATAGCACATGTATAACCTATATCAGATTGCCTACCATTTTCAGAAGAGGAGAGAGGAGGGAGAGGGAGAAAAATTTGGAACTCAAAATCTTGTAAAAATGAATGCTAAAAATTGTCTTGACGTGTAAGTGGGAAAAAAATAAAATACTATTAAGAAAGAGAGCTGTTGTGTGACTCAAAGGCAGGCAGGGTAGACATCTCTAGCTTCTTCTTCCCCTACCCTTGTCCAAAGAAGACTTTAATTCCTGTCAGGAGGAGAAACAGGAAGCTGGGGCCCACTCTGCTGTCCTTAGAGAAAGGAGGTACCAGACTAGGAGTATATCTCTCTGCTTCCTTAAATATTATTAGTCTACAGGATATGATCAGGTTCAATTGAACCTGTCATCATTATTGGGGGAAGACCTCAAGCTCTATATCCAAGGCTTGACCTCTTCCTCACCTAATACCAATTCCACAATGAATGCACATAGTGAATAGCGCAGAAGCCCATTTATCCAAATCATAGCAAAACAAATCAGAGAAGGAATTTATAGGAGAATATATACCAGACAATACAGAACGAAGGAGTTCTCCCACTGAGATGGAGATAACTCAGCTCAACCATTGGCTCAGAGCTGTGCCTCTGTCTCTTTTATTGTAGGCTGCACAATTTTAATCCCCACAGAGCCATAGACAACAAACCAATATCAATAATAAACATTCCAAATGCCTTAGCATCCAAATTAATAAACGTTACCTGAGCTACAAGAAGACTTAGTAACACAATAATGAAAGGAGACTTTAATATCACTCTCAGTTTTGGATAAATCTAGCAAAGATAAACAATGGGGGAAATATGGAACTGGACAATATTCTGGAGAAATTAGAGTTAAAAGATGTATGATGCCTTCTAAATGAGACTACAAAAGAATGTACATATTTCTCAGTACCACATAGAGCTTTTACAAAAATTGACCATGTACTAGGGGATAAAGGTATTGCAAACAAATGTAAAAAGGCAGAAATAGGTAGCATTTGGTAGCTATTATTATCCTCATTTTACAAATGAGAAAAATGAAGTAGATAAAGGCTAAGGGGTCCATCCTTGGTCACAAAGCTGTTAAATGTCTGAGGCAAGATTCCAATTCAGGTCTTCCTAACTCCAAAACCAACACTCAATCTTCTATGCCACCTAGAATTAGGAAGAATCAGGTTCAAATCTTTTTATTTAAGCTCTATGCCTCACTTTCTCATTTATAAAATGTGGGTATTAGATTTGATGGCCTCTAAGGTCGCTTCCGACTCTAAACCTAAAATCCTATAAACCATTCTGCCCTTCAGTGGATTCGAGGGGATAAAGTGCCAAGAATGAGGCTAGTGTAGGTGAGGGACAGGAACTGGGGCTGACAGTCTCAGGGAGGGGTATGCCCCTTCATGTCCTTCCCATTGCTTGGCCAAGAACAGAACAGAGTTTGGGAAGAACTGATCCTGAGAATGCTTGTGGAGTACCTGGAGGAGGATGGCCTCAGGGAGGCCTCCAAAGCCTGAAAGAGCTCCCTAAGACTCCCTCGGAAGAGAAGTAAGCTTCATCCACTTCTCTCCTTCCTCCAGGTACTGAAAAAAACTGGAAAACTTGTACCTTCTGCTAATTGCTCCCTGTAACGCCCAGCCTCCCCAGTTCCCCCAGGGTCCTAGTCTGGGTCTCCGGGTTCATTATCTCAGCTTGCTGCATCTGACATTTTATTCATTGCTCTAAGGTAAATTGGTCTCTCCTATAAAGGGCAAATTGGTTCAATGGACAGAGCACTGACCTTGGTCAAGTCATAATCTCCCTGGGTCTCAGTTTACTCAATTATAAAATGAAGGAGTCAGACTAAAGAGGTGGCCTCTGAGACCCCTTCCAGCTCTAAATCTATGATCCTACATTTATTTAAATATAACCTTCCCATCCCCCAACAAATTAACATCTACCCTTGTCCTTCTGCCTGGACCAAACTTCATATAGAGTGTTTTGTGTTGAAAAATAAAGTGAGTCTGTGAGTCAAAGCTTCAGTGATCATGCACTTTGAGGTCTTCTCTTGGTAAAAGAGCCAAGGGTAGAGGAGAGGAGATAATGGCTTCTGTTCACATCCTGGCCTCTGCTGACGATAAATGAAAGATACGATCTGCCCTGATATGCAGGTGGCGGGCATAGAACCACAATGACAACCACAGAGATACCTAGACACACAGAAACACACACTTCCCATATCACCGCTCCTACAGCTAAGTTCCCTGGACCTTCTACAGTACCGACACCCTATCCTCTCCTAAGACCATGGCTGGTCCTGAGGAAGTTGGAGGGAGGAGAGAAGTGGGAAGCAGGCTGGGTTTGGAACTTGGTGGGACAGAGTAGACACTCCAGTCCTAAGTGTTGGGAAAGGATGAGGGCAACTAAGTTAGACTCACTGACAGCTTGGGTTTGTCCAACAGAGATAGACAGTGACTTACAACATAGAATGTAAAAGCTGGAAGGAACCATAGAATATGGAATATCAGAACTGGAAGGGACGTTAAGGCATAGAATGTCAGAACTAGGAGGGATCTTAGAACACAGAATGACTTAGAACATGGAATGTCAGGGCTAGAGGGGTCCTTGGAACGTAGACTATCTGACAAAGCTGAATGTCTTCTTAGAACATAGAATATCAGAATTAGGAAGGGTCTTAAAGAATGACTTAGAACAGAATGTCAAGGCTGGAAGTCCTTAGAATATAGACAGCCCAAGCTATATCATTCCTTAGAACACAGACCGTCAGAGCTTAGAACAGAGAACAGGTTCTTAGAACAGAGAATGCCACAACTGGGAGAGCCCTTAGAACTCAGGGTGTCAGAGCTGGGAGGGCCCTTAGAACACAGAATATCAGGGCTGGGAGGGCCCTTAGAACACAATGTCAGAGCTGGAAGGGGCCTTTGGCAGAGTGTCAGAACAAGGAGAAATCTTAAAACATGGAATGACTTAGAACATTGAATGTTAGGGATGGAAGGACCCTTAGAACACAGACTGTTGGGGCTGAGGCCTTAGAACTTAGAATATCAGAGCTGGAAAGGGTCTTAGAACAAAGACTGGCTGGAATGTCAAGGCTGGAAGGACCATTAGAACATAGACTGTCAGAGCTAGAGCACCCCTTAGAACATAGGTGCCAAAGAAGTGGCCCATGGGCTGGTCTACAACACTCTTGAGTACAACCTGAACTAGATTAAAATATAATTGGGAAACACTTAACAGAATAAATTAAAATATAATATAACATGGCTAAGATTACATTTTAAAACCAAGTCAATCTGCGGCCTACAAGATCCTTACGTATAGATCAAAAACAGCCTCTTTTTCATTTTGAGTCTGACACCACCGCCCTAGAACATAGAATGTCCAAGCTGGAAGGAATCTTGGAGACCATGTAGTTTGACTCTCCCATTTTATAGGTAAGAAAACAGGCCCAGAAAGTTTCCCTTCCTTTCTTCTTTCTTACTCACTAAGCCACCACGATGCCCTGAGCTCTCCTGGAGAAAAAGAGGAAGGAAGAACCCTGGTTCTTAGGAGTCAGTTCCATCTGGTAGAGAAGGTGTGGCAGACCCTAAGAGTTGGAACCAGTAAATTCCTTCCAAGCAACGTCAGACTTGGTGTGGTTGTCCGCATGGGATGAGAAAAGTCAGGGCAGGCAGTACCCAGAGCCAGGTCAGACTAACCTGGGGCAGGGACACCAGCAGAAGGGATCTGAGTGGGCTGCCACGCCCCATCACCCACCCATCCTCTCAGCCCCCACTTCACAGAATTAAATGAATGAATGAATGAATGAAAAAGCATTTGTTTGGCGCTTACTATGTGCCAAGCACTAAGCTAAGTATGGAGATGCAAATCTAAAATTCTAATTGGGAGAGGAATATTGGCCAGGGAGAGGCACTTCGGTCCATGGTGATTGAGGCATAGGGGAATAGAGTGACACAACCCATCCAGAGGTGAGTTGACCATGGTTCAGGATTTTAAAACTGGTTTGGGATGGGAGAGGTTTGGAGAGAGGTACAGGCTTCCTACTGGGCTAGTAAGACAGTTGTGGAGGTGATGGTGGAGGGAAAGTGAAACATGGCGCCACGGCCTGGATTTACTTAAACTGTGTCAGGGAGTCAGTCACTAATCAGGACAGCAAGGTCCCAAGGAAGAAGTCCCTTTCAGGTTTGGTCTGTGGGGGGGGGGGGCAGGGGGGAATTCCATATTTCTCAAAGATTTTTAAGCTCATGAAACACTTCACATAGGTAAACTGGTTGGGGTCTCTCAACTGGTAGAGAGTCTGGAGGGTTTTATGCTCATTTTATAGCTGAGAAAACTGAGGCTGACAGAAGTTAAACAATACAGCAGAAGAACTTCAGGATGGAGAATCACACAGAACGTAGGTCTGACCTAAAGGACCGGAAACCCACCTCGGACTCTCACTAGCTCTGTGATCTTGGGCAGATCACCTCTCCCAGCCTCTGTTTCCTCATCGTTAAAAAATAAAGGAATTGGACAAGCTGACTTCTAAGGCCCCTGCCGGCTCTCAACCTACAATGCTATGATTCTGTGATGCAGAATTAGGAAGATCCAGATTCAAATCTCACCACAGACACATGTCATATGAGACTGATTAAGGCATTTAAATGTTTCTGAACCTCAGATTCCCCATCTGCAAAGTGGGAATAATAATAGCTCTAACCTTGGGTATGTGAAATTGTTAACCTTCTGCACAAACAAAATTAATGCATCTAGTATGAGGAAGCAGTCAAACAAAGATTTGGTATTATACATATCTTTGTGTGTATATTTACACACAAATATATACACACCTATATTTACATGTTTATACCTATCTACACACACACACACACACACACACACACACACACTCACTTTTTTTTTTAAACTGGCTGTCCCTCATTCCTAGAATTCTCTCCCTCTTCATCTCCTGCCTCTTGGTTTTCTTAGCTACCTTCAAATTCCAGCTAAAATCTCACTTTCTTCAAGAAGCTTTTCTTGGTCTCTGACAACCACAATCACAACAACAATTACTACTACTACTACTACTACTACTACTACTACTACTGCTGCTGCTGCTGCTACTACAATAATAATAATGATAATTTTAAAAAATCTTACACTTAAATAATATTTTATATTTTATAAAGTACTTTAAAAATACTATCTTGTTTGATTTTCACAACCACCCTGGGAGATATGTGGCATTATTTTTTTAAGAAAGTAAAAAATTATGCTTCAATCTGCATTCAGACTCCATCAATTCTTTCTCTGAATATGGGGACAGCATTTTCCATTGTAAGTCCCTCAGAATTGTCTTAGATCAGGGATGGGGAATCTTTGGCCTCAACACTCTGAGTCCTCAAGTGCAGCCCTTTGACTGAGTCCAAACTACTTCATTCTGTGAAGTTTGGATTCAGTCAAAGGGCCTCACTTGAGGACCTAGAGGACCACATGTGGCCTCGAGGCTGAAGGTTCCCCACCCCGTCTTAGATCATTGTATTGCTGAAAATAGCCAAGTCATTCACAGCTGATCATCCTATAATATTGCTATAACTGTGTACAAAGTTCTCCTGGTTCTGCTCACTTCATTCAGCATCAGACCATACAAATCTTTCCAGGTTTTACTGAAGTCAGCATGTTCATCATGTCTTATAGCACAATAATATTCCATTACATTCGTATACCACAACTTGCTCAGCCATTCCCCAATTGACGGGCATCCCCTCAATTTCCAATTCTTTGCCACCACAAAAAGAGCTGCTATAAATGTTTTTATACACATAGGTCCCTTTTTTTTAATCTCTTTGGGATACAGACCTAGTAGTGGTATTACTGGGTCAAAGTGATGGGGTAAAAACCTGGGTATCCTAGTGTCTTGAAAGAATTAAAATTCACTCAGACAGTCTCCAATTTAAGGAAAGGCATTTATTGGGGTAACGCACCCAGGTGGTTCCTGCATCAATGTGGGAGAGACAGAGCACAGGCAGGAGGCCCGCTTACCTAAGGGAGGCAGGTCCTGCTTCTCCTAAGAGGCAGAGCAATTATTGGGGTTAGGTATCTGGTCTATATATAGCTGGATGGGATAGTGGAAGGGGAGGAGGGGCAGGCATAGCTCTGGAATGTGTGTGATATCTGATAATCCAGAGGTGCCTTTATCATACAAATAAGCAAGGAGAATAGGAAAGGGGAGGAGAAGAGCTGTCAGGTTAATTGGGGGTGCTTTGTGAAAGCACACAGGTTAAGTGCACAGTGTGGTGGGGGGGCTTCAATGCATAATCTTCTTTGATCACTTTTTCTGGCTAGTCACATCCTGCATCTTATCTCATATCTCACATCCTACATCCTGCTTGCTCCATCTGCCTCAAGCACTCCTATCTGCCTCACTTCATCAAGAGTTTATACACAGTTTTATAGCCCTTTGAGCATAGTTCCAAATTGCTCTCCAGAATGGTTGGATCAGTTCACAACTCCACCAACAATGCATTAGTGTCCTAATGTTCCCACATCCCCTCCAAAATTTGTCATTTTCCTTTTCTGCCATATTAGCCAATCTGATAGGTGTGGGGTGGTACCTCAAATTTGTTTTAATTTGCAATTCTCTAATCAATAGTGATTTAGAGCATTTTTTATATGACTATAGACAGCTTTGATTTCTTCTTCTGAAAACTACTTTGACCATTTATCAATTGGGGAATGACTAATATTCTTACAAATTTTACTCAATTCTCTATATATTTGAGAAATGAGTCCTTTATCAGAGAAACTTAGTGTAAAATTTTTTCCCAATTTCCTGCTTTCCTTCTAATCTTGGGTGCATTTGCTTTTGTTTATGCAAAACTTTTAATTTGATATAAACAAAATTATTCATTTCATATCCCATAATGTTTTCTATCTCTTACTTGATCAATACATGCTGTTTTAATCATATTTTACAGAGGAAGAAACTGAGGCTATGAAAGATAAAGTGACTTGCCCCTGAAAACAGAACTAGTAATTCTGAGGCAAGATTTGAATTCCAGTCTTCTCAACTCTGGCTATAGCACTCTATCTACTGTGCCACCTAGATGCATCTAGGTGCTACTGCCTTCTCTCTGTTGATTATCTACAATTTATCCTGTCTATAGCTTGTTTACACATAGGTGTTTGCATGTGGCCTTCCCCATTAGACTGGGAACTCCTTGAGGGCAGGGACCGGGTTTTTTTTGTATCCCCAGTGCTTAGCATAGTGCCTGGCACGTTGCAAGCAATTTCTGGTTGCTGTTATTGTCGCTATCAAAGAAGATGAACAGACCTCAAAATAACAATTACACACCAAATGAAAGAAAGCCCCAAATGACCATGTGACATGTGGCAAACCATGTGAAAGAATGTTCTAAAGTCACTGATAATAAGAGAAAAGCAAATCAAAACAACTCTGAGGTTTCTTTTTACACATAAAATTGGCAAAGATGATAAAAGATAGAAATAGCCAACGTTGGGGGGGAGGGCGAGTTGTGGGAAGATAGGCACCCTGGTGCATTGACAGTGGAGCTCTGATTTAGTACACTCCCTTTGGAAAGCACCTTGTAATTGTGTAAATCAAGTGACTAAAATGACTAAAAATATTCTTTGCTTAGGAGCATTCACTACTAGGCATATACTCCAAGGAGGCTACTGATAAGGAGAAAGATTATATATATACTGAATTATTTATAACTGTACGTTTGGTGCTAGCAAAGAACTGGAAACAAAGTAGATGCCTATCGATTGGGGGATGATTGGACATACTGTGCTCCATGAGGGTAATTGGAATATGATTGTGCTGTAAGAAATGTGTGTGATGCATTATGTGATGTGATGTGGCTCTTCTCAGCAATGTAAGGATCTAAGACAACTCCAAAAGACTCATGATGGAAAATGCTATCCAGGGGCAGCTAGGTGGCACGGTGGATAGAGTACTGGCCCTGGAGGACCTGAGTTCAAATCCAGCCTCAGACACATAACACTTGTTAGCTGTATGAACCTGGGCAAGTCACTTAACCCCATTGCCAAACCAAAAAAAAAAAAAAAAGAAAGAAAGAAAGAAAAGAAAATGCTGTCCACATCCAGAGAAGGAACTTTAGAGTCTGAATGCATATGGAAGCATCATATTTGATCTCTTTTTTGTTGTTGTTTTGTTTTGTTTCTTCTTTCTCATGGTTCCTCCTATTGGTCATAATTCTTCTTTACAACATGACTAATGTGAAAATATATTTAATAAGAATGTATATGGGGGGGGGTAGAGCCAAGATGGTGGAGTAAAAGCAGTGACTTGCTTGAGCTCTCCCCCAAACCCCTCCAGATACCTGTAAAAAGCTGATTCTAAACAAAGTCTAAAGCAGCAGAACCCACAAAAGACAGAGTGAAACAAATTTCCAACATGGAAAGATGATATTTGTAACTCATGAGACCTTTCTCAGTATTATGGTACTTGGAGAGCATATATATAGAGACAGAGGGCACAGGGTGAGTTGAATATAAAGGGATGATATCTAAAAATTAAAATTAAGGGATGAGAGAGGATTGTACTGGGAGAAGGAGAAAGGGAGAGGTAGAATGTGGTAAATTATCTCACGTAAAAGAGGCAAGAAAAAGTTTTTACAGTGGAGAGAAAGAGGGGAGAGGTAAGAGGGAATGAGTGAATATTATTCTTATCAAATCTGGAGGAATTACTCTTAAGGAGGAATAACACACACACTCAATTAGGGATGGAAATCTATCTTATCCTACAGGAAAATAGGGGGGAAGGGGGATAAGAGAGGGGAGGATGATAGAAGGGAGGGCAGATTGGGAAAGGGGGTAATCAGAAGCAAACACTTTTGAGGAGGGATAGGATCAAAGGAGAGATTAGAATAAATGGGGAATGGGATAGGATGGAAGGAAATATAGTCAGTCTTTCACAACATGACTATTACGGAAATGTTTCGCATGACTACACATGTATGGCCTATATCGAATTGCATGCCTTCTCGATAAGGGTGGGTGGGGAGGAAGGAAGGGAGAGAAATTGGAACTCAAAGTTTTAAAAACTAATGTTAAAAATAGTTTTTACATGCAACTGGAAAATAAGATATACAGACAATGGGGTATAGAAATCTATCCAGCCCTACAGGAAAATAGAAGGGTAAAGGGATAAGAGAAGGGAGGGAGGTGATATAAGGGATGACAAATTAGGGGAAGGGGTATTCAGAATGCATGCCACTTGGGGTGGGGGGAGGGGAGAGATAGGGAGAAAATTTAAAACTCAAAATCTTGTGGAAGTGAATGTTGAAAACTAAAATAAACTAATTAAAAAAGAAATGTGTGTGATGAATTCAAAGAAGCCTGGGTAGATCTCCATGAACTGATGCAGGGTCAAGAAGACAATAGACATAAAGACCACAACAATGTAAATGTAAAGAACATAACCACAAAACAGGTGAATGTTGCAAAATTACCAAGAATGAGCCTCACTCCAAAGAAGAGAGATGAGAAGACCCCTCCTCCCATACCTTTGCAGAGGTGGGAGATTCATGGATGTGGAACATTGCATATATGTTCAGACTTTTTCAATGTGCTGATTGATTTTGCAGACTTTTTTATTTTCCCTTTTTTTCTTTAAAAAATAATTTTAAAAAATATTAGAATGGCTCTCTGGGAGTGAGTAGGGAGATGGATATAGGGAGAAATTTAGGCAATGTGAAAACAAAAGATCATTAAATAATAATAATAATAAGTAAGAGTTTGAACTTCACAGGGTTGTTAGAGATGGAGACTGGACCTAGGATTTTGTTGATAGAGGGAACTCCTTCTATCAGAGCAGTTCAGTCACTCATAGTCTCATAGAGTTTGTTGCCTAGAGCACTAAGAGAGTTAAGTGACATGTCCAGGGTCACACAGCCAGGATGGGTCAGAAGTGAGAGCTGCACCCAGATTTTTGTGGTTTGGAGGTCTACTCTCTTTCTTCGTGGCCACTCTTCCTCTTGTAGGGTTGCTGTGAAGAGCCAATGAAATAATGTAAATGAAAAAAAAATAAAGAATGTAAATGAATTGTATTGTAAAATTGAAAGCCAAAGTAAATAAATTATAAACTTTAAAACAAATAAAATAATATTAGTGAAGTACTTAGCACAGTGCCTAGCACATAGTAGGCATCTGATAAATACTTGGTCCCTTCCTCCCTGACATGCTAGCTACCTGGCACAAAATGCTTTATGTCTAGGCTGCACTTCTGAATTAGTAAAATCAGGGTCAGGGGGATTAATTTATATCAGGGATTCGTAGCCTGGGTTTTGTGAACTTTTACAAAAATATATATAAATTAAAAAAAATTCTTAGAACCATATTTCAATATGATAGATTTCCTGTGTAATTCCATCTGTTTTGTTTTATACATTTAAAAACATGACCAGACATAGCCAAAGGGATCCAGGATACAAAAAAGGTCATGAACCCCTGGTCCAAATGATCTCCAAGTTTCTTTCCAGCTCTAAATTCAACATTTACTTTCATCAACTGCCTCAAATGCCTTGGAAATTGAGTCAAGACTCCACACTCTCAAACTCTACCAAGATTTGCCAGATAACATGTAAGAGGACTGTGGGGGTGGGAGTAGAGAGGAATGCTGCTTGTTTCTGCCCATGTTGGTGATGTGCCGAGGGTCTGTCTACGTATGGCTCAGAGAGAGGCAAGAATAAACAACTCTATGTCTCCTCCCCCAACTCCTCTCCAAAAGAGTCACTGATTCCTGTCAGGAGGGGAAGAAGGAGGTTGGTTCCAGAATTTGGCCACTCTGTTCTTCTCAGAGAAAGGAGATACCAGGCTAGAATTAAATCTAACTGCTCCTTTAAATATCATTAGTCTGGGAATGTAACTTTTAAGTTCAAACTACAGTTCCTGGTTGCTATTTTTTTTTTAATGGGAAAAGGAATGCCCCAAACTCTACATCCAAAGCTTAACCCACCCCTCTTCCCACCAGGTGCCAGTTCCACAAGGAAGATACATAGCAAATCATGAAGAAACCCATTTATCCAAGTAGATATCAAAATAGAAATCAGAGTGAATGTACATAGGAGAACATGTATCAGACAGTACAGAATGAATGTTTCCCCTTCGGGAGAACAACTCAGCCAAGAGAAAGAGAATTCCAGATCTCACCCAAGGGGAAAATTCTCCCTGAAATTTCTAGTGTAGCAAGCCGGGAATAAGGACAAGATCAAAGTTCTACATGTTGGTTTCTTTTCTTTTTTGCACTTAATAGTATTTAATTTTTTTCCAATCACATGTAAAGATAATTTTCAACATTCATTTTTCTAAGATTTTGAGTTCCAAATTTTTCTTGCTCCCTCCCTCTCCTCCCCCTTCCCAAGACAGCAAGCGATTTGGCATTAGTTATACATGTATAATCATGTTAAACATATTTCCACATAGTCATGTTGTAAAAGAAGAATCAGAACAAAAGGGGAAAACCATGAGAAAGAAAGAAAAAAAAAACAAAGAGAGCTAATAGTATGCTTTGATCTGCATTCGGACTCCATAGTTCTTTCTCTGGATGTGGATAGCATTTTCCATTACGAGTCTTTTGGAATTGTCTTGAATCATTGCATGGCTGAGAAGAGCTAAGTCTATCATAGTGGATCACTGCACAATGTTGCTGTTACTGTGTGCAATGTTCGCCTGGTTCTGCTCACTTCACTCAGCATTAGTTCATGTTACATGTTGGTTTCTTCTTAGAGTGTTTCACTCCTTTTAGCAACTGTAGAAAGGTTAGAATTGAACATCTTCTCCCTCAAAGCTGGAAGCCAGAAGAGCATGAGTCTCATATCTCCTGCTTTCACAAAATCCGCCAGTATGGGTCATTGAATAATCAATCTCCACCAACAAGAAGAGAGTTCTATATAATTGGCCCTTGGAGCCTATGGTTACAAATGATAAAAGCTAGCATTTAAATGATGCTTTGCATTTTGCAAATTGTTTTTGCAATGATCTCATTTGATTTTCACAACAACTTTGGGAGGTAGGTTTTATTATTATCCCTTTTTTAACATATGAGGAAACTGAGGCAGACAAAGGACTTGCTCAGGGTCACGCAGCTAGTATCTGTGCTGGATTTGAATTCAGGTCTTCCTAACTCCAGGTCCAGCACTCTATCCATTTCACCACCTAGCTGCCAAATGTCTGGTATAGAGGAAAGAATGCTGGATTTAGCTAATGAGATCTGGATTCACATTGTCTGATTATAATGAGCAAGGTTGGAAGAAAGATGACAAAGTGTGCCTTCCTCCCTTCTTCACAGAGATGGGGAACAATGAGTGTGGACTGCTATAGACATTGCCAGGTAGGCTGGCTGGTTTTGCTGAACTGTCTTTGTCACCTGCCCCCTCCCCTTACTTTTTTATTCAATTACTAGGCATGTCTCTCTGGGGAGGAGATGGGGAAGGGATTTATTTTGACATAAAGGAGGGGTATAAAAATAAAAGATGTCATTAAAAATTATGTATGTATGAAAAAAGGAAATAGATCTGAGTTCATAGCTCACCCCTGACACATCATCTGTGTGACCCTGGGCAAGTCACTAAACGTCTCTGCTCTTTAAGCCCCTCATCTGTAAGGACAATCATAACTGTAGTATCGATCACGTAGGGTCGTTGTGAGGAGACCCCAATAAGATCATGTGTGCAGAACATTATGTAATCTCTGAAGCACAATAGAAGCGTCAGTTGGGGAGAAGACTATTAATTTACTTCCATAACTAACACCCACAGAGAGCAGGTAGCATTTGAACCCAGGCCTTCTGATTCCAAGAGTCGTGATATGGGGAGATTAAAGATAGATTGACAGACCTGGGAATCATCTACATGGAGAGGATAATTGAACCCAGGGAACTGAGGAAGTCACCAAGGGAAATAATACGGAGGGAGAAGGGAAATCCCTTTGGGGACCACTATGGTTAGTGGATATGACCTGGAGGCGGATGGCCAGAGAGTCAGGTGCCTTTGGCGTCAGCAGGGCACAAGCAGGCTCTCAGCAGGGGCCCAGGGGCTAGGGCTGGTCTCCCTCTGCTCTCTGGAGGCCCTTTGGGCAGTCTGGCTGCCTCTCAAAAGGCCTGACTCCCACCCCCACCACACTCCATTGCTTTGTCCCACACTAGGGGAGAGAGCATACTCTCCTCCCTGGCCCCTCCCCTGCCTGAGCTCCCAGGAGGTGGTGGGAGGCAGTGGAGGACGGCTCTACTTGGGACCCAGAAACTGACCCAGAGAGTTTCGCTTACTGCCCGTTCAGGCTGGATTCCCAGAAATACTGGATCAGTGAAGGGGGTGGGGGTAGACCTAGATAAACAGATCAAAGGTGAATGGGGCCTTGCAGGCCACTGAGTGAGATCCAGCTAGGAGACGGGAACATGGACTTCCTGAGGTGAGTGGGGCAAGGGGCTGATACTACCCCATCTAGGAATACCATGAAATTTCCACCATCCTGGAGAGGGGAAGAGGAGGGGATCGTTCTACTGGGGCCTTGGCCCTGGGCCTCAGCCCTTGCCTTTTTGAGCCCAGCATCAGAACCAGGTCCCCTGACCGAAATCCTTCATTCAGCCTTCCTTTATGTCCAAACTGAACTTTCTGTCCCCTAAGCCCTGATTCCTGAGCCCTGGTCCTCACCCCTGTGCCTGTGATTCATAGTTTCTGTATCTCAGACACCATAACAGGCTTTTCATCAGTAGCCCACATTTGTCAAGATTTAAACTATGGCTGATTAAGCCATCTCCAGATCCCAATCTTGTGCCCTTAACCCTCATTCCCAAGCCCCCAACCTTTAACCCTCTATCCCCCTGACCCACCACTCCTGTCCCGGTCTCTAATCCAAATAATTTAAATCCAGACCCTTGATCTCGTCCTCCTGGCTCCCTGGCCTCTTCCCCTTGTCCTCCGTCTGAATCCCCCAACCTTGGATCCCGGTCCCCCAAACTCTCGCCCCTTGTCTCCTTACCCCTCAGCCTCTATGTCCCCACTGCCCTCCTCATGCCCTGGCAACTCCCAGCAGGCTGAGTCTCTTACTGGCAATGGTGATGCAGCAAGTGGGCAGCAGCCCATGGCCAAAGGCCGTATTTGGACGCCTCACATCCCCCGGCTTTCCCGAAGTGTACCCCAACAATGAGGAGCAGAGCTGGAACCTGATAGCCCCCCCTGGCTACCGAATCAGTCTCTACTTCACCCACTTCAATCTGGAGCTGTCCTATCTCTGCGAATACGACTTTGTGAAGGTATCTCGGAGCCAGAGCCGTTGGGTGTGTAGGGAGGGTAATCCAAGGCCAGGGGGCAAAAGGAATTTGGAAAGAAGCCAAGTCCTTGTTGGACTGCTGCTGGATAATGTCTCAGGCTCTAGCTGTGTGACCCTGAGCAAGTCTCTTAACCATTCTACCTTCCTGTGCCTCAGTTTCCTTATCTGTCCAATGAGGAGGTTGGGCTCCATGGCCTCTAAGGTCTGACATGGGGAGAATGGGCAGCCCCTTAGGACCAGGAAGCCTTGGGAGAGGAGGGAAGACTGGCAGCCACTGCAGCTTCTGTAGTCTTAACCACTTAATAGATGCTCGTTGACCAGTCAGGGCCCAGGGTAAAGGGTGGGACCTTCAGTTCTAGAAGTAGGTGGAAGCTGGAATGTGGGTGACATTCACCAGACCACCCAGCTCCTCTCTAAACAGAGTAGACACATTTGCCTACCTACTATGATTTATATGGACCCTCCCCATTTTTATTTGTAATCTCCTCATTATACAAATGAGGAAACTGAGGCACAGACAGGTGAAGGGACTAGTTCAGAGTCATACAGCTAGTAAGTGTCTGAAGCAGAATTTGAACCCAGGTCTTCCTGACTCCAGGCCCAGGGCTGTATTCACTGCCCCACACTGCCTACCCCACCTCAGGGAGACTGTTAAGACCCAGGGGCTGCTCACAGCTCTGTTGGCATAAGGACTGGTAGAGCCAGACGGGGAGGGAGGATGTCATAAGGGGCACCCATGGAGGAAGGGCGGGGGACTGATAATTCCTCCTCTCTCTTTGTCCTGCCCGGGAGGCAGCTCTACTCTGGGGACAAGCTGCTGGCCACGCTGTGTGGGCAGGAGAGCACGGACACCGAGCGGGCGCCTGGCAACCACACCTTCCACTCAGTGGGCAGCAACCTCCGCGTCGTCTTCCGCTCTGACTATTCCAATGAGAAAGATTTCACTGGCTTTGAGGCTTTCTATGCCGCTGAGGGTGAGTGGGTCGGTGGGCCAGGGCTGTCAACTTAAGTGAAGGGGGGGAGCTCCCCTCAGTGAAGGATCTAACCTGATCCGCCCACACACATCCTGTGCCTCAGTTTCCCCATCTGAGAAACTGAGTATATGCCAACCGGCTCCCCTCTTTGCCTATTTCCCAAAGAGCTAGGGTCAAACGTAATATCTGAGACAGAGATGAAAGGGACCTTAGAGAATGTCTACTCCAACTCCCATACCCATTTCACAGGTGAGGAAACTAAGACCAAGAGAGGAAATTACCAGCTAAAGTTCCCAGCAGGATCTAAGAACACACTGGGCAATCAGTTGAATCCATGGACGACTTGATTGATAAGAATTCTTTCCCACTCAGGAACCCATGCCCCTCCTTCCTTCTCTGCTACAGCAGGCCTGGCCTAACTCTCTCCCTGGCCCCAGGGGGCTGGAAGTGTGATGCATCACCACCTGTCTCTCTCTCCTGCAGACATTGATGAGTGCCAGGTGCCACCTGGAGCAGACCCCATCTGTGACCACTACTGCCACAATTATCTGGGCGGCTTCTACTGCTCCTGCCGAGCAGGCTTCAAACTCCACAAAGACAAGCACACCTGCTCAGGTGAGAGGCTGCTCCATCCTGCCTGCCCCCCACCTTCCCAGCTCTCCCCCACCCTCGTCTTCCTCCCTGCCTTGTCTGAACACTGCGGGAGGCTCAACGCCCGCCATTCTGCATCTACAGGCTACCAACCAGGACCCTTGGGTTAATGAGAAGGCATTCCCTCCTCCCCGAGCTGAGGGTGACCCGATCCCTCCAAGAGGCTTCCCCCAGCGTGACCCTCGGGGTGTGGGAAGGGGTTGGGAAAAAGCTGACACAAAGATGCTATCGTGGCGAGAGCAGAGGCTCTGGGTTCAAATCCCACCCCTGATGTTGACCACCTACACGACCTTAGGCAAATCACATCACTTTTCTATACCTCAGTTCCCTTCTCTGTAAAATGAGGAGGCCTCCAAAGTCCCTCCCAGCTCTCGGTTCATGCCCTCATAATGGGACAGCTTGGGTTTTTACCTCCTTCCTATTTCTTCCACCTTTCCTTGCCTCCCACCTGCTCTAACTTCTATTCCCCATGGCTGTCTGGTGTCTGGCTTCCTTCTGGGTCATGGTCCCTGACCCCGGCCTCTTCCAGGGGATACAAACATGTGAGCACCCACTGGTGGCCAGGCCTGGGGTGCAGATCTTGGCTCTGTGGGGCTGATCCTGGTCTGATGGAATTCCTGCGGCCTTTATAAGAAATACTATTATTACTGTTATTCTTATTGTACCAAAGCAGGCCATTTTCTGCTCTCCTGCCTCCGTCTCCTTGGACAATCTCCCTGGCTTCCCTGACCCTCAGCTCCCACTCCCCACCCCTGTCTCAGGGTGAGAGCTGAAAGCCTCGCTTTTCAGGGTAGCCTCTGATATCATTTCTCTCCTGTCTTTATTTTCCAGCACAAGATAATTAACGCCCCCTTAGCCAGGAAAGCCAGTGAGGGTCCTGGGGCCAGGGATGGGCATGGGCCCTGCTGAATGAAGCATCAGTGCCTAGAGGCAGCTTTCTGCTGCCCACCACAGACAATAAACCTGGCTTTCTCCCAGTGCTGGCCAGCGGCCGCCTCCAGGCGTGTCTTTGTGGGGGAGGGCAGGCCAGGGACCCAGAGGGCCAGGTTGGGAAGCAATGCTGCGGTCTTGGAGGCCAGCCCCTTCTGCAAGGGAAGTGGCTAGGGGCTACTGATCTAGGGGGCTAAGAAAGGGCACGAGACGTCAGCTGTTTTCTCCTCATCTTTCTCCCTTTTCACAGAATCAGGGAATGTCAGGGCTGGGAGGGCCCTTGGAACAGGGGATGTCAGGGCTGGG
>NW_020954710.1:5476603-5517250 GCF_900497805.2 Vombatus ursinus
TTGGAACAGGGGATGTCAGAGCTGGGAAGGCTCTTAGAACAGGGAATTTTAGAGCTGGGAGGGGCTGTATTGAGTCCAATCTTCTCATTTAATATATGAGGAAACTGAGGCAAGATATGAGACTTTTCCAAAGTCACATAGCAAGTTAATGGCAGAGCTGGGCCTGGATTTCAGGTCTTCACCCAACCTTGTTCAGGGGGACAATTTCTTGCAAGACTCTAGGTAGTTGTGCAAAGACCATCTCAGGCCAGCTGCCCCACAGTCATCTGCTATTGAGGCAACTCTTGGTTTCTGTGACCTTGCCCCCAGCCTCCCTGAGGCACCACATGGATTTCAGGTCCCCGGCCAAGCAGGGTTGCTTCTCTCCTCCCATGGCCACTGTTTCGGTGCCTGCCTGGGAAGGCTCAGCAGCTGCCGCCTCTGGGGCTGGGCCCCAGCAGACCCCCCTCCAAACCACCACTGCTCAGACCCTTCAGTCTCAGCTACAAGTTAGTTAGCAGGAGAATTGAATGAGATTTTGTCCCCAGCTCACTTACTGCAGGAATGCTAACTGCTGGGTGGGTGGGGGCCCCGAATCACTTCTCAGATGTGTGCTCTCAGGTTGCTGGGGTCTACACAGTCCAGTGGAAAGAAAGCTGAGTTGGAATCACAGGACCTGGATTCCAATTCTGGCTCGGAGATTTGCCAAGAGTGTTGGCAAACCATCTGGGCATGTACCTGCACCCGTCTGGGCTTTGGACACAATGATGCCTGTGGAAAGTCCCTGCTGGCTCTCCGCCCATGACCCTGTGATCTCTGCAGGGCGTCCAGAGTAATCCTGCTCTGGGGATGGAGGAAAGGAGCATCACTGCTCCATCCAACACAGCCTAGTTTGGACCCAGGGAGCTGGCCTCCAGATCTGTCCTGCCTCTGCTCCCTCCTTTCCCCACAAAGAGCTGGGCCTACCTCTTGCCCCAATTGAAGTCTCTTGAGATCATTAGATTGGATAACTGAAAGTGTGAATGCCCTGTGAGAGAGACAGAGACATAGAAAGAGAAAGACAGAGATAGAGAGAGAGAGACAAAGAGACTTTCTTTCCAATCCATGATTTAAAAGCATCTCTCTCCCCAACTTGGCAGAAAGTATAACATAACATGGTGTATGGAGGCCAGGCAAATAGGAAGGCTCTGGGTTCAAATCCTGCCTCAGACACTAGCTGTATAACCCTGGGCAAGTCACTTAACTGAGGCTCTATGCCTCAATTTCTTCAAATGTAAAATAAAGGAGTTGGGCTCTATGGCCTCTGAAGGCCCTTCTAGCCCTAAATCTATGGTCCCAGGAGTCAGGGAATTCATATCTGGCCTCAGACACTAGTTACATGACCATGGGAAAGTCACTTCAGCTATGTGTCTCAGTTTCCTCATTTTCAAAATGGTGATAGTAATACCATCGGTCATATGACCTACCCCTCGTGGCTATTGTAGGGCTCAAATGAGATAATGTATATTAATTACTTTTCATTACTATTAATTACTTGATAGTGCTGTAGAAATGTCAACTCTTATTATTATTTGGAATCAGAGGAACTGGGTTCCAATCCTGCCTCTGATAGACACTCCTCCCTGGCCTAGATTAGATGATCCCTAAGGCCCCTTCTCACTCGACATCTGTGACATGATGAGCTCCAACGTCCCCCTTCTGCAGCCCAGGAAAGGGGGACAGTCTCCCCAGAGGTGGATGACGAGAGAGGAGGTGTCCTGGGGTTCTCATAAGGTAGCAGAAGACAAGAAAATTGTGGTGACGTGGAACCGAGTTCGAGACAGATGCCTGTTGGTATTCCCCAGCTCATGGCGGAGTCCAGGGTGTTATGTAAGAAAGTTTAGTTTCTTCAGCCAGAATGTATCATCCAAGGAAGTAAAGACCCTTCTAGAAAGTTGGTCTACTCTGTTGAGCATGAAGGCAGGTGGGGCAAAGTGGAGAAGACTTTGGGGTCAGAATCCTGACTCTAACTCTAGCCTAACTCTATGGCCCACCTGACAAGCGCCATGTTGAATTGGGATTCCCAACATAGGATGGACAGCCTCAACAATCAGCCTTCCTGTTGGGTGACCACTTGTGGGGCACAGTGGGAAGGAGACTTCTCTGGGCAAGCCTGCTGAGCTACTCTGGGGAGCCGCTGGCATTCCTGGGAGACATCTCAGTCAATTCTAGGCTCTCTGGAGACCCGTGGAAGAAGCCCGAGGGCCTGACTTGGGGCCCCTTCGATCACCGAAGCCCCGCTTCCCAGCCTTGCCCTCCAGAGTCAGAATGGAACTAGCTGTGACTCGGGTGCCTTCCTGAGCTGGAGTCACTAATGATTAGGGGATGTTCCAGCTCTGGGTTTGAAGCTGGGGAAGGTGGTCAGATGCAAGGAACTGAAGGTGATTTCTATGGTGAGAGGAGTGAGGGAGTGGTTGGAGGAGTTAAATTATCATTCCAGCTCTTGTCCTGTTCTCTCGCTAGCCCAGTGCTCAGGCCAGGTCTTCACTGAAAGATCTGGAGTGATTATGAGCCCCGACTACCCCCAGGCCTACCCCAAACTCTCCAGCTGCAGCTATAGCATCCAGTTGGAAGATGGATTCAATGTCATCCTGGAATTTGAGGGCTCCTTTGATGTGGAAACTCACCCAGAGACCCCGTGTCCCTATGACATCCTGAAGGTGGGTTGCCTGGGATGTTCCCCTAAAACCTGGCTCATCTGTTTAGATCATCAGCACCCACCCTCCATCCCACCATTTTGTTCCCTGCTCCTGGATTAGCTTCCTACACCACCTTCCAATGAACATTCAGATGGGAGCTTGATGCTTCTGGCCAATGTTGCTGCTATACACCCAGCACCCATTTCCTTTCACAGAACTGATTTCCAAAGTTCTCCTGCCTTTTCAGCCTCAAATAAGTTGCCAAGCCCCCTTGAGGTGTCTGTGCAGAGCCAAGAGTGGCCTTCTCTAGATTGGGCATTCTCTGTCAACAACTGTCCTTAAGTAAGATAGTCACCTAGTAGCAAGACCCGAGTTTCCCTAAGGGGGTCTTGTTCTGCCCCCAGATCCTTTCCCCTTTCCAGGTGCCATGGGGCTGGGAATTCTGGCATTATGAAGTCTTTCCTTTGGTGTATCACTGCCCTCCCCTCTAAGATGTACATTGATGGCACCAATAAATAACGGAGGACACATTAGCTCCTTCACCACAGAATATTAGAAGCATAAGGAACCTCAGAATATAGAATGTCAGAGCTGGAAGGGCCCTTAGAACACACAAAGTCAGAGCTGGGAGGGCCCTTAGAACACAGAATGTCAGAGCTGGGAGGGCCCTTTGAACACAGAATGTTAGAATTGAGAGGGGTCTTAGAACACAGAATGTCAGAGCTGAGAGGGGCCTTAGAACAGGATGTCAGGGCTGGGAGGGCCCTCAGAACATAGAACATCAGAGTTGAGAGGGCCTTAGAATATAGATGTCAGAGCTAGTGGAGAAATTAGAAATAGAATGTCAGAAATAAAGATATAGAACATCAGAAATACAGACAATGGAATGTCAGAATATAAACTATTGTGAAATGTTAGAACATAGAATGTGAAAGCCAGGAGGGATCTCAGAATATAAAATGTCAGAGCTAGTGGAGATATTATTAGACCACAAAATATTAGAACACTGAACGTCAAAGCTGGAAAAGACCTTAGAACATAGAACATGGATTGTTACAGGTGGAAGGGACCTTAGAACATGGAAAGTCAGAGCTGGAAGAGGTGTAGAACATGGAGCACTAGAACACAGCCTATTAGAGCTCAGAGGGCACTTTAGAGACCAGTTTATTTTATGTAAGAGAAAGCCGAGTCTTAGAGAAGGGCAGTGCCAGGCCAAGGTCTTTCCGTTCAGAGCTCTGGCCAGTGCCCTCCCCACTACAGGACACTGTTCACTTGGAGAGTGCTGTCCCAGTTTAAAGTTTCTGCTCGTGTTAGAAAACAGCACAGGACAATTGACTTAGAAACCATCGGGGCCCAGATGACAGCCGCCACCCCTGGCTGGCTCCCCCAGAACCTGGGTGCCCAGCCTGAAGCAGTGACCCCGATCCGTCCTGATAACATTTCCCTTCAACGGTTGCTGGGTTGGTCGTGCTCCATCGGGACACAGACCATCTGGGACAACTGGAGCCGTGACAGTCGGCCGTGATGAGCACACTCTCTGCTCACGTCAGTTTCTTCCGGGCTGTCATCACCATCCCCACGGTCACTGCTGCCTCTTAATCTTCACTTCTATTTTTCTTTTGCTTTCAATACAGTCTTCCTCACCCGTTCCTAGGGATTCCCCCCCTCCCGCCCCACCACCACTTCCATTTTGTCCATTGAGATGTGCCTACAACTTTGTGTGACTTTGTTCTTTCAGATTAAAACAGACAAGGGGGAATATGGGCCATTCTGTGGACAGACCTCACCACGCCAGATTAACACCAGAAGCCACACTGCGACTATCATCTTCATCACGGATGCCTCGGGAGACCACACCGGCTGGAAGATACGATACTGGGGCACAGGTAGGAGTCTCTGGACCTCATCAGAAGTCTCTGGTGTTCCAGCGTTCAGCAGGGTTGGGGAGTTTGTTGGGAGAGGGGGCAAGTCGTGTTATTGGAACTGATACAATGCTTCCTTTAGCAGAGTGGCAAGGTTACTGACTCTGAAACCAGAGGATCTGGATTCAAATCCTACCTCTGACACTTACTGCCTGTGTGACGAGACAAGTCACAACCTCCCTGAGCCTCAGTTTCCTCATCTGTAAAATTGGTTGGAGATGATTTTTGAAATCCCCTCCAGATCAATGGGCAAATTTGGCCAATCACAGTGAAGATCACTGGAGGCAAGGCCAGGGCTGCCTCCTCTGACCTGGGGTGATGATATAGGTGGTCTCATATACAGTGTGGGGGAAAAGGCTCTCCCCTTCTTCACCCCAAACACATCCTCCAGTACTTGAAATGTCATTAGGAGAAATTAATTTCTTTGGGCTAAGGTTTAGGGCAATGGCTCTTACTTTTTTGTATGTTATAGACCTCTTTGGCACTTTGGGTAAAGCATATGGATCCTTTTCAGAAAAAAGTTGGTTGCCAATATTCATCATTGAAGGGAATATTAAAGCTTTGTAGCTTTTGTTTTGTTGTTATTCATTTATTCCAGACTCTTTGTGACCCCATCTGGGGTTTTGTTGGCAGGGATACTGGAGCGGTTTGCCGTTTCCTTCTCTAGCTCATTTTACACATGAGGAAACTGAGGCAAATAGGGTGAAGTGACTCGCCCGATTGAGTATCTGCGGCAGGTTTTCCTGACTCTAGGCATGGTGCTCTATCCACTTCACCACCTAGCTGCCCCATTTTTCAGTTAGAGGTCAGTAAAAATAAAGATACAATTTTTCCCCCCTCCAAGTTGAGAGATCACACTGAAACCCATCAATGGATAATCCCTGAGGGTCTGTGGATCCCGGGGGTTAAGAATCTCTGGCTTGGAGATTTATACTTTAACGGGAAATTCCTTTAAAAATTAAAAAAAAAAAAAGACTCCTTAATTGGGAAATTCCTGAAAATAGTCCCGGATGAAAGACACGTTAACCTAATACCAGTTTTCATTTCAGTTCAACAAACATTGGGAGGTGCCAAGAATGCAAAGAAGGAAGGGGAAGGAACAAGCATTTATATAGCATCTTCCATGTGCCAGGCATCCTGAACAAATCTTATCTCATTTGGGCCTCATAACAACCCTGGGAGCTAAGTGTTATTACTATCCTCATTTTATAGTTTAAGAAACTGAGGTAGACAGAGGTTAAGTGACTTGTCCAGGGCCACACAGCTAGTAAGTATGAGAGGTAGGATTTGAATTCAGGTCTTCCTGACTCCAGGTCCAGAGACCAAAAGGAACAATACCTGCTTTCAGGTAGTTTATGTTCTACTGGGTGAGGGGGGAGATAGCAGGTACACAGATAAGTAAAAATAAAGTGATTTCAAGATGGAGGAAGGGAGCGCTAATGAGTGGAAAACCAGGGAAAGGCTCTGGTGGCCTCTGAGCTGTGCTTTGAAGGAATCTGGGCATTGATTTTTTTTTTTTGGTTAGGCAATCGGGGTTCAGTGACTTGCCCAGGGTCACACAGCTAGTAAGTGTTAAGTGTCTGAGGCTGGATTTGAACTCAGTTTCTCCTGACTCCAAGGCCAGAGCTCTATTCACTGTGCCACCTAGCTGCTGGGCATTGATTTTAAGAGGTGGAGGTGAGCAGGGAGAGCTTTCCAGGAATGGGAGACAGCCAGGTGGGAGAAGGAATGTCTTATTTGGGGAAGAGTCAGTGGGCCAGCTTGATTGGAATGGAGAGTGGATGGGGATGGGGGTTTCCTCCATATAGGGAACTCTCAGTGAAGATATTCCATTTGCTGATGCAAGTCAGCACCCTCCTGGTCATTTACAGAGGTTCCCCGGGGACACTGAGAAGGTGAGGGGATATGCCCATGGTCACACAGCCAGGTCTTCCTGACTCCAAGGCCAGGTCTCTATCCACTGAACCACACTTCCTCTCTGGAGTAAATTTATCCAGGTGATTACCAAGCAGAAAGTCCATACAGGCTAATCCAGGGAGAAATCCAAACCCATGTGCAGATTTGTCTTCATGATTCCAAGTCCTGGGCTCTAACCATTATACCACCCTGCTTCTCAGGTGACTTCTGAGGTCCCGTCCAGCTCTGAGAGTCCAGGTTTCTAAGTTTTAGGCGAGGCCTCTTTCCTGGCTGAATTGGTAATTCCCTAGGTTAGGTCCTGGAGAAGGCTTCTGTAAAAACAAATGAACAAACTCTGTAAAACCTTACTTGGTTGCATGTGGAGAGTTGACTAAGCAGGAAGTGATGCAGTCGGATCTGGGTTTAAGGAAAATTGCTTTGGCAGTTGTGTGAGGGATGGTCCAGGCCTCTCAAATTCACCTTCTGTCAGTAGAGACTTAGCCTTTCTTGGATCATTTGACCCGTACTCCAAAAACCATGACAAAACCTACCTTGTACACCAAGCACAGGCTTGGTGATTTTTTAATTCCCAGTCAGGAAAAGATACTTAATTCTTATTTAATTATCCCTTCTTTCGTTGCCTTCTGTAAAATAAGATATATGGATTTAATGAATGAGGTTTTGAATGAGATGAGATAATCTCTCAAATTCCTTCTGACTCCCAAGTTACAGAATCTCAATATCTTAGTGTTGGAAAGGTCCTCAAAGGGCAGCTACCTGAACTAACAAAGGAACAAACAAACGAATGAATGAATGAAAAAGCATTCATTAAGAACTTATTAGATGCAAAGCTGGCCAAGATTCCCCACTACAACTTCTGGGTAGGATTCAGTTGATAAGCAAGCATGGTAGAGTGGGAAAGGCACTGGATCTGGGTTCAAATCCTGACTTGGATCTTGGAGAAGACATTTAACCTCTGTTAGTCTCAGTTTTCTCATTTGTAAAATGGGGGAGTGTGGACGAGATGGCTTCTGAAGTCCTTTTCAGTACTATAGTTATGATTCTATGAAACATGTTTATGTTAATATGAGTCACCTTGAATATTCCCCTACAACGAAATTTCTTCTTTTTTTTTTTGTGAGGCAATCGAGGTTAAGTGACTTGCCCAGGATCACACAGCTAATAAATTTCAAGTGTCTGAGGTCAGATTTGAACCCAGGTCCTCCTGACTCCAAGGTCGGAGCTCTATCTGCTGCTCCACCTAGCTACCCCTACAAAGAAATTTCTGAATCACAAAATGTCAGAGTTGGAAGGACCTCAGATGCTGACTAGCCCTACCCAAACTTTCAGGTATTTATTAATAAGAATCCACTATACCATGTACCTGATAAGCTGTCACCCAGCCTCTATTTGAAGAGCTGCAATGATGAGAACTTGCCATCTCCCAAGGTGGTGCATTCTACTTTTGGGCATCTTTTCTTTATATGAAGCTGAAATCTGCTTCTAAATCATCCATCAATTAACAAGTATTTAAGTGTGTATTATTAGAAACATCTCCACTCCAAATGTTTGTGTGGACTGTTTGTGCCCGACCTGTGGTAGAGCCTTCCAAGCTTGTATTGGTCTGAGCAGCCACAGTTGGACACACATTACTTAGATTCCAACATGGTGGTCATTTTGGTCCTCTTTGAGAAAGAGAAGAAAACAACCAACAGTTACTAGGCTCTAGGGATACGAATACATAGAATGAAACAATTCTTTCGAAGAGTTTACCTCCTAATGGAAGAGACAACAATTAAGTAGAAAATATAAAGTGAGAAATCACTAATATCTCCAAATTAGTTCAATACAAGGTGGTTTGAAAAGGAGGGAGGGTGTTAGCTGTTGGTGGGATCAGGAAGAGTTTTATGCAGAAGATGGTGCTTGAACTGGGACTTGAAGGAAGGGAAGGACTCTGTGAGGTGGAGATGAGGAAGAAGGGCATTCCAGGCATGGGGAACAACCAAGGCAAAGACTTGGAGGTGGTAGATGGAGTGTGGTGAGGAAGAGAAATAAGACCAGTATGGCTGTACTGCAGAGTGTAAGGGCGGAGTAATGTCCAATGAGGCTGGAAAGAGAGGGGCCAAGTTGCTTAAGGCTTTAGAACTAAACAGAGACATTTATATTTTATCATAGAGGCCACTGGAGCAGACATTGGAGTTGACAGAGTAAGGAGTGATATGGCCAGATCTGTGCTTTGGCAGCTGTATGGAGGATGTGGAGGAGGAGTGGAGAGAGACAGGAAACAAGGAGACCTCCTAAATGGAGGCTGCTGCAATAAAGTAGGTGAGAGGTGAGACAAAGGCCTGATCCAAAATGGCAGCTCTGTGAGTAGAAAGAAGGAATCAGACAGGAGCCATATTGTGAAGTCATGGAAACGCTGAGATTCAGCGACTAGTTGGTACATAGAGTAAGGAGTTGACTATAAAGGTCAAGATGAGGGAGGTACTTCATCTCAAGACAATCTGGGGTTTTTAGTGGACAGCAAGCTCAGTATGAGGCAACAGCGTGATATTAGGCTTCTGAGAAAGCTTAAGCAACCTTAGGCCGTATTGAGAAAGTGTCCAGGACTAAGGAGGTGACCATCCTGTTTCAACCTGCCCTGGAATAGTGTCTTCATTTCTGAGTGCCCCAGTTTAGGAAGGGCGATGACAAGGTGGAGAACAGCCAGAGGAAGGCAGCCAGGATGCCGAGAGGTCTTTGGGATCATGCCGTGTGAGAATCAGGTGAAGGAACAGAAGCTACATGACCGCCAAGACAGAGAAAAGGCTGTCAGTCTCAGGTCTCTCCCAACTCTGAGATTCTCTGATCCTAGGAAAATCCAGTCCTTGGTTTATCACTGTCAGGGTGCTCCCTCCTCCCCCATACCCCCGGTCCTTTCTTCCTTCACCCACTCTACTGGTCCCATCTACCAAAGACCCATCCAGGCTGCTTGCACACAGGTGGGATAAGTCCAGACTCAACGCCTCCATTTCTTCCTGTGAGACGGATGGCTCACCACGCCTTTCCCCTACCCTGCCTCCATGTCTTATATATTTGACTTACTGATGTAACCTGAGAACCCCTAGACTTTGCCATCAGTCCCTCTACCGCACCCTTAGGACTTTGGGGCCTTTCCATTTACCCTACATCTATACATTTACATTCTATATGTTTACATTCTATACATTAAATGTAAACTCCTTGAGGGCAGGCCCTGTATTTCTATTTGTATCCCCAGCATTCAGCACAGTGCTTGGCACATGGTATGCACTTAATAAATGCCTTGTCATCCATTTATCCATTCACTTTCAACAGATTTGGGGGAGGGAAAAAAAGTGGGGTCTATATTGAGACATTATTTCTTCTAAGACCAAAAGTTTATTCGTGTAACATTTCTTCTCCATCCTTGCTTAGCTCAGCCATGCCCTATTCCAATATCGCCACCTCATGGCCGCATCGCGCCAGTGCAACCGAAATACATCATGACGGAACACTTCTCTCTCTCTTGTGAGACGGGATACGTCCTTTCCAAAGTAAGTTCTGAGAGAACAAGAGGAGTGTCACTGGAGAAGTCCCGACTCCTGGTATTTCTGCTCCCTTTTTTTTGAGGCAAGGATAGAACATTTGGGATAAAAAGATATAGTTTCTCTCTTTGTTGGCCCCCATCTTTAGGACCCAATGTGTGGATAAAGGCTGAGCTCAAAGGGAAGGCAGGCAGATGAGTTACCTGTCCAGGATCACTCTCTTCAGTGAAACGCCTCTGTATTAAAATGGAGGCAGGCAGTCCCCCTGGCCCAAAGATGACCTTTCTCTGCAACAACTCCTGGGCCCCCATGCACAAAAAATGAGATGCCAACAGGAATTTGTATGTTCTGCAAAGTTATAAATAGTGATCACTGGTCAGGGAGAGGTAGTATAATTTTAAAAAATGCTTAGCAAGTTGCTTGAGTGGCCCAGGTAGGAGATTAACATGTCCTCTTTATGTTCTTCAAAATTGTCACTAAGTCCCTGTAGTAAAAAGTAATAACCCTAAAATGACAGCGAGGCAATCCACAGTCCTGCAGAGCGACAAGAGAGGTGAGACACTTTTCTCACCTTAGCAAAACTTCGAGTTCTCCTTTCCCACAATGCCTTAGACCACACTGATGCTTAAACACCTGCATTTCCAGGAAGCCCATCCCATGATCCTCTGAGTCACAAGGAGCCTCTCTGTCCAAGATGTCTCCTGGATTGTTGCAGGATTTTGGTTCGTTTTTTTTTTTTTCCCTCCAGTGGGGAAAAACTTCAGGGTCACTTAGAATAACAGGATGGGAAAGAATTTTAAAGACCTTCTCTCATGCCCTCCTCTTTTTACCAAAGCTGAGGCCCAGATGGGTTGGGTGACTTGCCCATTCCTAGTTACCGAATAGCAGAGACACCAAGATTCTTGGATGTCCAAACTAGGGCTCTTTGTTATTTTAATAAATATTTTATTGGTGGCTTCTTTTGTTATATCACACACACACACACACACACACACACACACACACACACACACCATAGAACCCTCCCTGGTAACAAAGGCCCGGGAAGCAAAACAAATCAACACATTGACCACGTCTGACAACTTATTCCTTGCTCTGCACCCGTAGAGACTGAATCATATATAGATTGAGGGCTAGAAGAAACCTTAGAGATCCATGAGTCCAGAGAGGTTGAGTGACTTTCCTAGAGTTGCACAGCTAATAAATATCTGAGGCAGGTTTGAGCTGAGATCTTCTAGTATCCAATCCCAGAGCTCTATCCACTGTGACATCACTTCTCTTCCAAGGAAGATACAACTTTTCCAGTCCCTCCACTCCCTCCATCTTTCCTTCTTCTCCTCCTCTTCCTCTCCCTCTCCCTCCTGTTTCCCCTTTCTCATCTTTCTCTTCCTGAACTGAAAGGTTAAATGAACAGCTATCCGGCCTCAGACATTTACTAGCTGTGTGACCCTGAGCAAGTCATTCAACCCTGTTTGCCTCAGTTCTTCATCAGTAAAATGATCTGGAGAAGGAAATGGCAAACCACTCCAGTATCTTTGCCAAGAAAAGCCCAAATGGGGTCATGGGGAGTCCCACATGACTGAAAATGATTGAAGAACAACAATCATCATGCAATTAATATTTCTCAGAGGTGGAACCTGGGGCTGGCTCTTCCTGAGTTCAAGGTGGACCCTCTGTCTGCTCTGCCACATGATCTCTACATCATATATGAGTATGTAGTATCTTAATAATAGCATAGCTACTGAAGCTGCTTTACACAGTGAATCCACTGCTGGGCTTACAGTCAGGAAGTCCTAGGTTCTAGTCCTTTCTCTGACATTAATTAATTATGTGACTCCCCTTTTAGAATCTCAGGCAATTCCCTGTACTGATAAAGCCACAGATCCTCCTTCTCCCAAGCAATAAATAACTCCCCACACCCTGGCATACAAATACCCAAACATAGCTTAGAACACAGAAAGATGATAGATAGATAGATGGATAGATGGATAGATACATAGAGTAGATAGGATAGATAGATAGATAGATAGATAAATAGATAGATAGATATAGATACATAGAACAGATAGGATAGATAGGTGGATAGACAGATAGATGGATAGACAGATAGATATATCTTTCTGTCGAAAGACAGAGGGACCAACAAATAGATGGATAGATAGATAGACAAATGATAGGTAGGTAGACAGACAGACAGATAGATAGATGGACAGACTGACGGACCAACAAATAAATGGAGATTCAGATTAGATAGATAGATAGATAGATAGATAGATAGAGGAAGTGATAGACAGACACACAGACAGATAGATACATGATAGATAGATACATGATAGATAGATAGATAGATAGATAGATAGATAGATAGATAGATGGATAGATACATGGAGTAGATAGATTAGATAGATCGATATACAGAGACAGGTGGATAGATAGATGATAGATATAGATACATAGAACAGATAGGATAGATAGGTAGATATATAGATGATAGATAGACAGATAGATATATAGATAGACAGATGGACCAACAAATAGATGAATGGATAGATAGACAGACAGATGGATGGACAGATGGACAGACAGATAGATAGATAGATAGGTGAACAGACAGATGGACCAACAAATAGATGGATAGATAGACAGGTAGGTAGATAGATAGAATAGACAGACAAATGATAGGTAGGTAGACAGACAGATAGATAGATAGATGGACCAACAAATAAATGGATGGATAGATAGACAGAGACAGACAGACAAACAGAAAGGTAGATAGAAAGCATTTATTAAACACTGACTACGTGGCAGGCACTGTGCTAAGCACTGGGAATACAAATATAAGCAAAAAGAGACAGTGCCTGACCTCAAGGAGCTTACACTCTAATGGGGAAGACAGCATACAGGAGAACTGAAGAGCAGAAGGAACAACATAAAGTCTAGAATTGGGCGTGGAGCCAGGGGAGAGATGAGCCTGGGCAGTCCCTCAAAAGGAGGTTCCAGGCAGGGACTCTCCAGTAGGAGGAGGGGAGTCCCAGCAGTGGAGGTATCTCCAGACTGAGGAGGCTGCCAGGGAGGAGAGTTGGGAGCAGAGTGGGAGAGAACAGTAAGGAAAGTCACAGTGTCACATTGCCGTCTTTGTGATGACACTAACTTAGAAATTTTTTAGGGCACTAATGCATAAATGGTTTTATTTTCTCTATTCCTCATCAGGATGAAAGGATTTTGGAGTCTTTTACTGCAGTCTGTCAGAAAGGTGGAACCTGGGACCAAGCAATGCCAGAATGCAGCAGTAAGGCTGATGCTGACAGTGGGGATGATAGTGATTCTTTTACCCCTGATAAAGCAAACTAGAAAACAGAGTATAAAAAACAAGCCTCTATCCCACAGAGGGGATGTTTGAGTCCCACAAAGTCACCTACTTGTAAATCACTCTTTCTTCATTTATTTTGACACCAGAAAACAGCAATAGTGACCAAAAATCTGAATGCTCCAGAATCCTGGATTAGAAAGAAGAAGCCCCTGACCATATCCTTTTTTAAGCTTTTATTTAATACAAAACTATATATATATATACACACACACACATATATGCATGTATGTATATAAGTGCCCATTAGTAAGTTCATTGAAAACTGTTGAAATACAATGTTTAAATTACCATATTTCAGATACACTAAATAGTTATTGAGCATCTGCTTTGAGCACGGCTTGCCTTCTGGATCAGATTAACTTCCTTTAAGAGGCTTTCCCTAATAGTTGGTGCCCCTCAGAACCCCATATTATTTCGCACTAATTTTATATTTCTGTCTCTGTGTTTCTCAAGGCTCTCATTCTCTCCCCCCACCACCTGCTTTCTTTTACTCTCCTCCCTTCCTTCCTTCTTCTCTGTTTCTGTTGTTCTATTTCTCTGTTTCTCACTCTCCTTCTCCCCTCTGTCTCTGTCTTTCTTTTCTTTCTTTCTTTCTTTTTTTTTTTGGTGAGACAATTGGGGTTAAGTGACTTGCCCAGGGTCATATAGCTAGTAAGTGTCAAGCGTCTGAGGCCAGATTTGAACTCAGGTACCCCTGACTCCAGAGCTGGTGCTCTATCTACTGCACCACCTAGCTGTCCCTGTCCATGTCTTTCTGTCGTTCTCTTTGTCTCTCTCTGCTTCTCTCTCCATCTCTGTCTCTCTCTCTGTCTCTCTGTGTCTCCCTCCTCTCCCTCCCATTTGTCCCTCTATCTATGCTTCGTTTTCTCTGTCTCTCTGTCTCCCCTTCCCCCTTTCTGACCCCATCTCTTCCCAAATATTTGTCTTGAGGCAGGGATTATAACCTTTTTTTGGTTCTTGTCTTCGCATCCCTGCTACTTAGTATAGTGCCTGGCACCTAGTAGGTGCTTTAAGAAAACACTTCTTGAGTTGAATTGACACTAGTCATGTATAGCTGCAGCTAACATTCCATACCATATATTCATTTATTCAGCAAATATGTATTAAGCATCCATTGTGCAGAGCACGATGCTGAAGAAGAAACAAAGTTTAGCTATGACATGGTCCCTGTTCTCAAGGAGCATCAGTCCAACAAGGTTATGATAAAATGCAAACACAGATAAATCCAGCACACAATGGTATATGATATGTGCATTAGAGAGAGGCAGAATAGAGAACCACTAACATATCCTAATACATGGAGCCTTAAAATCAAAAATCTTCATGTTTTATGGTGCAGTCCAGCCCCTGGAATGTTTCCTTGTCTGACCATTCCCAGATCTCAAAGTGATACCTCTGAGCACAGAGCCATTCTGTTGTCCAGTTGGAAGTTTTTACATTCTCTTCATCAAAAAAACCTAATGATGGGAAAGAACTTGGAGGTCATCTAGCCCTTCTCCTGTGTGTAGTTTTTTCAAGGTCCTTTCTGTTCTAATGTTTCGCCAAGTTATAAATTGAACATTATCCTTGAAGCCAGGTGGACCGTATCCAATTTTCTCCACCTTCTATCTCTATGGCTTTTGCTATCCCCTCCCAGTGCTGAAATAAGATAGCCAGGGGACTCCAGAAGTCCTTTGAAATTCTTAGGAAGGAAAAGGAAAAGGAGAATTTCATGGATGCAAGTCCACAGAGGAAGTTGATTCAGAGAAGGAGAGAGAGGACCTCATAGATTAAAAATTGTATGGGAAATGTCAGTCCAGGAGAGATGGGGAGTTACATTCCAGTGAGGAAATGAAAGGGACTTGTCTAAAGAGATGGATGTGGATGCACAGGGAACTCATTGAAGAAGCTGCAGTTTTAAAAGGCATTTGTAGATGGTGAAGCAAGGGCAGGTAAGGAGGGCATAGCTCTGAGAATTACATCAGGAGCACTTGAACTCAGAAGAAGCTGAGGCTGGTAAGGAAAGCTAAGAACAAGAAGAATGATTTTTTAAAAAGCTATCTTGGGAAGGGGCAGCTAGGTGGTGCAGTAGATAGAGCACCAGCCCTGGATTCAGGAGGACCTGAATTCAAATCCAGCCTCAGACACATAACACTTAGTAGCTGTGTGGCCCTGGGCAAGTCACTTAACCCCATTGCCTAGACAAAAAATAAATAAATAAATAAGGTATCTTGGGGAAAAGAGGGTTGTCAGAAGACACATAATTACTGTTAGGGATGGATGAGGGGACAGTAATGGACATGGAGAAGTAGAGATGCCCCTCTAATTGTGTTTCTGGGTTGGTTTTGGTTTTTACCTGCTAAGGAGAATTATCTTTAGAATGGAAAGGACAGGACAAAAATGCCTAGTAGGGCGTTGTTATCTAATGATCCTTAAAGAGATAGTAAGAGAACACATAGCTGTATTTCATAGGTTCAGATCACTAGTTTGTTGTTATTCAATCATTTTTGTCGTGTCTGTCTCTTTGTGACCCTATTTTGGATTTTCTTGGCAAAGATACAGGAGTGGTTTGTCATTTCCTTCTCCAGCTCATTTTACAGATGAGAAAACTGAGGCAAACAAGCGACTTGCCCGGGGTCACACAGCTAGTAAGTGTCCTAGGCCAGATTTGAACTCGGGAAGATGAGTCTTCCTGACTCCAGGTCCTGCATTCTGTGCACTATGGCGCCACCTAGCTACCCCTGATGACCTGTATTGAGGGTACTGGCAGTTGAGATGGTCAGGCTACAGTCAGCAAATGCTGGAAGACGGCGGAAAGCGGGCTATGTGCTGGGAAACTGGAGAAGGACAGATTTGTGGATTGTTGAAGGAAGGGAATTAAGAAAGTCTTAAACATGGGATCAAAAATCACCAACCTCACAAGTACACAGCTAGCCAATAATTCATCCGAAAAAGATAGGGAGGTTTTAGTTCACGCTAACCTCAACGTGCAATGTTAGTATGAGGCGTCATCTTAGGCTAGATTAAGTTTAGGACCAGGCACGTGACTGTTGGGCTGGGTTCTATCCTATCAGACCACATCGGGGCCCATATTTTGAGAGGAATTTTGTTAAGGTCCTTGTGATTAAGTCAGCAAGCATTTATTAAGAACCTACCATATGTCAGGTGGAGGCACCTAGGTGGCTCAGTGGATAGAGTCTGGGCCTAGAGTCAAGAAGACCCGAGTTCAAATCTGGCCTCAAGATACTATTTGTGTGACCCCAGGCAAGTCATTTAACCCTGTTTGTCTCTGTTTCCTCACCTGTAAAACGAGCTGGAAAAAAAAAAAGGCAAACCACTCCTATATCTTTGCCAAGAAAACCCCAAATGGGGTCTCAGAGAGTGGAACACGACTGAAAAACAGCTGAATTGAGCCCATAGTTAAACTCTGCTGTTGTTCCTGGAATGGGTGCCTCAATCTACTTTTGTATGACCACATTCACTCTTTCTTTTGTATCTATATCCCCAGTGCTTAGCACAGCCCTTGATACATAATAATCCCTCCAGGAACACTTTGTATTTATTCATTCATTCACGTAGAAGGAATAGATTGTCTCTGCTTTGCCCCAGGAGCCAGAACTAGGATCAATAGGCAGAAATCGCAAAAAGATAATGTTCCAGAAATCAGAACCATCCAAAAGTGGAAGTGACTGCCCCAGAAGGTAGTGGGATCCTTCTCAGCAGAGGTCTTGAGTGAGGACCGGGTGTCCACTGGTCAAGAATGTTGCAGGGAGGGCAGCTAGGTGGTGCCGTGGATAGAGCACTGGCCCTGGAGTCAGGAGGACCTGAGTTCAAATCCGACCTCAGACACTTACTAGCTAGCTGTATGACCCTGGGTAAGTCACTTAATCCCATTGCCTCCAAAAGAAAAAAAATGTTGCAGGGATCCCTCCAGGAATGGGCAGGGCCATGGGGTCTCTAAGGTTTTGTCCAACTATGAAATTCTGTGAAAGGCAACCCATCTCTTTCTTTAGGAGACACTGTCAAAGCCCAATAGCTCAGGATAGAAATGGCAGTGGCAGTTCACATTTCTGTGTCTTTTTATGCTTATTTTTTTAAGTGCTTCTTAATTTACAACAGCAGAAATTCAGAGAGGTTAGGTGACTTTCCCATGATAACACAGCTAAGCATTTGACCTGAAATTTGAACCCAGATCATCTGACTTAGTTCTTTTTCCACAACACTATTACATTTTAGGACAGCTAGGTGGCACTGTAGTGGATAGAGCGCCAGGCCTGGAGTCAGGAAGACTCATCTTCAGGAGTTCAAATATGGCTTCAAACACTTACTAGCTGTGTGACCCTGGGCAAGTCACTTCACCTTGTTTGCCTCAGTTTCCTCATCTGTAAAATGACCTGGAGAAGTAAACAGCAAACACTCCAGTATCTCTGCCAAGAAAACCCAAATGGAGTCACAGAGAGTTGGACATGACTAAAAAAATGACTAAACAAATTACATCTTAAAGATAGAAGAGATGTTTTGAAGTTACTCTACAGCAGTCCTTTCCTTTCCTCACAGATGAAATTAGAAATGCCCACTATGTGCAGGGAAATGACATTGTGCGGGGATGAATGGCCCTCTGTTGCCACATGTCCACATGAGTTGCTTATAGGTGTCTAGACCATTTCCATATTGGCATATAAAGTATTTTGCTTCATCTGCTTCTTCCTCCTCCTCTTGTCCCCCATGTTTATTAGTTGTTGACTGTGGCCCGCCCGACGATCTACTCAATGGCCAAGTGACATACATCACAGATGGTGAAGTGACCACATATGAAGCTGTGATTCAATATAGCTGCAAGGACCCCTTCTACACTATGAAAATGAATAATGATGGTAAGATAATTCTTCTCCGGCACTGGGGATGGACGATATTGAGAACATGTACACTCAAGGCCTGAAAATAAACTTTAACCAACATTTTTGGCCAAGGCTAGAAGAAAGATTAAAAGGCACTTTTCCCATTGCTAAGTGAAATATTATAGCTCAAGTGACATTTAATGTCAATTTGCTAGAATTCGAAAACAGATCTTATCCAGTAAATGACTACTCCAAACACACAATATATTCCAAATGGTTTAATTTAACAAGCCAAAAACCGTATCATTAAGCACTTGAGATCTTGATACATATTCAAGTTACACATCTAAAAGGTTTCCACTTTGCAAGCAAACATGGTAATGCAGAGACCTCCTGTTTATGAAATCATGTAAAATGGTTATTCAGACACTGATGCTCAAGAGTCAACATCCTTCAAGGTGGTATTCAGACAAATGACAACCATCTTATATATGCAGTTAATTTAAGCTTTTTTTTTTTTCTTTTTCAATGATTTGCAGGTAAATATCGGTGTGGGGCTGATGGCTTCTGGAAGAGCTCCAAGGGAGAAAATTCACTCCCAGTCTGTGAGCCTGGTAATGGATACACTTATATAAGAAATTTATAATTGATGGAGGGCAGAAGAATTTGGTATTAGAATATAACTAGGGCTTTTAGCTGCAGTAGGCAAAATCTGACTCCAGCAACTGGCCCTTAAACCGAGTTACTAGCGCCAACTAACATATTCTCATTACTGCCTTTCCATATGGAGCGGTTGTTAGGCGGCGGCTACACTAGCCATTTGATTGTGGTTGACCTTTTTAACTAGGCAAGCATAAAAAGTTAAATGATTTTTTAAACTACCATCTTTACCCATTTGTAAATATGTTCTTCCACTGAGTTACTTTCCTTCTATGTAAAAATGCTATTAAAACCCAGAGCTAATAACTTGTTGATTATTTCCCTAAGCTGCAGCTTTCAAGGGCATCTCATTTTTAAACATTAATGCAATTTGCCTTTAATAGTACTTTAATTTAAAATTTTTACCAGAATTGGCTCTCAAGAAATATTTGAGCAAAGTGATTAAAAAGAGATACCGAAGCTGACGAACATGAGGGTAGTGAGTGTGTTATTACCTTGCTGAGTTTTTTCTTTTACTTAGATTCTATCCTATAACACTTGTAAATTGTTCTTTTTATAAGTATCCTGCCACAAGGGGAAGTTGAGAGATGTTGTAATAATCGGAGTTTAGTTAGCAATAAAAACCTCAAGTAAAATGTAGTACTCATAAAAGCCAGCCAGGGAATAATAATTTCTGGACTGTAACTGCCCCAGCAACAACAGTGTCCTATTTTTGTACATTAAAACATAGCAAACTAAATGCCCCGAGCTGAAAGCACTCTCCAAATCTTGACACCTTAATCATGATAGCACCTGTTGTACTGGGATTACAGGATGGCCAATTGTCCCATTTATACAGATGGGAAAACTGAGGCATTGCAGGGTTGTATTTTTAAATATTACAGTATGATTGTTGTGAGAAATAGTCTAGGTATCACATCCCTTATGGTCATCACCCTATAAGCTAGTTTGGTTATAACATGTTTGTATCGTCACAAAAACGATTTTCAGAACCCTCCAAATTAGAAGCTATCTGGCAGCTGGGTGGTGCAGCAGATAGAGAAGTTAGATATGGAGTCAGAAGGACCCGAGTTCAAGTCTGGCCTCAGACACTTACTAGCTGCATGACTAGTGGTGTGCTGGAGCCAGCTGTTAAATTTTCAGTTAACACTTATACCTCCAAAATTAAAAGCTACAAATTAGGGCTTGATTTATTTTGTTGATTGTGTAGATCTAAGCGATGGGACACGATGTTGCTGTGCCTCTGTGATCTGTCTTTGCTCCAGAAAGGAGGACTGCTGGGGTACACATCATCTTGCATGGACACACAATCTGAAAATGACTTTTTGCTACTACCTTTTCACGCTCCACATTAATTTCACATACTTAATACAACTGTTTCTCCTTCCAACAGTTTGTGGTGTGGCATCTCAGAGGATGGAGCGAGTGCTTGGAGGGAGCAAGGCCAAGCTCGGTGAATTTCCCTGGCAAGTCATGCTGCTAGGGGAAGCTCTGGCTGGAGGCGCGCTGTTATATGACAACTGGGTTCTCACGGCTGCTCATGCAGTATATGAACAGAGAGACCTATCGTCTCTGGAAATCAGGATGGGCGCTCTGAAGAGAGTATCACCTCATTACACAGAAGCCTGGGCAGACGCAGTCTTTATACATGAGGGTTATACATATGATGAGGCCAACTTTGACAATGACATCGCACTGATTAAGCTAAAGACACGTGTTGAGATCAACAGGAATGTCACACCGATTTGCTTGCCAAGAAAAAACGGAACCCATGTGAAAACAAATGATTTGGGAATGGTGTCTGGCTGGGGAAGGACTGAAAAGGCTCTCAGAGCCCAGAGCCTAATGTATGTTGAGTTACCAGTTGTAGACTGGCAAACATGTCTGGCAGCATTCGAAAAGAAGAAGTCCCCGGGAGGGAAGCCTCTTGTCCTAACAGACAACATGCTATGTGCTGGTTTTCAAAGTGGTGGAAAGGATTCTTGTTCCGGGGACAGTGGAGGGCCCTTAGTGTTTCTAGACCATGAGACTAGAAAATGGTTTGTAGGAGGGATAGTGTCCTGGGGCTTAGGATGCGGTGAGGCGAATCAGTATGGAGTTTATACCAATGTTGTTAACTATATTTCTTGGATTGAGAACATAATTCTGAATAATTCTTAAAATTGCAAAAACTTTCAATAACTTCTCCCTTAATAAAAAGTACTTTCCAAGCAACCTATATTCTAAGTGTCTAACAAAGTAGCCTAAAATGTGGAATACCAACATGAACTTAAAACTGTTAAAAAAAGAACGAAAATATTCTAAGATGAAGTTTCTGAAAACTCGACACACAAGACTGTATCTGTAGCAGCCCAGGTTAACCTGACTACCTTCAGAGCAGTACATGTCTACTCTGAAGAGGAACTGTATTCAGAGTTGCTTTTCTAATACTGAGCAGGACTTGCTTCTTTCCATCCACTCTTCAGCCAATCCCCCTTGTGACTAATGTGCAGAGTATCACACTGCAGGCCATGATCACTACTACAGGTCACTTCTCTGCACCTATGCCATCACTGAGAAAATGGAAATGTATAAATGCATATACTGCTCCTAAGAATCAAAATGAGATTGTGAAGACGCTTTGTTGTTGCAATGTACTAAATAAATGTAAATGGTAAACTCTAAGATACAACACTCCGGGAAGAAGGAGGGTTAAGCTGAGCATTCACAACACGGAGCCACGTTCCTCAGAATTTCCTAAATGGCAACAACTGACAAGAGCAGCAGAAAGCACTGTTCCACGTGGTGGGAGGAGAGATACTGGTTTTAATTTCTTTACTGACACCCACTAGATATGAGTACACTAGTCACAACTGTGACATTCTTCACTCATGCCTGAGGTGCCTGTCTCAGGGGTGCTGAGGACCAAAAATGTTGTGCACCCTTTAAGGTGTCATGTGCAAACTATTATGAAGTCACCGCTTCCCATTCCGTTCCCAGCATACACTTAAGGTAACATTTGGAGGACAATGCACTTAAAAAACTCTTTGGTTCAACCTTCTAATCTTTTTGACATTTCAGAAGTCTATATCCTTAAAACATGATGAAATCTCTTCAGTTCAGCTGCTCTAAGTATCACCCTACATTAAGCTTCACTGTGGAGCTGAGTAATTATATACTTTTATGTATGAGGCACTTCCTATAGATGATTAAGTGCCTTCCAGTTTCCTAGACACAAATGGAAAAAAAAAAAGCTACCGTGTTTTTTTTTCCAGCAAGACACCAGACACAATTATGGTGGCAACAATAACTTTTATTCAATTAGTTTAAAAATACTTAGAATAAATGCATTTAGAGAAGACCAAATAGTTTTAAAACAGTTCTACACCAAATAGTTTAAAAAATATATTTTTATATACTTCATTTTTTTCTGAGGGCAAACTAATACCCATCATAGCTATTTAGTCCCATAAATAGATTTTAATAAGAGACTACTCAACACTGTACGCATTCTATAACTTGATTCTGGATTTATACAAGTGTAAATAAGGGATTAAAACCATGCCATTGACAAGTTAACTTACCATTGGGTTCCTTGAAGGCTTGCCCGTTTAGTCTTTGGCGGTTCCCGAATACCATTTTAAGTGTTACCATGTTACTGCTGCTGAGTAATAGTGCAAGGGCTAAAATGCAAAATTCAGATGGTACAGGATTTGGACATCATGCAGCTTTAGATGCAGAAAGAAATTAAAACAACTCAAGATCCTTTTACAGAGGAAAATGAATAATGAAACAACTTGGGGATTACTCAAAAAGCTAAAGGAAATCATGACTTCACTGTCTGAAACAGCTTGCAAAATGACAAACCTATTTATTGTAACTCAACTAGCTAAAGGGCATTAGGAGCAATAACAACACAAGAACTCTAACGCTCTTACATGAAATACAATAATAAAGAATGAACATGTTATTGCTTTCACATACTTAACAATGCAGCACGAGAGCCTAATCTGAGTTTTGCAAATAATTTTATTTACCATTACTATATTTGCACTTCAAAGGAGGGGGGGAAGGGGTTTGGGGGACAGGGAAAGGACAACTCTTTTAACAGTTTTTTCCCCCTGCAGTCAAATAAGAAACCAACCCAAACTATTAGTTCATAAGCTGTCACATTTCCTAAATGATTATTTTAGGCACAAGATAAACTTTGTGGTTTCTTCAACCTTATTCCTGACTGCAATTAACTCCACTTTTCCTTCTCATATCCATTAGGTAGGGTGTCTGTATACCCCCCCCCCCTTTTAAGCTTATCTGCTTTGCTACAAAGCATAAAAAAGCAATCGTTTAAACATTTAACTGTTCTACCCAATTCCCCCAAATTAAAACATTCTAAAAGGTAGACATGATTTCCCCAAGTGGAAATTCATACAAACTGTGTAATAAGAATTATCACCTAATGTGCAGAGGCACTAAGGAAAGTTGGAGGGTACTGCTTACCATTTTAGGTGAGGTCACCCAGACTCATTAAAAACTAGATTAAAAAAATACAAAAAACAAAACTTATTTTGGACAATGCAAGAACAAATAGCAATTAAGTCTGGGTATCAGGTGTCAATGCATGACAGGTGATGAATCCATTTGACTTGAGACAACTTTTCAAACATGTTTATTTGAAGCAAAATGAACTATTGGCAACAAACTTATGAAAGTTCCATCTCAAAAGGGCCAAAAAAGGGGAATTAACTGCTATGAATTCTTTGCATTCAGGGCTGCAAAACAAAGACACATATTATTTAAATCAGTTTTATTTAAGAATTTCCAACATTGACAAATCTTCTAAAAAGCATCCAAGCACAGAACACAGAACTGCAGCAAACAGCATTCTGAGGGGTGTCTTACAGACATTAGAACTTCCACCCTTCTTTGAGACACACCCTGAGCTCACTGGTGGACTCTGCTTCAAAGAAACCCTGCAAAGCACACCACAAGCTCAGCCAGTGCTCCCAGTCACAGCCCCCATCATCTTCAGGTCACGTTACCACACTTACATATCATTAACAGAAAAGAACACACACCATACAGCATTCACAGCAGTTGACATAAGGGAAAAAATACAAGTAATTCATTTCACTTAACACATTCAGCTAGTTGGTTAACTAGGAAGAGAACTCACTTAAAGTCTTCCAACACATGTGGATGTCCTTTGAATGCAAGAAACATTCGTACATCACTGGCTATCATTGCTCTCTGCACACTCTCTCACCAAAGCCACAGGATTGAGAGACACATCTCGCCAAGTTCAATGCACCACCAAGTCTCTGCACGCGCTCTCTCCTGTTTCTCGCTCATACCATCCTCTCATGCCTCGGCACCACCATCAATCCCACACAAGGTTTCAGAAGTTCAAACAGCCTTCTGGTTCCATATCACAGCCTTGCGTTCATAGCGTTGATACGACTCCATGAAATAAAGAGTAGCGGATAAAAATGGGACACCCACCGTCAAAGACGCAGCACGTGCAGGGTGAGGAAGTATTCTTGAATGAGAAAGCATGTAGACAGAAGTATTCCTATGGCGGAATATTTACAGCACTACTTTCAATGAAGTGCTTCTTCCATAAACATTTGAAATGAGATGAACTGCAGAGATTAAATGAAGCCTTCATATCATACTTTAGTATATGAGGAGAGACAGTGTTAAAAAACAAAACAAAAACAAAATGAAACAAAAATACCAACATCATGACAGCATGTTCTCCAGATTGGAGATTTTTCTAAGGAAAAATCTGTATGGTGGGGATCAAATTAAAACAAGGAGAATGTAGTTCTGACTAATGGTTTCCATTTTGAACATGCAAAGAAATTCACTTGACGAGAAGTCCAGGGATAAAATATCACAGGAGAAATCTTTTTTTTAATAATCGATTGTAGTGTGTTAGTTTACCCATCAGGCAAATAGCAGTTCACTTTCAACCATTCAGTATTTCAACCCTTTATGTAACAAAACTTATAAAATTCCTTTAATTTTTTTCCTCTTTTCCTAAAGAAAAATGTCAAAAATACTGCTGAATATACTGCACACAGAACAAACTGATTCTGAAAATTTTAGTACATATGTATTTTACAATATACTTACCATGAGTTTAGAAAAATTTAATTCCCACCATAGTTACCAGAACTATCTACATTCCCCAACCTGATGATTTGGAATCCATGCTTGAACCAAAGCCTCCATTAAACCCACTGCCTGACCCCGCATTTGATGCTGAACCCCAACCAATTGCTGCACCAGAGTTAGAGCCACTATACGAGTTATTGCCAGAGCCAAAAGCCTGGTTGGGTTCCCTCTGCATGTTGCCTTGACTTTGGTTGTTGCCCGATGGGCCCGACTGGTTCTGTTGACTAGCCAACATGCCCATCATGCCCCAGCTGCTCTGCAGTGCTGCCTGGGCTGCAGCCATCATAGCAGGGTTGATGCTGAAAGCTCCAAAATTCATCCCTCCACCCATGTTACTACCCTGGTTATTTCCCAAACCAGCCCCACCCCCTCTACTGTTACCAAACCCACCCTGATTTCCAAAGCCGCCTGGATTACCACCAAATCTTCCACTTCTTTCTAATTGCCTATTGCTATTGTGCTTAGGTTCAGCATTGGATATATGTACGCTGATTCCTTTAATGATCAAGTCCTCTCCACAAAGAGACTGGGCAACCTATAAGAAATAAGGGATGCAAATAAATGAGGTTAAACTATGCTTCAGGATGGTTAGAAAAGAAAGTCAAGATTAAAACCAGTCTCTAAGGTAGAAAAAAGCTGCCCAAACTTAATCTATTAAAACAAAAACACCCTTTTTAGCTTTAGTAAAAGCAGCAGGGATTTTCTGGTAATTTGTTTTCAGAAGACAAGATACCACCATCAGTCGAAATGCATGCATTTGCACAAAGTTATCATTCACAACACAGTGTCATATACTTCCACAAATAATTAACAAATACTTTTAAAAGCATACATGGCCAATATCCAGCACCCCACATTCAAAATTTTATATAAAGGCCAAGAGGCTTTGAGAAGCATGGTAAACAGCTGGATGGGTAAAGTTCATGAAAAAAGTTTACCGAATTAGCAGGGACTAAAATATTAAAGTAAAAAAAAAAAATACCTGATCATCTGCAAATGTAACAAAGGCAAAAGCCCTGAATGGTTTGGGAATGAAGACATCTACCACTTCTCCATACTGGCAAAAAAACTGCCGCAATTCATCAGCCGTCATGTCCTCTGTACAGCGCCCAACAAACACCTTTCTGCTTCTCAAAGGTTCATCTGGGCTTTGCTAAGTCAAATCACACAAGAGAAGAGAGCAAATGAGAAACTGCTGACAGCATAATGAATAGACTTTACAAAGTTCATGGCTGGGGATGTAAAAGGTTATTTGGCTGCTCTTCTGAGTGCCCTTATGCTTTATGATGAAGATGATGTGTTCCTAATGATGAGAGGCTTTTCCCTAAAAGGTTTCTACGCAGAATCAAACTCAGAATTTTGGAGACATGGCTAGATTCTAGCAAGACTTATTTAGTAAGGTCCTGGAACAAAGTAATAGTTGTCTCAGATGGGCAAGATAGGTCTTTCTAATGAAATGTACTCTTACTGTCACTATGTACATGTTCTCTAATTTAAGAGATGACTAAGTCAATAGCAGCAAAACCAAGAACAAACTAAATAAAAGTGAACAAAAATGAAGTGGTCAAGAGGCTATTTCCAGCATCACTGCACAGTGCAAGGGCGCGATAACCTAAGTCCCACAAAGAAGGAAGAGGGTAGTTTAAATGAAAACTTTGTAGTTTTTCTCAAATGAAATTAGTGGTTTTTCAAAAAGTCCTACTGTACAAAGAAAATAATAGAAGAAAGTACCTTGGAATTAGGAAGTTTACAGTCACACCACCGTCCATCTATCATGTGGCGCTGTGACATCACTTTCACCTGTGTTTCGTACTCCGTGAAACGAACAAAACCAAATCCTTTTGAATGACCAGTTTTAATGTCTTTCTTGACCTAAAAAAGTTTTAAAAGCCATATCAATAAAATTACTGGCACAAATAACAATTGTGTCCAGTCACAAAAGCTAAAGCAACAACAATCAGTGCTTGATGGCAGTAATTGGGAACAGGGGTTCACAAACAATATTGTTATAAAACAAAGAGTGACAGAACCTCAAAACAGTCAACTCCCAACCTTTATTTTAACAGAAAATGGCTTTTTTTGTAAAAGGAAAAGTCATGAATCAAGATGGTGTTAAGTGATACTCGAGCATTTATATTTAATTTTCAGGTATTTTAATTCATTTTTAGAAAGTCCGACACTAATTTATCTCCTGTAATTACTTAAGTGAAAGATAATTCACTTCCCCTTTCTCCAAATAAAATGCTTAGGGTAACTGACTTCTGTAAGACCTATTTTTACAGCATGACTTGATGCTTGACCAACCCACTCTCTAAGAATGGGATTTTAGTATACCAAAGTATTGCCATACATGTACCTAAAGTAGAAAACAGAGCAAGTTGTAGGTCTCTCTAGTTTCTTTTATGTAAGATGTAACAACAGAGGAACTATCTTCTATTGAACACGAAGGACAATGACTCATATAATACTGATGGGGATGCCAAAGATACCATTCACTGAGACAAAAAAAAAAAAGTAGGGGGCAGCATAAATTTTCACTAAGCAAAAGCAAGGCTTACCTGCACCATAAGGACTTCCCCAAAAGTGCTGAAATAGTCTTTTAAATCTTGTTCAGTTGTTTTCCAGGGAAGCCCTAAGACTATTAAATCAGAGGTCTTCTGCACAGCTCTTTTCACTTTGACTGCTGAGGAGGCATCTGTTTCATCCATTTTCCTTTTGTTATCTGAACAAATTGAGCAGGAAATCTTTTTGAAATATTTACTTTGCAACTCATTAGAATATACCCCCATGATACTATTGGCTGAGCTTTGGAAATAAGGGGCTACTTCATTCAAGGGTACTGTTAATCCACTGAAAATCCAACCTATACTCGAAGCTATGTTGGGGTTTGTCCTGGGCTTTCTGGGTGCTATTCATTCCAAGCTCTCTCCATCTTGGAGAACACCATATGATTCTGAAGATAAACTAAAATGCTTTCCACATAACAGTATGGAAAGGAGAATGGTGCAACAACTTAACTGTTACAGCTGTACGAGTCTGGCTAAGCACTAACTTCTGGCCAATTCCTCAACATAAATAATACACTGGAAAACTAAAACGTGCTGGTGAAAAGGAAACTCAAACTTTCTGGATGGTGCCATTTAAGCACTTTTCACATCCAGGCCAAGTCTGGTATAGTCATGTCCAAAGAGTCTAGAAAAGATATGCAAAGGGACCAGCGAGTGAAAACTACTAAAAACAAACAACTCCCCCTCCCAAAACAAAACACCCCAAAAGCCATAATGGATGGCCCCTAATCAACTTGAAATAGCATACCATCTTCCTAAGATTTTTTTAACTTCTCTTAGATTTAGCATCTAAACCACAAAAGGGTAGAAGAGAAGAAGAATCTAACTAGTTCCTACTAGTTTAAAACTTTCTGAACATGTGTCAAACTGTTCTCTGGAATAAAGAGGCTTGCTTAAGCAAATTAATGACACAAATGAGACTTACCAAAAGAAAGATCAAATCATTCAAGTTTTAAATACTTTAACAGCACTAACTTATGAACAGCAAATTTATTATGTTTCTATCTCAACCTTCCCCTATCCATCCAACTAGGTTTCCTAAAGCCCTTCACTTAAAATTGATGTTACAGAGGGTGAGAAAACTGGATTTTGTCTGAGGACTTGGATTTCCCCACTTACTTAGAGAACTTGAAGTTATTTCCATTATAAAATGGAGATACTTACTACACCTGGCACTACCCACTTTTCCTGAGTTGTTATTAAATGAAATAATTTATATAAAACATTCCCGTCACTTTGTTGCTATGTAAATGTTGCTATTATTAGAGTTGGATAGCTTTATTCAAATAGCTGTGTTGAAAGTGATAGTAATTTCTTTAATAATGCAACATTTTACTGCAGCCCAGATGCATCTTTTAAAACAGCTGCCCATGTAGACGAGAAGAGGTCACAACTATCTGTTTTGATGGAGGCCTATCTCAAACGATGCAGTATTTTGCCTGAAGAAGTTCAAGATTTATACCATCAATGACACAAAAACTGCCAGGACACAAATATCCACAAACCTTTTGGATAGTTGACAACATATACCAGATTTCCCCAGCCAGCATCAGGAGCATGCAGAATTCCTTCTACAAGTCGCACACCCCTCATGCACTGAGACACTGGATTCCGGTAGCGGAGCCCACATGCCCCTGGAAACTGGGCAGTGACCGTGGACAGCAGCACTGTCCCATCATCTTCTGAGGGAATCTCAATGGGTTCATCATTCTCATCTTCTGTTACCCGAATGTATTCAGACATCTTTACTTAATGTTCCTGACAGGGAGACACGAATAAATGACACTTTATCACAATTTAACTTTTATTGTAGTAATAACCAAAATAATTTGGGTTAACTAGCTTACTATGTTGATTAAATAGTTATCAGAGTTTGTTTGTTGTCACAGTTTCGTCATTATTAAGACTTACAAGAAATCATGGGAGGGCTGGTAAAGGGTCAGGGTTAAATTCCCCCACCAGCCAGGAGTAGTTGGAAGACTTGGAATAAGATGACCCGGCTTCAAATCCCAGCTCTGACATTAGTAAGTAATGTGACTCAGTTGCTTCCTAAGCAACCCAAAAACACCAGTATCTTGGGCAAGTGACTTATTCAATGGGAGTTAACTCTATCTGCAAAAGGAACTACCCTTTCTAGTCCATAATCCTATGATTCTGGAAGGCAGGGTATGGAAGGAGCTCTAGGCTTGGGGATAAAAGAATCTGGCCTTGTACCTACACCTTGAGCAAACTGCAAAGTTTGGGAATTTCCCTCTCCTATTCAATAGACAACCTGTGGATGACCAAACCCTGGGGATTGCCCCAGCCGGGCACATGGACCTGGAGTGACTCGGACCGGCCTCCCCACCTGGAAGGTCTTCCACTAGGGTACCCCTTGTTTTGGAGACAAGCAAAGTGAGACAGCTTCCCCGAACCTCCCTCGTAGTCCCTGAGTGGTGAGCCCCTGGTCCTAACTCCACACGCCGGGGTACCTGCAGGTTGCTCCCCATTTCTCTGGTCCCTATGGGGTGTCCCTCTTAGATTGTGAACTCCTGGGGGTGAGCCTGCCTTTTTAATCTCTTTTTTCTTTGTCTCGGTCTCTTCAAGAGCTGAGATTCGTTCATTGAACGAATAACTGACAGACTTCAAGCTCACCGGGCACCTCCGGCTCATGAAATCTGGGCTGCCTCGATTTCCCCATCCTTTCAATGGGGTTAGCCCTACCTCCCTGTCCCCGATAACAGCCACCCTCCACCCTCACCCCAAAGCCTCGGTGATCAGATTGTCAAGGGAGCACAAACTGATCCCCCGGCCGGGCCCTGCGCAGGCCGAGGCCCGTGGGCCTCATGCAGCCCGATCCGACCGGCCGGTAACCATGACCACGGGTGCAGCGGGCGGGGGGAGCGTCACGAACACGTGGTCTTGGCCCGGGTACACCACCACCCGACCCCCCTCGAGCGGCCGAACCTGCGCCGCCCCCTCCCCCCCAACTCCGGCCGCGCCGCCCTCCTCCCCCAGGCCCGGCCCGAGCCGGCGAGGCCCTGGACAGGACGGGGCCGGGGCCAGGCCCTGCTCTGCCCCCGCCGCCTCCGGGCCGGCCGGGCGCTGCACCGGGGGACCCGCGACTCACCCGCGCGGCCGCCCCTGGGCCCCGGACAGGCGAGCGAGTGGAACACAGGCCAGCCCTGGCACTGCCGCCGACACCGCCACCGCTGCGCTCCGACAAAATGGCGCTCGAGCTGCCTCCTCCCCTCGTCGGACGTCGGGCCGGCCCACCGGAGCCACGCGCGCGGGGGAGGCGGGCCGGCCGCGGAGACTCGCCACCCCGTCCCAAGTCCCGGTGCCGTCGCCTCAGCGGAGAACGCGGCGTGAGAAAGATTCGAACCGGGTTCGGAGAGGGTGTTGGCGGCCTGGAGGGGGAGGCCGGCGAGGGGCGGCAGCGGCAGACGAGCTCCCCCCACGCGCAGTCGCGCAGATGGTTCAGCCCGACCAACAGACGCTCGGGTCGGCGGGGAGGGAGAGAGCTCCCGCCCTTTCGGAGCACGCACGCGCGACGGCCGGCGGGACGCGCGGGCTCCCCGGGGCCGTCCTGCAATTGCGGCTCAAGGTTTGCGCCCAGCGCGGCCAGGTGCAGCGGAGCCCCAGGGCTGCCACGGCCCTCGTGACGGGCTTTTGCATTGGCTGTGCCCCTCGCCGGGAGTGCGCTCCCTCCTTTTCTCCCAATGTTAAACATCTTTAGCCTTATTCGCCCCTAAATTCAAGTGTTACCTCCTACAAGAAGCCTTCCCTGTTGCTCACGGTTGTTAGTACTCTTTGTCTATGACAACAACAACAATAATAGCCAGCAATCATACAGCGCTTTTTAGATTTTTTTTTATATAGCGCTTTAAGAGTTGCAAAGCACTTTACACACTTGTTTAATCCCCTCCACGACACAATACTGACGGGTGCTTTTATTATTTCCATTGTACATATGGGGAAACAGAGGCAAAGTGCCTTTCCCTGGGGACATCCAGGCATTCGTTGTTTGAGGCAAGATTTGAATTCAGGGCTCCCTTACTACAATTTCTGCAACGCTGTAAAAGCGTGTCACTTAACTGCCCCCAGTTACCTGCTGCTTAGTAGTTATGTAACCTCGGGCTAGAGGCTTGGCAGCTAACGGCCTCATTATCCTCATCTGTCAAGCCTATCACCTCATCTGTCAAAGAGCTGCTATCACCCCTCCAGCTTTCTTTTTGTATGCATTGGGTGCATGCTTACATATGTATGCTGCTCTCTGCCTCATGAGGATGTGAGACCTCCTGCTTAGCACAGTACCTAGCACACAGTAGGTGTTTAATAAATGCTTATTGACTATTATCATCCCCATTTTACAGATGAGGAAACTGAGGCAAACAGGTTATGTGACTGGCCCAGGGTCACATAGCTAGTAAGTGCCTGAGGCCAGATTTGAACTCAGGAAGACTCATCTTCCTAACTCCAGGTCCAGTGGTCTATGCACTGTGGCACCACCTAGCTGCCCTATACCTGGTCTCTCAGTTTACCTTAATTTTCAAATATAACATCGGCTGAGGGATGGTTCTTATGCTTATACATTTCAATCAGTTCTTTTGATAAGAAACATTTAAGAGAGAAATTTGCTGCCAAGATTCCCGCCCTCCCCACCTCATTTTGATGATGTAAAAGCTTTTTAATTTTAAAAAATCAAAATTGTCCATTTTATCTTCTGTGATCTGATTGTTTGGTCCTGGACTCTTCCCCTATCTATAGATCTGATAGATCATTTCTCCCTTGGTCCTCTAATCTGTATATGATGTCCCCCTTTATGTCTAAGTCTGGTCCTCTAATCTGCTTATAATGTCCCCCTTTATGTCTAAGTCAGGTCCTCCAGTGTCCCCCTTTATGTCTAAGTCTGGTCCTCTAATCTGTTTATGATGTCCCCCTTTATGTCTATGCATATATTTTGAGGTTATGTTGGTATATGGTGTGAGGTGCTGGTCTATACCTAATTTCTGCCAGTCTACTTTCCAGTTTTCCCAGAAGTTTCTGTCATATAGAGAATCTTTACCCTAGTAACTGACATCTTTGAGTTGGTCAAACACTGACCTACTGTGTTCGTTTGCTTCTGTGTGTCACATACCTAATCTGTTCTGTGGATCAGCCTGTTTTTTAACCAATGCCAAATTGTTTTGATGATTACTGCTTTGTAGTATCAGGTAAGGTCTAGTGCTGCTAGGCCCCCTAACTTCCACTTTTTTCCATTACATTCCTTGAGATTTTTGATCCTTTGTTACTCCAAATGAATTTTTTTGGTAGCTGTATAAAATAATCCTTTGTTATTTGATTGACATAACACTAAGTAAGTAAAGTAATTTAGGTAGTATTGTCATTTTTATTATATTGGTTTAAACTACCCATTAGAAATTAATTTTTCTCCAATTATTTGTCTATCTTTGTTTCTTGATAGACTACCAAATATCTTATATGTTCTGTAGCTGTTCTGAGTAGAATTTCTCTTTCTATCTCTTCTTGATGGGTTTGTTGGTAGTATACAAAAATGTTGATGATTTGTGTGGATTTATTTTATATCCTGCAACTTTGCTGAATTTATTTTTTCAGTCAATTTTTAAGTTGACTCTTTAGTGTTTTCTAATTAAATCATCTTATTTGAAAAAGCAATAATTTTGTTTCCTCTTTGCATATGTTCATTCCTTCTATTTCTCTTTTGTTTTATTATTATAACTAGCATTTCTAGAACTGTATTAAATAGTAGTGATGATGACAGGCATCCTTCCTTTACCCTTGAAATTATTGTTTTTAAAAATATGTTATTTTTTCTAATTACATGTAAAAACAATTTTTAACATTTGTTTTTTTAAATTTTGAGTTCCAAATTCTTTCCTTTCCTTTCTTCCCTGCCTGCTTATTGAGAAAGTAAGCAATTTGATATAGAATATACATGTGCAGTCACACAAAACACATTTCCATATTAGTTGTGTTGTAAAAGAAAACACAGGCAAAAAAAAAGTATGCTTTGATTGTGTTTAATAGTCTGTTAGTTCTGCTCATTTCACTTTGCATCAGTTCGTTTAAGTCTTCCCAGGTTTTTCTGAGAGCATCTTGCTCATCATTTCTAATAGCGCAATAGTATTCCATTACATTGATGTACCACAACTTGTTCAGCCATTTCCCAGTTGATGGGCATCCCCTCAATTTCCAGTTCTTTGCTGCCACAGAAAAAGCTGCTGTAAAGATTTTTGTACACATGAGTCCTTTTCCTTTTTCTTTGATCTCTTTGGGGTACAGAGCTATAGTGGTATTGAGAGGTCAAAGGGCATGCCCTTCGGGCATAGTTCCAAATTGTTCTCCAGAATGGTTGGATCAGTGTACAACTCCACCAACAGTGCATTAGTGTCCCAAATTTTCCTCATCCCTTCCAACATCTGTCATTTTCCTTTTCTGTCATATTAGCCAATCTGATAGGTGTGGAGTAGTACCTCAATGTTGTTTTAATTTGCATTTTTCTAATCAACAGTGATTTAGAGCATTTTTTTATATGACACAGATAGCTTTGATCTTTTTCATCTGAAAACTTCCTGTTGATATCCTTTGACCATTTATCAATTGGGGAATGACTTGTATTCTTCTAAATTCGGTTAAGTTCTCTATATATTTGAAAAATGAAGCCTTTATCAGAAAAACTTGCTATAAAAATTTTTTTTCATGGTTACAATTACTGTTTCCCTCCATCCTATTTTCCCGTTTATCCTTCTGTCTCTCCTTTCACCCTGTCCCTTCTCAAAAGCATTTTGCTTCTGACAACCACCTCCCCCAAACTGCCCTCCCTTCTATCAGTACCATCACCCTCTTATCCCCTTCACCTCTTATTTCTTTATAGTGTAAGATAGATTTCTATATTCAACTGATTATGTATATTATTCCCTCTTTGAGTCAATTCTGATGAGAGTAAGGTTCATGTGTTGTCCCCACCCTGCCACCTTCCCCTCCATTGTAAAGGCTCTTTTGTGCCTCTTCCATGTGAGATATTTTATCTCTTCTCCCTTCTCCCAGTGCCTCCCTCTTTCTCACCCCTTAACTTTTTTTTTTATATTATCCCATCATTGTCAACTCTTGCTCATGCCCTCTGTCCATGTATACTCCTTCTAATAGCCCTAATAATGATAAAGTTCTTAAGAGTTACAAGTATCATCTTCCTATGTAGGAATGTAAACAGTTTAACCTTATTGAATCTCTTAGTATTTCTCTTTCCTTTTTACCTTTTTATGCTTCTCTTAGGTCTTATATTTGAAAGTCAAAATTTCTACTCAGCTACAGTCTTTTCATCAGGAATGCTTAAAAGTCCTCTATTTTATTAAATATCAATTTTTTCCTCTCAAAGGATTACATTCAGTTCTGCTGGGTAGGTGATTCTTGGTTGTAATCCTAACTCCTTTGCCCTACAGAATATCATATTCCAAGTTCTCTGATTCTTTAATGTAGAAGCTGCTATATCTTGTGTTATCCTGACTGTGGCTCCAGGATATTTGAATTGTTTCTTTCTGGCTGCTTGCAATATATTCTCCTTGACCTGGAAGTTCTGGAATTCAGAGTTTTCATTTTGGCATCTCTTTTAGGAAGTGATTAGTTGATTCATTCAATTTCTATTTTACCCTCTGGTTCTAGAATATCTGGGTAGTTTTCCTTGATAATTTCTTGAAAGATTATGTATAAGCTCTTTTTTTTTTATCTTGGCTTTCAGGCAGTACAATAATTCTTAAATTATCTCTCCTGGCTCTATTTTCCATCTCAGTTGTTTTTCCAATGAGATATTTCACATGTTCTTCTCTTTTTTCATTCATTTGATTTTGTTTTATTGTTTCTTGATGTCTCACCGAGTCATTAGCTTCCATTTGCCCAATTCTAATTTTTAAGGAATCATTTTCTTTGTTTGTTTGTTTGTTTGTTTGTTTTTTTCTTTTTAGGCAATTGGGGTTAAGTGACTTGCCCAGGGTCACACAGCTAGTAAGTGTCAAGTGTTTGGTCTGAGGCCAGATTTGAACTCAGGTCCTCCTGACTTCAGGGCCAGTGCTCTATCAAGGAATCATTTTCTTCAGTGAGCTTTTGCACCTCTCTTTTCATTTGGCCAATTGTACTTTTTAAGGAGTTCTCTTCATTGAATTTTTGTGCCTCTTTTACCATTTGGCCTGTTTTATTTTTTAAGGTATTATTTCCTTTAATATTTTTGTGCCTCCTTTATCAAGCTGTTGACTCTCTTTGTGATTTTCTTACGTCAATCTTATTTTTTTCACCAATTTCCCCTGCCCTCTCTTATTTGATTTTTAAAATCCTTTTTGTGCTTTTCCAGAAATTCTTTTTGGGCCCGAAATCAATTTACATTTTGTCTTTGAGGTATTAAAGTATAACTGTTTTGACTGTTGTCTTCTTCTGAGTTTGTGTTTTGATCTTCCTTGTCACTATAGCAACCTTCTATGATCAGGTTCTGTTGTTGTTGTTTGCTCATTTTCTAGCCTATTTCTTGACTTCGAATTTTATGTTAAAATTGAACTCTGCTCCTGGGGTGAAGGGGGCACAGTCCCCAACTTCAGTTTTTTTTGTGCTGATGTCTTCAGAGCTAGTTCTGGGGGTTTGTAAGTTTTCAGTTCTTCCGACATAGTCTGATTTAAGGAGAGGTGTGGTCACTGCTCTCCTGTGCTCTGATCTGTGAGTGACCACAAGCACTCTTTTCAGCCCTGAAACTGTGATCAGGGTCCCTACTCTCCTGCAGCCACAAGCTCTGGTATGCTAGTGCTTCTCCCTGCCCTGGCTCCATAACCCAAGACTGCGACCTAGATTGGCCTGGGCAATGCAACAGAGTTTTGTACGTAGTGCCAGCAAAGGGACCCCTGTTATCTCCTTCTGACAATTTGTTCAATCCTCCCTTACTACCTGTGAGCTGGGAGCTCCAGAAGCCACTGCTGCGGATTCAGTTGCCCCCAAAGCCTGCTGCTGGCTTGCCTGGGTTCACCTGCGCTGGACTGTGCTCCACCCTCACCCCAGCGAGACAGACTTTTTCTGCCGACCTTCTGAGTTGTTGTGGGCTGGGAAATTGTTTCACGTTGTCCTTTTGTGTGTTCTGCCACTCCTGAATTCATTTTGAGGCATTATTTTAACATTATTTGGAGGGGAATTTGGGAGAGCAGGTGTGAGTTTCTGCCTTTACTCTGCCATGTTGGCTCCACTCTCTACCTCTGTAATTATTGAAAAGGCCTCTAACTTCTCTCCATTACACATAATGTTTGCTCTTGGTTTTAGATAGATATGATTTGCTATATCATGGAAAAGTCTTTTGCAGTCTTTTCAGTAGAAGCAGTTGTTGGATTTTGTCAAAAAGCTTTTACAGTATCTATTGATGTAATCCTGTGGTTGTCAATCTTTAAGTTATGATGGTTTATTATGTTTATGTGGTTCCTTATATTGAATCAACTGTGTATTCCTGGTGTAATTCCTGTCTGGTCATAATGTATATCTTTCTAATGCGTTGTAGCTTATTTGTCAATATTTTAACTTAAAATGATCTGTTAATATACAGATCTCTTCTCTTTTTTGTCTCTTTCTGATTTAGAAATCAAGACCATATTTGTATCATAGAAAGAGATTGGAAGGGTCCCATCTTTTCCTATTTTTACAAATAATTTATGTAATATTAGAATCAATTGTTCTTTTAATAGAATTTACTTGTATATCCATCTGACCCCGGAGTTTTTTCTTTGGGACTTCATTTATGGCTTGTTCATTTTTTTTCTGATATTGTCTGCCCCCCTTTTCCGTACAACCTCATTGATAAGGGGCTCTCTGGGTTCGTCTGGGCCAGCTCATAGCACCTGCCATCATTGAGAAGACACTTCATATGCTTCCTGTTAACTATCCTTGGGTAAATCAGGATACTTTTCATTCTCATACTCTTATCACCGTCAACCACTTACTATACTCACAGATCTCAAAGCAAACATGTAGGAACTGAGACAGCAGATAACACCTTACTCCACCAATCACCATCTTGGAATCCTTAGGGAAAAAAAAAAGGGGGAATATCTCCAAGACATGCCAGAGATGCAACTTTCCCTATACAAAAGGGAAAGCTGGGAAGCCAGCTTGGAAGCATTCATACTTTCTGGTTGACCCAATCAGGATGCAGATTTGGAGACCCATAATAGCCCCTTCCTGTCTACAGTCATTTATAATGGATACACTTTAATAAACTTCCTTTGGACACATCAGCCTTATTCAATGAGTCCTCTTTCCTCTCCCTAATGCAGATGTGAGATTACCCACATAATCACACATTTGTCACTAAATGGAGAAATTGAAATGGGCAGGAGAAATTGATTACATCCCCTCAAACTCAGTGAGCCCTCATTCATATTGGTGCTGGGAGTGGCTCCTCCTACTCCCCAAGTTTCCTACATCCCCAATTCTTTCAACTGACCCTCTAATATCATGCACTCTTCACCATCCTGGTTGCCCCTCTTTGGAAGCCCTTTCCTTTCCTAAACAGAGCCAGACACTCTACTGCAGACGTGGTCTGACCAGGGAAGAGTGTAGCTAGCCTCTAGTCTTGGACATTCTGCCTTTTCTAAAAGCAGCCTAAGGTTGCGTTCTTTTCCTCGCCACTCATACTGGGTTTTCTGTTGCAGTTCCTTTTTCGATGAACCACTACTGTCTAGTTCTGCTTCTCCTATCTTGTATTTAAAAGGGAAACATAACTGTGGAAAAAAATATTTTTTAGCAAGTGTCTCTAATAAAGATCACATTTCAAACTGATTCAGATTTATAAGAACCATTCCCCAGTTGATAAATGGTCTAAAGCTATGAACAGACAGTTCTGAAGAGAAGAAATCCAGGCTATCTATAGCCATATGAAAAAATGCTCCAAATCACCACTAATTAGAGAAATGCAAATTCAGGTGATTCAGAGATTCTCCCTCACACACATCAAAGATAATAAACAAACAAACAAAAAAGGAAAATGATAAATGTTGGAGGGGTTGTGACCCAAGGGTGATGGAGATGGGAATGAGTATAACCATTATGAAGAGCAATTTAGAATTATTCTCAAAAAGTTACTAAACAGTCCTTTGGCCCTACTATACCATGGCAAAAGAGATTGATGAAAAAGGAAAAAGTCCTTTAGCTAAAAAATGTCTATAGAAGCACTTATGGTGATGGCAAATCACAACAAAACAAAAACCTATCCAAATCCAAAAGGGCAGCTAAATGGTGCAGTGGATAGAGCACCAGGCCTGGAGTTAGGAAGATCTAAGTTCAAATCTAAGCCTCGGGCACTTATGAGCTGTATGACACTGGGCAAGTCACTTAACCTTGTTTGCTTCAGTTTTCTCATCTGTAAAATGAGTTGGAAAAGGAAATGGCAAACCACTCCACTGTCTCTGCCGAGAAAACCCCAAATGGGGTCATGAAGAATCAGTCATGACTGAAATGAATGAACAACAACCCACCAAAAACCCTAGAAACTCAAGGGATACCCATCAGTTGGGAATAGTAGAACAATCTGTGATAGATGAAAGTGATGTTATACCACTGTGTTGTTAAAAATGAGGAAATAGATCATTTCCAAAAGACCTGGAAAGACTTCTATGAACTGGTGCAGGGGAAAGTGAGCAAAACTAGAGAATAATTTATACTATGAGATCAATATTATAAAAATGAACCATTTTGAAGTTGTTGGGTTTTTTTTATAAACTGATGACGAATGAAATGCAGAGAAAACCAAGAGCACAATTTATACAATAACAACCCGGTACAAAAGAAGCAACTGGGAAAACTGCAAGTGCTCTGATGACTAAAATGATTGTCCATTATTCCAGAGGACCAATGGTGAAATGTGCTCTCTGTCACAGGGAAGTGATAATAGATTTGGGGCATGGAACAAGACACTGTGAGAATTGTGAATTTGGAGACATTTTGACTGATATTGCAGTTATAAATGATAAGATTCTGATATGGAGTCACTTAGGCAAAGTAGTTCCAACGTCCATAAACATACGAGTAATGACAGACGATTTATTCTCTTCCACTGTCCTGACTCATTTTGACCTTGGGTCAAACATGTCCATGATTGGATTGAATTGGATTGGGTCCTGATTGGATTGAGCTCTGGGGGATTCTGTGACTGCATGCCAATGCTCATTCCTAGGGTCCCCATTACCAACTCAAACCCTTACCTAATTTCTGGTCCCAATTAAGAAATTTCCCCACCCAGTTCTGCTATCGATAAGTAGCCTGGGAAAATTCCCCGTTGCATATGGGTCTAATTAGGAATGCCCCCTCTTGTATCTGGCATCGATTATCTGTTCTCAGCCAAGCCCATCTTTAAGGTATAGAATTTCCCTGCTCAGACCATCACTCTGAGCATGTTCTCCCGCCAAGATCTTTGCCACAGTACACACCTCCTAGTACATGTCTCCCTCCCCGACATGAGTGACTCTGGCCTTGTGTGTGGCCAAACCTCTATTCATCTGTATTGCCACATAACGTATGGGTGTATGTATGCTTTGTTTTTACCAACTTGCTGCACCACATAGCAATAAAGCTCTTACTTATAGTAGCTTCCTTTCTACCAATTTCCTATATATCCTCCAATCTTTACTCTATCCTGTGCCATGAAGCCAATAAAACGTGTGTATATGTATATACATGTATGTATGTGTGTATAGCATATGTATATTTAGCAAATTTCTCTAATAAAGGTCTCATTTCAAACTGATTCAAATTTATAAGAAGAGCCATTCCCCAGTTGATAAATGGTCTAAAGCTATGAACAGACAGTTCTGAAGGAAAGAAATCCAAGCTATGTATAGCCGTATGAAAAAATGCTCCAAATCACCACTAGTTAGAGAAATGCAAATTCAGGTGATTCTGAGATTCTGCCTCGCATGCATCACAGTAGCAAAGATAACAAACAAACAAAAAAGCAAAATGATAAATGTTGGAGGGGTATACTCATACTTGCATGTGTGTGTGTGTGTGTGTGTGTGTGTGTGTGTGTGTGTGTGTGTGT
>NW_020954710.1:5517260-5563310 GCF_900497805.2 Vombatus ursinus
TGTGTGTGTGTGTGTGTGTGTGTGTGTGTGTGTGTGTGTGTGTGTGTGTGTATTGACCAGTGCAGGCCCTATGGTAAGATGGAAAACAGGCAGTATTTGGAGACAGAGGCCCTGGGTTCCAATCCTGGCTCATGCTTATTATCTGTGTGATCTTGTGAAACTCATTCAATCCCTGTGGGTCTCAGTTTTCTCATCTATAAATGATAGAGTTGGACCAGATCATCTCTGACGCTCCTTTTAGCTCTGCATCTATGGTCTTTGATGATAAAATGTGCCACGCACATCCTGACGGAGAGGTGAGTGACTCACAATGCAGAATGAGACATGAATTTTTATTTAGACCTGAGCTAGGAGGGAATTTGTTTTGCTTGACAATGCATATTTGTTTTATTTTTCTTTGTGTGGGGGCAGGGGAGAAAATTAATGCTTGTTTGTTTGAAAAAAAAAATCCCAAAATGACAATTAAAAAAAGCATGGTCCCCTGATGCTGTAATCCTCACTCCGGCTCTGCCCCCATAGCTTCCGTGGTACCACAGGCCCTGGCACTTCTGTAGTCATTTCTTCTCAGTCTCTGCTGCTGGTTCACCATCCATCTTCTGGCCCCGAAGGTGGTCATCCCTCCTGATTCTCTCCTGGGTCCTCTTCTCTTCTCTATCCCTTGGTGAACTTGTCCGTTCCCACTCCATTCTTGCGGTCCCCAAGCCTGTGTGCCAGCCTCTTCCAACTCCTAGCCCTGGGCCCTGAGCTCTGATTGGTTAGCTCTCCCCAGGCCCACTCCCCCACTTGTGGGCCATCTCTGAGCTGCCTCACTGTATACATGGTGCTTTACTCCAGTAGAATATAAGCTCCTTGAGGTCAGGCACAGTCTTGTTTGCTTAGGTGCTTCACATAATGCCTGACACTTAGTAGGTACTTAATAGATATTTTTTCATTTCATTTTTAATAAATTTTTAATAAAATTTCATTTCATTTTAGAAAACCCATCCCCATGGCTTCAAGTATCAACTCTATACAGATGCCTTCCAAATCTATATATCTAGCCCTCACTTCTTTCCTAAGCAATAGTACAGTAAGGCCAACTGCCTGCTGGTTCTCTCCTAGAAGCCCAAAGCTATCTCAAACTTACCATCTTCCTTTCCTCCACATTTTCCTGTTTTTTTGGGGGGGTGGGTAACTACCATCCTCCCAGTCACCCAGTTTTGTAAACTTTTGTAACCTTGGAGTCATTCTTGACGCTTTCCCCAGGTATCCAATCAGTTACAGAGTTCTATTGATCTTACCTGTATACCTCTATATCTCTCACCTTCAGTGCCTTCATTCCATTCATACAGCTATAAACAGGTCCTTATTACTTGTCACTTGGGCCTTTGTAATAGCTCTAATCCATTCTCCACATAATGGCCAGAATAATCTTTTAAAGGCACAGATCTGGTCATGCCACCCTCACCTGCTCCAACACCTTCAATGACTCCCTATTGCCTCTAGGATAAAATAGGAACTTTCTAGCCTGGCAGGTGGCACAAGCTGACTCCAGTGCATTCTTCCATTCTCATGTCACCTCATTCCCCTTCACACACTAACCTTCCAGCCAACCTGGACTAGTAGCTGTTCCCCGAACCTGATATCCTAGCTCTTGCCTCTGTGTGTTTGCAAAAGCCAACCTCCAAGGCTCATCTCTGCCACCCAGAATCCTCCCTTTCCTTCAAGGCATTGCACAGAGGCTACCTCTGGTTCTAATAGCCCCAGGCTTCCTCTTCAGATGACCTATTTACTTCTCTGTGGAGTTGTTAATCCTGGGTACGATGTAAGCTTCCTGAGGATGGGACTGTTTGGACTTTAGTGTTGTGTGTCTGTCTTCAAATGTCTATGGATCCAGGATCTCGTCAATGTGGATCCACAGATATTCTGCCTCCTCTTCTGGCTGTGCATTTATTAAGCATCTGCTATGTGCCAGGCACAGTGCTAAGCCCTTCACAGATATTATTGATCTTTACAACAACACTGGTGAAGAGGGTGGGGGTTTTGAGGTTCTCCTAGATGCACAGAGGCATGCCAAAATCGTGGGAAAAGCTCAGATCACGGCGTGGATCTGCCTGAAAGAATTCAACCCAGATCTTCTTCCAGCTAGAGAAGAAGTTTATTAAAATAAAGCATATAAAGCATATAGACCAGGTCACACCCGTGAGGACAGGTGGGCTGAGTCTCTGCCTGTAGGTGTGAGGAAAGCTCAGGGTCTAAGGTGGTCAGGCCAGGTGACGCCCATTACAGGTGGGCATGGGGTCTCATCCTCTAGGGGCATGAGTAATTCCCAGCATCTGAGTGGGGGCTGGGGTGGATAGGCCACATGATGCCTGTGAGGGCGGGCATGAGCAGTCTCAGCTTCTAGGCTTGAGAACAGCTCAGCCTCAGAATGGGGGAAAGGTGAGTCTTAAGTACAGACTGATTGGGGAGGGGTCTAGGAGTGGCCAAGCAGCTTGGAGTGATGGGAGGAGGGGTCTAAGGAGTGGCCAAGTAGTTTGGGGTGAGGGGAGGCAGGGCCTAGGGAGATCTGGATTGGGGTGGCCAGCAAGCTGGGGCAAACGGAAAGCCTGGGTCCCCGACCTTGTGGCACCTAGCTAGGATTAAGGGTAAGAAATGGCCAAAGGCCACACAGAAGGTGAAACAATGGGAAAGCCCAGTTGAAGTGGGGAGGTGAGCCATTTGGAAAAGGGTCCAGGTGAGAATTTCCATTTGGAAGGTCTGAGTGATTTGAACAGACAATGAGAATGGATAATGAAGGGAGCTGGAAAGGGAAGTTTGCTTTCAAAGGGCTTTTAAAGGGAAATAAGGCAGTTTCTAAAACTTTAAGGGTTTCCTGGGACCATAAACAAAACTGAAGCCAGGTTCTTTTTAGGGGCTGGGCAGGAAAGATGGCAGACAGAGAAAAGTTTTAAGGTTTTTCTGGGAATTGTAGGTAAACCTCTTCACTGAGAGATAGGTGCTAAGATCACTCCCCTTTTGCAATCGAAGAAACTGATGTAGACAAAGGTGAAGTGGTTTGTCCAGGGTTACACGGCTAGTAGGGGCAGCTAAGGGCCTGGGCTTGAAGTTCAGGAAGACCGCAGTTCAGATCCAGTCTCAGAAATTTCCCAGCTGTGTGACCTTGGACAAATCACTTAACCTTTGTTTTCACTGGCGAAGGAAATGGCAAACCACTCCAGTATCTTTGCAATGGACGGAGGTCCATGGGGTCACAAAGAGTTGGACGTGACTGAACAGCGACACACAGCTGGTAAGTGTCTGAGGCCAAAACTGTTCTCAAGTCTTCCTGACTCTAGGTTAAGGGTTCTGCTCACTAGATAGACAATGCATGTCCATTAATCTGCTTCCTGCATAGAAATAATCACTGAAGATACATTGCAGTCTCCTTACTCCCATCATGTGTCTCCATTGTCCTTTGGGTCACTTATAAATTTGATTCTTCAGAAATTGTGTTGTTCCATGATTCACAACCATACAGCCCATTGGCAGAACATTTGTGCTTTTAAAATACAAGTCTTTGCATTGAGGAGTAACTCAGGATCATTAAAAACACTGTCACATTCCCCCCAAATAATCCAGCCTGTTCTTTTCCTCCCATTCCATTTTGGGCCCAACTCACTGTATATTTTAAGTGTCTGTCCTGGATTTATGTACTGATAAATTAATTGGCTTGCCAATCCATACAGGAAAAGTAAAGTGAATGAAAAAAATGCTGTGCATATAATCAATATCTAATAAACTTTCACTGAATCGAATGCCTTGCATACAGTTGGTGCCTAATAAATGCTTGCCAAATTGAATTCCAGTTTCTTCGTCTGCAAAATGGCCATAATTGGGATGAACCTCATGGAGATTAGCTAATTTAAAATGCTTTGGGAACTTGACCTTTGATCTCAGCATATGAAAAGGAGGTAATGAGTAAGTAGGTCCATAGTTTCTGCTTTTAAGAGTGGGCGGAAAATAGTTCAGCTCACAAAATAACATCTAGTTTAAAAAGGATTTTGCAAGTTCTTGTTTGAAAGAGAGGGAGAGTATTAATAAACCCATGATGAAAACCCAGTGTGGGTGTGTTAATATACATATATAGCCAACACCCAGTGATTTACATCTATTATGTAAAAGCAGTTGAAAAATAATTTTCAACTTGACTAAACAGAGAGACAAAAACTGTACTTAAGAGCACAATAGGGCGCTATACCAGATGATGTTCAAGAACTGGGGTCCTGAGGAGCTGAGTTCAAATCCTCCTGTGTGGTCTTAGGCAAGGTACTTAGGCTCCCTAGGGCTCAGTTTCCCTATTTGTAATATGACAAGCCTTCTAGCTCACCTATGTGATCAAAAGCTGATACTTTAATAGTGCTTTAGAGGTTTGTAAAGTACTTTATATACCATATCACATGCATACCATAGAGGGAATTAGGGGAGGCAACAGGGTGCAATGGAAATCTTGGTAGATTTGGAGTCAGAGGACCTGGATTTGAATCTTACCTCTGCCCACTTACCACTCATATGACTTTGGGCAAGTCACTCCCCTGATCTTTGGGCCTCCATTTTTTCTTCTATAAAATGAGGGGTTTGGATTGGGACTAGAAAACCTGCTTTGTCTATTTCTTGTCCATTTTCTTTCTCTCTTGAGGTTTAGGGACATTGGGGCAGGGGTGGGTAACCTTAGCATTCTTTTGTGAGGTTTTGTGGGAAGGGGCGAAATGTCCCATGGCCCTTTTAAGAACTGGAGGGCTTAAGGATTCCTAAGGAGCCCCTCTGAGCTCTCAGCCAGCCAAGAATCACTGTCTTATTTGCTTCTCTCTGGCCGGGCAGGGGGCCTCATGTCTGACACGCCCTGGTGACTGGTGACCACCTCATGCAAATCCTTAAATGTCACATCCAGTCTTGGCTGGCATTTCCTTGTAAACTGGTAAATGTTTGAGGGTTGCCTGGGAGAAGGGGGACAGAAGAGAGAACTCACTGGCATTGGGGCATTAGGGAGACCCCAGAGCTCTAAGCAAAGGTGGGGGGAGAACTCCAAAATCTGAATGTGCCTGGTGACCATTCCGAGTGAAAACATAAAACAAACAAACAAACAAACAAAAAACAACCCACAAACAAAGTGAGTGCCTGAATTTGCTGCATCTTACTCTGTGGGAGAGAAAAGTAAAGGAGATACTGAAGCCTCCCTAATCTTTTTATAGGAGATTATTAAATTTCAATACTACTAGCTAGACTAGCTTTGTAACTGTACATTTAAATGAATTTCGACACAGAACGTGTTGTAACTTTTCAGTCACTACAAGTCTGGGTCTGCTTGCTTCAAGTCTCTCCCTGCTCCAGTCCATTTTCCATTCAGCCATCAAAGTGATTTTACTAAATGGCAGGTCTGACATGTCACTCTCCTAATCCATAATCTTCAGTGGCTCCCTATTACCCTCAGGATCAAATACACAATCCTCGGATGTCCAGACCTCTTTGATGCTGGCTTCCTGGCTGTTCCACAAACAAGACCCTCCACCTCTCTCCCCCATGCCTGGAAGGCTCTACCTCCTCATCTCTGCCCTACTGACCTCACTGGCTTCTTCAAGTCCCAACTAATATCCCACCTTCTACAGGAAGCCTTCCCCAACTCCTCTAAATTTTAGTCCCTTTCCTCTCATAATTATTTCCCATCTATCCTGAATACAGCTTGTTTGTATATATTTGTTTTATTGTTATCTCTCCCATTAGACTGTGAGCTCCTGTCTTCTGACTCCTTTTGTATCCCTAGTGCTTGGTAGAATGGCACGTAGTAGGTGCTTACTAAATGTTTATTGCCTGACTGTTTGCATCATGAGCCATTGTTTATTCATTCTTTCCTTCTCTTATGTGCTCCCAATCAGTATGCATCTGCCCTGTTCTTCTGGTTTTGCCTTTTTTTGATTTGCATTATTTCGTAGAGTTCTTTCCGGATTTTCTGCATTTCTAATACTTGTGGGTCTTTATTGCCAGTGCATTAATGTGCCATAATCTATTTAACCATTTCCTTATTGTTGGACATTTAGTTTGCTTTTATTTGTGTCTTTTACAATTACATGTGATGCTTCTGTGAAAAATTTTTAAATAGCCCTTTTGTTTTTGAAAATGCTCCTGAAGGTATAGTCCAACAATAGAATTACTGAGTCAAAGGGTATGGCTATTTTTGTAGCTTTCATTGCATGCTGCCAGAATGACCTAAAAAAGTTATATGAGTTTGCAATTCCACCAACAATGAATGAGTATACCTGTTTCTCTATAGCCTGCCCCCACTACAGCACTGACTTTCATTTACCAATTTGATAGGTGTGAGGGATTATCTCAAAGTTGTTTTATTTTCTTCTCTTTGGTTATTAGTGTAACGAATATCATGGGTGCTGTTTTACTAATGTAAATTATGTATGTCCTCTTGAGTCTGGGCAGCTAGGTGACACAGTGGATAGAAAGCCAGGCCTGGAGGCAGAAAGATCTGAGTTCAAATCTGGCCTCAGACACTTACTGGCTCTGTGACCCTGGGCAAGTCACTTAACCTCTGCCTCAGTTTCCTCATCTGTATAATGAGCTAGAGAAGGAAATGTCAAAGCACTCCAGTATCTTTGCCAAAAAAAACAAAACAAAACCCAAATGGGGTCACAAAGAATCAAACATGACTGAACAGCAAAGCAAAAAGATAAAAACATTTGCAAAAATATGTAAAACAATGCCATTCTTCTCACTAAGTTGTTTTTGCAAAAGTTGCAAAGAGAGAAATGTTGACTGGATGCAAGGGAATCTGTAACAATTGAAGGTAGCCCAGAGTGGAATAGAATGTCTTGAGAGGAAGAGGGTTCCCGGTCTTTCAAGGTCTTCACAAAAAGGATGGACGATCTCTTATTGGCAATGATGTAGACAGGACCTTTGTTCAGGTAGGGGTCAGCCTAGTCTAGGGTTGTGGGTCTGGTCTGTACCATAGACCTCTTGGGTAGTCTAATGCAGCCTGTGGATTCCTTGCAATCATGTTTTTAAATGCATAAAATAAAATACAGTGCATTACAAAGGGAACCAATTATAAAGATGTCATTTTTTTCCCATCCAAGTTCATAGACCCCTGTCCCTTCCTCCCTCTGGAAATCTACGCATGGACCTACAGGCCCATGGACCCTTTCATCTACAAGATGGCCACCCAGGTCCCTTTTAGCTTCTTGGGTAGTGATTCATAAACCTTTGCCGAGTAAGTGTGGAACAATTCAGATGTAAGAGCTCTGAGGAATTACTTTATTATCATCTTCCTCATTATTATTATTTCAAGTGCCCTTGAAGCTAAAGCAGACAGTCTTACCAAAGTGGAATTGGTTTCTCTCTCTCTCTCTCTCTTTCTCTCTCTCCTGTGTTTTCCAACACCTAGGTGATATTTTGAACTTAGGATTGTCGCACCCGGGAAGGATTTGCAAATGTAGGGCAAGATGTGAGGAGAGAGGCATTGAGTTCTCATTTAGGCTGTTGTTTCTACCCATGGCAACTGGATAAATTCTCTTCCTGAGCCTAGAATGGGCAAGAGAAGAGCCAGCAGAGGAATGAGGATGAAGGGCCCTTCAGCTATTGTCTGGTGAGTGTCCCCTGACTTAGTGAAAAAAGAGGACGGAAAATACAGCCTTAGGATGCTAAGACAACCCTACTAGCCCATGACCAGGAGAATGGTCAGTCCATTTCTAAGAGCTTCAGCAAAGATTTAATGAACTTTTGTTAAGTACCAGTTACTATGTGCCAAGATTGTGTGTTAAGTGATGGGGTCACTTTAGATTTCCAGTGGGTCTGAGATCATTGTGGACATTCCCTCCAATCATACAGATTGCAACTCATTCATCTAACTCTCATCCATGTCCTCCCATAAATCCAAAACAAGTGCTGGGGGTACAATAATGAAAAATGATATTCTATTGGTGGTGGTAATGTCACCTGTACATAGATAAGTATAATGCAAAGTAGGGAATGATGAGGGTGAAGGAGAAAGATGCAGACAAAATGCTGTCAGAAAATTGGAGGAGGGAGAAGACTTTTACCTGGGGAAATTAGAGAAGGCTTCAAGGAGGTGGTGGCATTTGAATGGAAATATAGGAAGACTTTTTTTATTTTTAAAAATATTTATTATTTGTTAATATTTTTTTAAATGTTGAGTTCCAAATTCTCCCCTTTCATCCTGTGCCTCCCCCACCCACTGAGAAGGCAAGTAATATGATCAACTATACATGGGAAATCATTCCATGTTAACCATATCACAAAAAAGCAAGAAAAATGAAGACAGTGAGAAAATGATACTTTCTTTTATAATCAGACGGTATCAGTTCTCTCTCCAGAGGTGGATAGCACTGTTCATTATGAGTCCTTTGGAATTTGCTGACAACACTTTGGAAAGGCCAAAATTTAGCAAGAGATCTGAATCTCTCAACACTGAGTCAGAGAGAAAGAAATTGTGTTTGAAGGAAATGATGTTAAATTAGAAGGTATAGAAATGGTTTGAACGAGACTGAGATGATCTGACTATGTGTTAGTTGGATACGGCCCGTGTTTCATATGATAGAAAAGCTGTCCTATACCTGATACCATCTGTTAACTTAAGTACTTGTATAGGAGCTAGAGACCCTGTTATTCACAGGTGTGGAAGCCTAGACACAAGTTGTACTTAAGTTCTATTAAAAAATTCCCGGGAGTAGATTCTGAATTGGGGTAAGCATGTGTCAAAAAGAGAATGCTCTTTTAGGGTAGTTCCCAAGACAGAACCTGGTCCATCTGAGCCCAGCATCAGGATCCTTGGGCCATGGGTCCCTCATATTTATTCTCAGAAGACTCCACAATTCTGTGGTTGGAAAATAGGCCTGGGGCCTAGCTTCTAGATTCTCTGCTTTAGTAATGATGACTTATTCACTCCATATCACTATGTGACTCAGCTGTTTCCTTTGTCAAATTACCAGAACTATGTTTATTCATGAAGTGTTCTGAAATTCTTGGGGGTTCAGTCATTTTGGTCATGTCCAACTCTTTGAGGAAAAATAGACTGTTCTCCAGGAAAATGATTTGTTAGTTAAAAAACTAATGCAATCTTGGGCTTCACTAAAAGAGGCTGAGTATCTAGGACAGTAATATCCCTTAATAAAATCCCTTAATAAAAGGATTTGTTCTGTAAAACTTGGACTCAGTCAAAGGGCCACACTTGAGGACCTAGAGGGCCACATGGGATCTCAAAGCTGCAGGTTCCCCACCCCTGGTCTAGGACTAGAGAGGTGAGAGCCCTGCTGCATTCTACCCCAGTCAGACACCATCTGGGATATGGCTTTCAGTTGTGGACATCTCAGGAAGGACATTAATAAGCTGGAGGGAACCCAGAGGAGGTTGACTGGATGGCAAATGGCCTGGACATCATGCCTCATGGGGAATCATCTGAAGGAGCTGGGGGTCTTTAATATGGTGAAGACTTGTGTGGGGCCATTGTTTTCAAATATTTGAAAGGCTGGCACACGGAACAAGGATTGGATTTGTTCTGTTAGACCCCGTATAGCAGAACCAGGAGCAGAATATAGGAGGACAGAGAGCTGGATCTTGGCCTGATATAAGGAAGAACTGTCCTAGCAATAAGAGCTGTCCTAAAGTGGAATGAGTTGCCTTGGGAGGTAGTGAGTTCCCCGCTGCTAGAGACCTCCAAAGACTAGATGACCACTTGGTGGAAATGTTGTAGATGGAATTCTTGTTCATTATGTGTTGGGTTAGATGACCCCTGGAGTCTCTTTCAACCTTGAGATTCAGTGAATCTGTGAGACATTCTTCAAGGTGTCAGGTGTAACAAGGCATGTTTGAATTTCACCGAGTCTGCAAATAAACATAGTTTGTCCTTTCCCAGGGATTTTAGCACTAACAAAAAGAAAGAGACCATTGTCCTAGCCAGCAGTTTATTATTTCTTTCATCTGAAGGATTTTTTTTAATGTGGGGCTTATAACTGGGGATACAAGGAGGGTCAGGGGAGTAGCCCCGTCTGGCCTTGTTTAATCTGGATTGAATGTAACGGTAGGAAAAAGACTTCTCCCCATTGGGCCCTGGCACTAGTGTCAGCCTCCCCACCTTCTTCCCCTTTTCCTTAGTTAATTCTCCTCTCTAGCTTCAGATTTACTCTCCCTCAGAGAACCTTCTTTCAAGTCCAATCGCACTGGCCAGGTCTTTGTTTTGTGAATTAATCAAATAATAATAACCTTTTCTCCCGCTGGGTGCTGAATGAAGGCAGAGGGTTCCAGGCCTCTGACTAATGGGGTGGCCAAGGTAGGAGGGCATATTAGGAGAAAGCTCATTGTTTCCTTCCGCTGAAATAGAATAGAAAGCGTCTAAATTGTGTGGCAATCTCTCCTCTTGGCCTGGCAGGTTCCTCTGCATTGGGAAGGGTTTTTGTCTCCCTTGTAAACGAGTTGGATGATAGCTGTGGGACATCATTAGGTAAAGGTTTGGCTGATTTGACACCTGCTGTGTTACTTTCCTGGCTGGTAGTGATTTCTACCTTATGTCCTGAGACTTCAGTTCCTGCTAGGTCTCTGCAGAGCACCAAGGCCATACATATGGATGCTGTTGAAACTCATTTCCCTGGGCCATCTAAAACCAGTGGAGATGTAACTAGGGTGGGGCAATGGGGGCTTGTTTCCAGGCTTCTGAAATTTAGAGGGCACTGACCATATTTTCAGGAATGCAGCAATGTAGAAATGACTAAAATAATAAGTACCTAGTTCACGAGGAGATTTAGTTAAAATATGAAATTTCCAGATAGCCCACTTCCTCCCTTCTCCCCTTGCTTCCCCTTAAAGACAGCAACACACTTAAGCTTCCCCCTGCCCAGTATTGAGATATACTCCTGGGATCTCTCCTCTCCCTCCACTGTACTTATCCTTAAGTTGATTTGAAAGCTATTTCTGGACTGGTTGCCCTGGGTACAAAAACGGCTAGTTATAACTGTAAGGTCCAAGGGAAATATGAGATGATGAAGACGAGTGAGCTGGTTGGCCACGCTGGGGGTTGAGCCTACATCCTCCACCCAGGTAAGTGGGCACTTTCTTCTTGGCCAGGCCATATCCTCCTCTCTGTCCCACTGGGCAGGAAACTGGGGCTGCCTTGTAGATGCCCTGCCCTTGCTCTTCTTTAGCCTGTGGGAGCTGTCCAGTCAATCAGAGGGCATGCTGGATAGGGCCCTCAGTGCCCTGTGTTTCAGCATCGCATCACACCCTTCTGCAAAGTGGAATGAATCCCTGAGAGGCAGTGTGGTGGAGAGCCTGGATCTGGAGCCAGAAGCCCTGGGCTCAAATTTCAGCTACGCTGTTTCCTACCCATATGCTCTCAGGGAAGTCATTTAGTCTCTTGATGCCTCAGTTTCCTCATCTGTAAAAGGAAAGGGCTGTACCTGTGGCCTCTGAGCTCCTTCCCAGCCCTCATTCGATAATCATATGACCCTATCCCGCAGTCTGGCATCTCAGAAATTTTCTAACTAGCAATGACCTCAGGTGGCTGGTGCCAGTGTCCCCACATAGCTGTGCGCTGAACCCAAGCCTCCTTCCCTTTTCTTCCTCCCTTTCAGGGTCATCTGTCTGACACGTGCACTCCCAGGGGCTCTCCCTTTCAAGTCAGAGGAGGACAGGCCAGACCAAATGGGTGAAATCTCAACAGGTAAGTAAATCAGCCTTTTGGCATCTTGGGAGCCAATGGCAGCCGCTGACCTCCGGGAGAGTCCCTTGCTGAGCAAGGTAACAATCCTAAATTATTATACAGGAGGGCCTTCTAAGGAAGGCAATGTCTTTCCATTTTGGGAATCCCAGAGCATTAGAACCGAGAGGGTCTTTAGATAAAGCTGTAATTGCTTTATCGCTGGTATCCAATTCTCCTCTGGGGTGTTTGAGGCTTGAAGAGGGGCAGCTAGGTGAAAGAACACCTGGCCTAGAGTCAAGGAGACCTGAGTTCAGGTCCAACCTCAGGCATTTACTAGCTGTGTGACCCTGGGCAAGTCACTTCACCCTTTTTGCCTCAGTTTCCTCATCTGTAAAATGAGCTGGAGAAGGAAATGGCAAACCACTCCAGTATCTCTGCCAAGAAAACCCCAGATGGAGTCACAGAGTCAGACATAGCTGTGCAACAGAAGGCTTGAAGAAAATGTCTAATCTTTCATCTTGTTGGTCATATGACTCGGAAGTCTGTAGGGATCCTTAGAGATCATCTTATCTGACCCCTTCATTTTATTTTATGAGGCAGTCACAGGACCTGGGTTCAAATCTAGTTGCCTCAGTTCCTAATCTGTAAAATGGGAAGATTGGAATAGGTGGATTCTAAGGTCCCGTTGAGCTCTAAATCTCTGATCCTATTATTTGGGGTCAGAGGCCCTGGGTTTAAAATCCCATCTCTAACACTTAGTACTTAGGTGACCCTAGGGAAGTCACTGGCCCGCTCCTCTCCTCCTCAGTTGCGTCCTCGATAAAATGAAGGGGTTGGTCGAGGCGACCTCCCAGGTGCTTTCCAGCTCTAAACCTATGATATATTTGACTTTTATTGACTATTTCCATCACAGACCTTTCATTAACAAGAAAGCACTCCCATTTCATTTGCCAAACCTTTCTCAGAGAAGAGATTATGTAAATGCATATTTCATAGAATCACAGCCCTCAAGGGGACTCTGGAAATCATCTCATCCCACCCTGTCTCTTTACATGGGGAGGACACCAAAGTCCAGAGAGAGAGGTTAAACAACTATGTCCAAGGTCACATGGGCGGTCAGTGATAGAGCCAGAGTGAAGGACCTGGAGTCAGGAAAGACCTGAGTTCAACTCTAGCCTCAGCCACTTAACTAGTTATGTGACCCTGGTCAAGTCACTTAGTTACTGTCTGCCTCAGTTTTCTCACCTCTAAAATGGGGGTGATAATAGCACCTACCTCCCAGGGTTACAGAGATATCTGTAAAGCACTACAGACATAATATCTGACATTAACATTGCGCTTTAATATTTTCAAAGCACTTTACATATATCGTCCCATTCAATCTTCACAACAACTCCATGAGATGGGTACTATGGGTGTTATTATCTCCATTTTATAAGTGAGGAAACTGAGGCTCAGAAAGTTTAAATGACGTGACCTAGGTCACACAGCTAGTGGCCGAATTGGGACTTGAACCAGCCCTTTCTCTCACCTCAAGTCCAGCACTCCTTTGTCTCTACTATGCTTTCATATCAGGTGGAACAAAGGCTCTCCCCCTAGTTCCCCATTTGGCAAGTTACCTTGTTTGGTGTTGAGATCTAGCATGCCGTAGCAGATGGTGTCCAGGACACCCAGATTCAAATACCATCTCTCACATTTACTAGCTGCGTGACTCTGGGCAAGTCACTTTACCTCTGAGAAATGGGCTAATAACACCCGAGAATTGACTTCACAGGCTATCTTGAGGCTCAGATGATACAATATAAGCAAAGTGCTTTGCTAACCTGAAGTCATTTATGTAGGTGTTAAATATTACTGTCACTGCAAGTCCTTTTATCCAGACTCCAAGCCACTGGACGGCTTCAAAAAAAAGGAATTTGTTCTAAGCATCCAATGACAAGCAAACAAGTTAATATCAGGGACTGATTTTTAAAAAGGAGCGTCCACAGGGTCAGAAAAGACAGACCCCCAACCTCTTCCACCTCCTGCATCTGGACAGTAGGAATCCTTGTTCAAAAAGACGCTCATGAGATCCAGGGAGATCCTGAGGTGCCTTCTGAATCATCAATTGAAAAATTAAATTACATTCAGCCTGTGCTGAATGCTTCTTGTTGTATTCTAATTCTTTGAATTAATCAAAATCCAACAAGTAACAAGTATTTACTGAGCACCTACTATGTGCCAAGCCCTGTGCTAGGTAGGCACTGGGGTACAAAGACAAACAGAAAATAGACCCTGTTCTCAAGGGGCTTACATTCTATCAGGGGAGACAAGAGGTGCATATATATAGGTACATGAAAAATCAGTGCAATACATACAAGGTGATACAGGCTAGGGGAGGGGCACTAGCAACCGAACTGGGCAGATCAGCAAAGGTTTCATGTAGGAGATGAATTAAGGGAAATTTGGGAGTCTAAGAGGCAGCAGTGAGGAGGGAGTGCATCCTGGGCATGGGGCACAGCCTGTGCAAAGTCACAGAGGTGGGAAATGGAGTGCTGTGTATAAGGAATAGGAAGACATCCAGTTTGATGATCAAAGGAACACTGGACTAGGAATCTGGATGAGGAACCTGAGTCCCAGGAAGGGGACAGCTAGGAATAACAGGATTTGAACCCAGGTCCTTTAGGGGATTTAGCTTCTTTCTTCTGTTCAGATTCTGGACTCCAAGTTCTCAATAAGCTTTGAAATTCTGTGGTCTATGATCTATGGTGTATGATGTCTCTTAGTCACCAGCCCTTCTGGATAGACAGGAATTTACCGTCTCACCCCTCACTGGCCAGTGCTCAGCACCACAAAGCTGTTTTCTCTGTTGAATGTTTTTGCCTTCGATAGATGACATTGAGTGCTTCTCAGATTACATGGCACTACGGATCCCTAAGAGCCACATCCATGGGCTCAAGCGATGGCTGTGCAGAACCCTGCATGTACCAGGTGAGGGGGGAGACTGTTACCACTTCTGATGTCAGCGGGCTGACAGGGAAGGACGTCTTTCATTTCTAGGCAAAAAGGTGATGTCCTATGGGTCCATAGTGAGCAAACACGTTCCCTCATGGCCATCGGGTTCATTTATTTTGTTTGGATGCATTTCGGTGATACAAGAGAGGATTTTATGAGGATGGGGAGAATTTTGGAGAAGTGACAATGATGTAAACAGAAACAATTAAGATTTGTAATAAAATAATGTGATAAATTTGTAATAAAAATTTGTAATAAAATTTGTAATAAAAAAGTAGGCATTGTTACCTGAGAGGGTCAAGAACAGTCATCTCTGACAGTTCTGTAGTACTTTGAGGTTTATACAGAACTTCTCAGATATCCACTAGTCTCACACTCATCCCAGATAGTGATTATTACAGATATTTTCACCCCCATTTTACAGATGAGGAATCTGAGGTACAGAGAAGTTAGGTAACATGGCCATTGTCACACAGCTACTCTCAGGGGCAGATCTGAACCCAGCTTTTCCTTCTTCCCCAATCTAGAACTCTTTTTTTTTTTGGTGACGCAATTGGGGTTAAGTGGCTTGCCCAGGGTCACACAACTAGTAAATGTCAAGTGTATGAGGCCAGATTTGAACTCAGGTCCTCTTGACTCCAAGACCAGATCTCTATCCACTGCACCACCTAGCTACCCCCATGGGTCCTCTCTTTTAAGAGATAAAAAACCTGCTAGCCTTCTGACTTTTCATCAAAGGTCCAAAAGGGCCTGAAGGAGTCAGGCAGCCAGTTCCTGGGTGAGAAGGTAAGTAGCCAAACGAATAAGCCATGTTTGAAGGCTCTGGCTTTGTGTGTTAAAAAGCCACTTTCCAAGAAGAAACCTTCTGGATACATTAAGCTGTCGCCTGGATTTCAGTGGGCCATTATTAATGGAAAACAATAGATTAATAGTTCTTAAACGCTTGTTCAATAAGTAATTTTTATGGCCCCAGATAGAGGCCATTAAACATTTCTGTGTGTTATTATAAAGAAGTTTTAAGCGTAAAATCATAAAGTCAATAATCGGAGAATTAGTTGCAGCGGCCAGCCACAGACCATTAGTTTTAGGCCCTGTCAGGGACACCTGTAGCTTTCACGAGATACTTTTCATTTCAAGCCGAGGCCGTAGCACCACCAGGTGGGATCAAGGAAATGATGCTGCCTGCTGTCTTCCATAAACTTAAGAGGACAGCAGGCAGGTGCAAACAGCATGGAGCCAGGCAAATATTTACAAAGTGCAAACCTGAAGGCAAAACAAAAATGTGCCAGGTCAATTTGCACATCTAGACCTAGACACTTTATTTCCCCAGTGAGGTTGTACCTTTCATATCCTCTCCTTTGCCAAAGGCACGACACTGATCTTGTTCTGAAGTGCGCTTTAGGAAAGATGGTAGCTTATCAGGGTTTCCTTCCACGTAAAGATCTTAGGAATAATTCTCCAAAATACTGCATTAACCTCCATGATATAGTATATGAGGTGCCCCTCATTTATGGGCCCCCCAAAGGCTGCCCCAGGACTAGGTTCTTTGTGGGTCAGAATCCCCCTCCAAGTCAGAGCAATTGAGCCCCCACTGATGTGGTTATTTTTACTAGTCATCCAGAAGACATACTAAGTTCTAAGCAAAAGCATTTAATGCAACAATGTATGAGAGCTGGAGGGGACTTCCGAGGTCATCTAGTCCCATGCCCTCAGGCATTTCTGAATCAGGAGTCCCTAAACTTTTTGTATGTCAGGGACCCCTTTGGAAGTATAGGGAAGGCTATAGACCCTTTCACGGAATAATGTTGTTAAATGCATAAAATAAAGTACGTAGGATTACAAAGGAAACCAACTCTACTGAAATACAGCTATCAAAATGTTAAAAAGAAAAAAAGAAAAGAAGGGAGGAAGAAAAAAAGAAAAAGAAAGAAGGAAAGAAAGAAGGAAGGAAAGAAGGAAGGAAGGAAGGAAGAAGAAAGAAGGAAAGAAAGAAGGAAAGAAAAAAGAAAGAAAGAAAAGAAAAGGAAAGGAAAGAAAGAAAAGGAAAGGAAAGGAAAGAAAGAAAGAGGCGAGCTCTAAATTGTCTGGAAGTCTCAGGAGCCCCTTACTGACACTTTGTTGTCCTAAATCCAGGTAGATTATAGGATCATAGAATTAGAACAAAAGGGAACTTTGAGCTCCCTGAGTCTGACTCCCTCATTTTGCAGAGAAGGAAACAGAGAACCCCAGAGTCACCCAGCTAGTAAGTGGCTCAAGTGGGATTCATATCCAGGCCTTCCTGACTCAAAGCCCAGTGCTCTCTCTACTACACCATTCTGCCTCTTGTTAAGACAAGGAGTCCTCTCATATTTGGAATCATGGAAGTACAAATTTAGAGCCATAAAGGGACCTTATAAGCCATATAGCCCAACTCCTACCCCAACCACCATTTATGATAAAAGAAACAAGACCTAGAGAGTGACTTGCCCAAGGTCATACACGCCATAAGTAGCAGAGACAATATTTTAATCCAGGTCTGTCCTTCTCCTTTGCTAGTGAACTGGGGGTCCGTGGAATGGCTGAATTCTTTCCTGGCCAGGTGTGGTTATTTCCTCTACCCTGACTCAGCTGGCAATTATATCTTCCAAGCACACTACACAGCCTGCTTTGTGCACCAAGAGGTGGGTCTTTTTTCTCCCCCAATATTATGATATTGTTGTTCAATATATATTAGTGCTCCATGGCTTTTATATAAAATGGGGGAAGAATGGTCCACCACCTCTGGAAAAACTTCCATTCTGAGACACAAAAGGAATGAAACGCTTTACAAAATACAGGAGGCAAAAGGCGGAACAGAAGCTAATCAATTGACTGACTTGCCGTTGTCCATACATGGTGTTCTGTCCCCTATGCTTGGAGTGGGGCAGCTAGGTGGCGCCATAGTGCACAGAGCACCGGGCCTGGAGGCAGGAAGACCCACCTTCCTGAGTTCAAATCCAGCCTCAGACACTTCCTAGCTGTGTGACCCTAGGCAAGTCACTTCACCCTGTTTGCCTCAGTTTCCTTACCTGTAAAATGAGTTGGAGGAGGAAATGGTGAACCGCTCTAGTATCTCTGCCAAGAAAACCCCAAATGAGGTCACAAAGAGTGGATAGGGTACTAAACTTGGAATGAGGAAGCCCTGGGTTCAAATCCTGCTTCAAATAATTATTAGCTATGTGGCCCTGGGCAAGTCATTTTACCTCCATGGCCATCAGTTTCATCATCTCTAAAAGAAGAGGGTTGGAACAGATGACCTCTGAGGTCTCTGGCAGGATTAGGTCTATGATCCCATGAATGACTGTTCTCGTGCTAATCCCCCAGCACTGAAGAAATGTAAGAATGTGTAAATTATAGCCGGGGAATTGCTCCTGGCCTACGTTAATAATCGTTGTTGTTGTTGTTTAGCTCTTTTCAGTTGTGTGTGACTCTTCATGACCCCCTTTGGGGTTTTCTTTTTCTTTTTTTAAACATAGGCAGATTTTAATTCAGATATTTTCTGCCAACTTCTTTATAGATCTTTGAAAAAAACTGAAGTGGAATGGCACTTTAATTTTTCAGCATCTGATTAGATTTAAAATTTATTCATAGTTATCTAGAGAAACACTAGACTCAATGCTGTCCTTTGTAGTGGAAAAAAACACCATATACAAAACAAGGCACCTACCAGAACATAAATACTTGAGACAACACAATTTCCCCATTTGGGATTTTCTTGGCAGAGATACTGGAGTGGTTTGCCATTTCCTTCTCCAGCTCATTTTACAGACGAAGAAACTGAGGCAAAGAGGGTTAAGTGACTTGCCCAGGGTCACACAGCTAGTAAGTGTCTGAGGCCAGATTTGAGCTTAAGTCTTCCTGATTCCAGGCCCAGCCCTCTATCCCCTGCACCATCTACCTGCTTCCATATTAATTATAGTTAGCATTTATGTAACATTTTAAAGTTTACAAAGCACTTGACATATGCTATCTCATTACCTGTGAGGTAAGTGCTACTATTTACCCCATTTTACAGATGAGGAAGCTGAGGCAGACTGCAGTGAAATGACTTGTCCAGGGTCATGCAGCTAGAAAGTATCTGACACAGGAACTGATTTCAGGACTTCTTGACTCGGGAGTCCAGGCCTGGCTCCTTGTTCACTGTATTTTCCTCTTCCATTTTCATGGACAAATCTGCTTACAGAAAGCAAACTACCTCCTGGAAATCAAGATATTTCAGGAAGGCATAAAAAGTTTTGGGCAAAGTGATCGTTACGTCCTGAAGTGTCCAGTGACAACTTCCAGACTGAGCCGAGAAAGCGTCTTTTGTGGACCAGACACCTTTCAGGTAAAGGGATCCCAGAACAAGTTATGTGTTTACTGTTTCAGAATCTCCTACTCATTGAAAATGGTAATTCACATGCCATAAGGTCCAGGGAGAAAAACTGACTCTTTGCACAGTTTGGCCCCTTCCACATCCATGCCCATGGAGGCAGACCGAGTAGGTAGAGGCAAGGGCTTTCTGCAGCCACCTCTTTCTCCAGGGGCATAGCCCCGAAAGCTTAGCCTTCTTCCCCATGCCAGTGATGTCTCACCCAGGGGAATCCCAGCTCAATAGGTTTAGTTTTGTAAGCCCAATCCTGCAGAGGCTGGTTATTTCCAGTGCCAGGCCTGCGAGTGTGGCAGCCACCAACCTGTGACCAGTGTGGTCCGTTAATAACTCACGTAGGAGACCAGTTACCCAAGAAGAACAGAAATAGAATGATCCCAAAGCACTTTCTAAACCTGAGGTCTCTTGTTTGATTCAACTTGGCTCAGTTCAACATAAAGTACCGACTGTGTGCTAAGTGCTCTGTACATGAGATATACAGTCAAAAACAATGCAGACCCGGTGCTCAAGGAGTCTATAATCTATTGTAGGTAATACCTCTTGCATCCCTAAGAGGGTGATCACCTGATTTTACATTTGTTGCTGTTCAGTCACATCCAACTCTTTGTGACCCCATGGACCATAGCACACCAATGCTATCCATGGGGATTTTCTTGGCAAAGGTACTGGAGTGGTTTGCCATTTCCTTCTCTAGTGGATTAAGGCAAACTCAGGTTAAGTGACATGCCCAGGGTCACACAGCTAGTAAGTATCTGAGGCTGGATTTGAACTGAGGTCTTCCTGACTCAAGGCCCAGTGCTCTATCTACTGCCTCACCTCTGTGCCTGATTTTACATAAAGGGGAACAATTGAATCATAGATTTAAAGCTGGAAGGGGCCTTAGAGATCATCTAGTCTAAATCCTTCATTTTATAGATGGGGAAATTGAGGCCCAGGGAGGCGAAGTAGCTTGAATGAGTGAATGAAAAAGCATTTATTAAGTACTTACTATGTGCCAAGCACTGTGCTAAGAGTTGGGGATAAAAATGCAAAAAGCAAAATAGTTCCTGTCCTCAAGGAGCTTATATTCTAATGGGGGAAAACCTATGTGGGGATTGGTGGCCAGTGGAGGGGGCCATATTTTGTTTTGGAAAGTAACAGAGATAGTAAGTGGTGCCCCAGGAGAGACACACTCTTCCCAGCAGCTGTGGCAAGACTGGTTTGAGATCCCACATAGAGTAAGTGGTAGAGCTGGGGTGCACACCCCACATTCTCCGATCCCAAATCCAATGCACTGTCTGCTTTACCAGGGCAGCTAGGTAGTGCCTTGGACTTGGAATCAGGAAGACTCATCTTCGTGAGTTCAAATCTGGCCTCAGACACTTCCTAGCTGTGTGACCCTGGGCAAGTCACTTAACCCTGTTTGCCTCAGTTTCCTCATCTGCAAAATGAGCTGGAGAAGGAAATGGCAAACCACTCTGGTATCTTTGCCAAGAAAACCCCAAATGGGGTCGTAAAGAGTTAGACACGACTGAACAAGTCCACTTAACCACAGACTCCAAGAAGAGAAATGACTTTCTTTGAAACCAGCTCCAGGATCAAAGAATCATAGATTTGGAGCTGAAGAGACCTCAGAGGCCATATAATCCAAAACCCCCCATTTTGCAGATGAAGAAACTGAGGCTCAGAAGTGACTTGTCTAAGATCACACATCTGCTCATTAGCAGGGCTGGGAATTAAACCTGGGTCCTTTGACTTTAAATCTAGCAATTTTTGACAGCTCACTACACTGCCTCCCTAAAAGACAATGACAGATTAGAGTCCCCCACCCCCTCCCATCTCCAGGCCCTTTCCTCTTACTAGGCTTCCCCTTCCTGAACACCTCACCTAATCGATTGATTCATTCTCCACAATTTCTGCAACCCGTTTTCTCGACTGCCCTTTGAACCTGCATTAAGTTTTAATTAAGCCAGTTACGCCAGCACTGCCCTTGGTTAAATGCAGCAGTGGGCACTTGGCACAGAGCTCTTTAATACCCTGGCTCTCCCCTGCTGATGGCTCAGTGTGCCCAGGGGTGTATACGGAGCCGGTGCCCAGCTAGCAGCTATTGAGCTCAGCTCACTTAAGTGTGCCCATAGGCACAGCACGCAGTGCAGTACAATAACTATCCATTGCCCTGGGTTAAGTGTGCCCAGGGGTGCCCCTAAACTCAATGTACTGATTAGCTATTGCTCCCAGCAAAGGGGACCCAGAGGCTCTTATGAATGTCCACAGGCACCTAAATATAACCTTGTACTCAAGGATTCAGCTGCAGACATTTAAAGAACCCTGAGCGTTTGTCTCTGGGTATTTTAGAAATGCTTTCTTCCCCATCTTCTTCTTTAGAATTTCTCTCCCCTCCTCCTAAAATCCAACCTCAGTCTGTAATTTCATTTCCTCCTCTTCCCTCCCCCTCCCCCAAATCAAAACAAAGCAATTTGAAGCTGGGAATAAGTCAGACAAGGATCTGGAAGCTTAAAAAATATTGGCTGCATCTTGCTCTCCCATTCACCAGCCAATGGAGTCGTTCTCATCTTTCTTCGTAGGCTAAGATTCTAGAAAGATCTTGATTAGACTGGAGACAGGCGGTCTCCCCACTGGAGAAAGTAAGCTCCCCGAGTACAGTGTTTCTTTTTCATTTATTTCTTTGTACCCCCAGCACCCAGTACAATGCCTGGCACGTGGTAGATGAGTCATAAATGCTTGTTGATTAATTTATTGAAAAATATTCAAGGATGGGATCATAGGAACCAAAAGGGACCTTACAGGTAATCTCAAAGGTACCAAACTCACTGCCCTGCCTGCTGCAAGAGGCTGCAAAACAGTCTTTTGCAGCCAGAACCTGGTTAAAATGTAATTGGGAAATGTTTAACAAATAAAAATACAATGCAACATAGATAATTCTAATTTGTGGTTTTCTAAGTCAATATATGGCCTGCAGGGATCAGTTTCTATTTGAGATTGATACCAGCCAATCTCATTTTACAGATGTGGAAACTGAGGCCCAGAGAAATGAATTGATATACTCAAGGTTAGGCTGCTACTAAGTAGTAGAACCAAGATTCCAGTTAAATTCCCCTGACTCCGAAGTCGGACACTCAAGGAAGAAAATGAGCCAAGAGCTGAGCCCAAGGAAGGCTCCTGCTTCCTGGCGGAAGTGGCCATGGAGGAGGGCTTTTTTCTCAAAAAAGGAAGCTACAAAAGAAACTCGAGACTAAATGAGCTTTGGAGTCCAAAAAACTTGACAGTAGAAAAACCACTGGCTCTAAAGTCAGAGGACCTTGGTACAGATCCTGCCTTTGATCTTTCATTTTCTCTCTCTCTCTCTCTCTCTCTCTCTCTCTCTTTCTTTGTTCAGTCACAGTTAAGTGACTTGCCCAGGGTCACACAGCTAGTACAGTGTTTAAGGTCACATTTGAACTCTGATCCTCCTGGCTCCAGGGCCAATTGCTCTATCCACTGTGACACCTAGCTGCCCCCAATATTTATTTCTTATGTGACCTTAGGCAAATCCCTAGGCTATCTCTTCTTCACATCAAATGATGAAGTTGGACAGGTTAGCATCCAAGGTCTCTAAAGCTTGAGATCTAGGAGCTTATGATATCTTAGCTGTTGGACCATGGGCAAGTCCCTAGTCATTCTCTCTCTCTGTCTCTCTGTCTCTCTATCTCTGTCTCTCTTTCCCAGTGTCTCTTCTCTCTCTGTCTCTCTCAGTCTCTCTGTCTCAAGTAACTCCCTATGTTATAAATGAATCAAAGATGCAAAGGATTCAAAGACAAAACCCAAATCCTTCCTGACCTTTAGAAGCTTACATTCTAATGAGGGAGGGGCGGGGAGACATACACTAGACATACAGAGCAGCAAATACAATGTCACGAATAGCAGCTCTAAGATCATTAAGGTTATAGATTAATTTGTGACATGTTGTAGTGGAGGGCACCACCACACTGGTGATGAAATCCCAAATCTGTAATCCCACTTCCAACCTTGTAATTTCACAAGGGAGAATGGAAAATCAGGAAAGGCCTCCTGGAGGAGGCGGCTCCTGAACTGAGCCTTGATACCAAGTAGATGATTCTAAGTGGGGAAGGTGAAGAAGGAAGGAATACATTCAGGAATTCGGGACAGAAGAGGGAGATGGGAACTGTGGGAAAACCAATGCCTAGGGGAAGTGTGACCTCAAGTGGAAAGGAAAGCAGGAAGAATGAATGGAGTACTTAGGGATGGGAGATTTTAGGAGTGAAGGGAGAACCCGAGAGGCTTTAGATTAAAACCTGCTGTATTCCACAGAAAACGTTTTGGTCCTGATTATAACACACCTACAACTTTTACTTTCTGTTTTCAGTCCTTCCAGCAGCCTCCTCCACCTTAAATCCCCCCAGGCTCCTGCCCACTCTCCCTGTGGCTGCTCCCAGCTCCCTGCCACAGCCTCCCCCCACCTCCACGGCCCTCGGTTCCCCTCCAGTGAAGCCAGCTTGAGCACCTGAGGCTCCCGACATGACTAGGCAGCTAGAGACGTCTCCCTGGCTCTGTTGCTGAGACTGCTGACACTTCGGTCCCCAACATAAACGACTTTCTTGTCTTAATGAGCAAATATCTTGGGCTGAAACCTTCCTCCCTTGTCTGGCCCCCTGCTGCGCTAATTGCCAGATTTTAGATGTTTAGGTAAAAACCGGTTTACTCACTCACCTTTGCTTACTGCTTGCTGGAGAAACGAAGGTTCTCTCCTCTTTTTTTCTGCAGGTTTCTCGGCCCATGCCCCAGGGAAGTGCCAGCGGACAGGTAGGTGAGGCATTCTTCTTTCCCCCTTTGCATTCTGCAGACACATCTTGCAGGCCTCGCCGTTCTGTGCCCTTCTCCAGCCAGAAAGATGCCCAGGCAGTGCCCTTGGTCTCTGGTGTCTGTCTTGAGCGCATTTCCTTTTCTCCTTAGCTGTGAGAATGATCTGGAAACAGAATGTAAAGGAGTGGCCAATTCTTTTCTCCCCTTCTGCCCACCCAAAGGACATCAAAGGACTGTGACAGCTGGTTCAGGCCAGGAGTGAAACCTCCACATCTTCAAACCGAGGCTGGATAAAAACTTGTTAGGGATGTTGGGGAAAATGCTCCTGAATGGGGTTGGGTAGAAGGTTAGGATGATGGATCTGCCTTGGCCCTTCCAACACTGGGATTCCATGACCTAAGGCAAAGGGTGGGGGAGGGGGTTTGGAATCAGGGACCTGGATTCAAATTCTACCTCTAACACTCTCTAGCTACCAGCTCTTGGCCAAGTCAATCCTGTCTATAAAATGGGGATATCAGTAGCCCCTGCCTAGGAGAATCAGTGTGATACAGGGCCAGCTTTGGAATCAGGACGACCCAGGGATAATGTCTGCCTAGACCACATTATGGTCCACTGGGGAGAGTGAGGGGCTAAGAGTCAGAGGACCTGAATTCAAATAGTAGTAATAACAGCAATAACTCACATTGACATAATACTAAGGTTTTAAAAACACTTTACATATTATCTCATTTGCTGATCACAATACTCCTGTGAGGTAGATACTATTATCATCCCCATCTTACGGAAGAGGAAAACAAGCTGATTGAGGTTTTGTGATTTGCCCAGAGTCACACAGCTAATAAGAATCTAAGGCAGGATTCCAACCCAGGTCTTCCTATCTCCAAATCCATTGGAGTATACTGCACGACCTAGTTACCTTTAAATCTCACCTCTCATGCTTATTACTTATGTGACCTTAAGCAAGTCACAGCCTTCCTTGGGCCTCAGTTTTTTCATCTATACAATGGGGAGGCTGAGGACCTGATAACTGTCTGACAAAGAGCAAGTCCCCGAATCTCAGCATCCCAAGGAGCAGAGTTGTGAAGACAGGGTGGCAAGAGTTTCCAGGGCCAGTTTTGGAGGCAGGAAGACCTGGGCTCTGGCAGCAACAAAGGCAGAAGACTGCCCTAAATCTTCCCAAGTCCTGCTTGTCTTTGAGGAATACCTTCTTCATGACTCTGAGTGAATCATTTAACTTGTTTGTATCCTAGGTAACTGTAAGTTACAAATGAGCTGACTAGGCAGGGTGATGCGAGGCCCCATCTTGAATGAAATTACAGCTTTGGGGGACTCTGTTCCCCCCCCAATCAACAATCCCTCTCCCAGGGCTATTTGTGAGGCCCAAATGGTGAGTGAACTTTAAAGGGTCATGTAAATGTCAGTTATAAATTATTATTAAGGTGCAGTCTGGAAGGATTCTTTTCTGCAGGAAACCTTCATCTCTTGCCCTTCAGTTCTTTTTTGCCTTGGTGCCCCTGAGGGGTCCAAGCCCCTTGAACTGCATAGCTGATTCACATCAAGATCAACCCCTAATTCAGCTGATATATGGGCCAAGGATTTCTGGCCTCCTCCTTCAACTAGAGGTCCCTGCACTTCCTACCATCCCTTGCCACCCTCTGCCAATCGTGTGTTCTGACCGCTCAATTGGTCCATCTGATGACCCTCCCCCCTTCCCCATCCCCATAGCCCAGAGAACAGTGACTTCAAAGCCTGTCCCATCCAGCAGCACGCTCTGCCCTGTAGAGATTTCCTGCTACTGTCCTGCCTGGGAGAGTGACCCCTCCTGAGTTGGCAGGACCTCCAGTAAGAGAGAAGTTTCTGGGAGTTTGTCTCTTTTGTCCAGAGGCCCTGGCTGCTGTCTCTCCAAGGTGAGCTGGTGGCTTTGCTGGAAGATGCCAGTCTTTTGGGTTTATATGTAGAAACGAACACCACTACCATCACCATCTTGGGCTCAAGGCAGCAGCTTCTACAAAGGAAGGAGGTAAGTGATGAGCAAATGAATAATTTGATGAAAGTTATTTCCTCAAGTGTGAGGGCTTAAACACTGGGCTTGGGGTTTAGTGGCTCTGGGTTTGAATCTTTTCTTGGACAATGATCAGACAGAGGACCTTGGACAAATCACTTAATTCTTTGGGGCTCTGTTTCTCTGACTGTAAGATGGGGGACAGGGTGGGCTAGGTGGCTTCAAAGTCCTTCTAAACCTCTGTTCCTAAGACTTTTGAAAAAGTGGCCTCTGAAATGTGGCATTTCGATTTTTGATGCTTAAATATTTTATGAATGTCGGTTTAAAAGAAAAAAAAATCAGAGTTCTTTTCTGATTGTTCCCTTCTGCCCCATAACCATAGTCCCTCGAACCCTCCCTGTAACAAAGCTGGCCAGTCGGTCAAAAAACATTAACTATGTGCCTAGAGGATGCTAGGCAAGGGACCCTCATTTACTAAGCTACCCAAGTCTGATGGTCTTGCCTTTGACAAATAGTAGCTGTGGGTCCCTGGGCAAGTCATTTAACTCCTTAAGCTCTCAGATGCTAAATTGCACAGGTGCAGTAAATCTCCACACCGGAAGTTCCCTATGCTGATGAGATCACAGGTTCAGAACTACTCACAACCCCTCACCCCCACCCCCCAACAAAAGGCAGGGAGGGGGAAAGGAGAGGTAGACTGGCTGACCCTGGAGTTAGGAAAACCTCATTCGGAGTCCTGCCTTGGATTGATCCATACTCAATTCAATTCAACATGTGTCACATTTCTAAAATCTTCAGGGCATTGTGCTAGAGACTGAGGAAGATGGAAACAAATTAATACTTGTCTTCAAGTGGATTCCATTCCTCTTGGAGTGGAGAGCACAAAATATATACATAGAAAATAGTATATACAAAGTAGAAGCAAAATGAGGTGGGAGGGGAGACACTAACAAAGGAGAGGGAGGGAATCACAAAATGTATCTGGTAGAAGGAAGCTCTTGAGCTGAGCCTTGAAAGTAGTTCAAGATTTCAAGAGGCAGAGGTGAGGAGGGAGGGCATTCCTGGTGTGGGGAACCACCTTTACAAAGGCGTGGAGGAAGGAAATGGGATGTTACATATAAGGAACAGCAAGAAGATCAATTTGGCTGAAAAGTAGGGTGCCTTAAGGAGGGGTAATGTGAAATCAAACAGAAAAATAAGTTGGAGACAGATTGTAAAGCGATTTAAATGTCAAATTGGTGATTTTTAAAATTTTTATCCTTGAGGTAATAGGGAACCAGCAAAACTCCTTGAGAAGGGGAGTTTTGTAGTCAGATGTACTCTCTGCCCCACGTGATGCTCTGAGACTATATTTATTTATTGGTTAGGCAATGGGGTTAAGTGACTTGCCCAGGGTCACACAGCTAGTGAGTGTCAAGTATCTGAGGCCAGATTTGAACTCAGATCTTCCTGACTCCAGGGCCAGTGTTCTATCCACTGCACCATCTAGCTGCCCTGATGCTCTGAGATTATAAACGAGAGAAGATTTGCTGGTAAGCATCAGTGGAAGGAGTGAAATCCCAAGTCTGCAGCCCCATTGCTCACCCCAAATTGAATATTTTGTCCCTGTGGTCTGGCTACTTTTCTACTGAGATCTGAGTAGCATTTGCATGCTTCTTCCACAAGGGTTTAAATGTCCAGACCTGGGATTGGTCCGATCTAGGTGCCCAGATTTGAAAGTGGGGACCCCATTATTGTATCACCCTCTCCTTGGGAGATGATAGCGTGCTGTAATCACGGATTCCGTTCATCCTGATCACAGCGGCAGGCGAATAATTACCATCTCCTGAAATAGCCCAAAGTTACAGTGTAAGGGAAGACGACTCACATGACATTTGCTTAGAGTGATATTCCTGCTATAAATATCCTGGCTAGATAATATCTCCTGGCGAAGTCATAGCAAGAATTATGGACCCCAGTTTCTGGACAAGTGGACGGACTTCTTCCAGGGACCTTGACTTGGGGGACGTGGGGATGGTTATGGAGGGAGCTGGTTTTGTGAAAAGGGTGGCATTTTTGAGTTCATGAGAGACATGAATCTCTCATGACTTGACAGGTGATGAACACAAGTGTGGATTTTTTGTCCCTCTGGATGGTCAGCGGATATTATGCCTATTCCCTGGAAGCGATGTGTCCCCTGGGTAAGGGTCTGTCCCCAATCCTTGCTCCCTCTAATCGCTCAGTATCCTCATGTTTTCTTGCTTCCTTGCCCCATTCCTTCTGATGAGTATCTCTTTCTTTTCCCACCCCTCCCTGACACCTGCTTCCTCTTAGCTCAAGAGACCAACCAAGCCTCAAGAAATAACCTGAGGGTCTCTGAAAAGGGATCCCTAATTCTTGCACTCCTATCTCTTTTTTAGGGTTGAGATGGGGTAGGGTGGAGCCGCAGGATAAAATATCTAGATTGTATTTCTCAGCTGCTTTGGTCAGTCTGGTGGAATCCAAGGGCAGCTAGGTGGCACAGTGGATAGAAGACCAGATCTGAAGACAGGATGGCTCGTCTTCCTGAATTCAAATCTGGCTTCATACCCTTACTAGCTATGTGACCCTGGGCAAGTCACTTTACCTTGTTTGCCTTAGTTTCCTCATCTGTAAAATGAGCTGGAGAAGGAAATGGCAAATCACTCCAGTATCTCTGCCAAGAAAACCCCAAATGGGGTCTCAATGCATCGGACAAGAGTTAAACAACTGAACAGCAACAACAAAGTCAAAGAAACAAGCATTTATTAAGTACTTACTGAGTGCCAGGCACTAGAGTTACAAAGAAATGGAAAGGACAGACCCTGTTGTCAAGGAAAGAGCTCCCAGTCTCATGAGGAAGACAACATGCATGTACACACAAGATACATACAGGATAAATTAGAAATAATCAACAGAGGGAAAGCACTCACATTAAGGGGGACTGGGAAAGGCCTCTTGAAAAAGGAGGAATTTTAGCTGAGACTTGAAGAAAGCTGGGGAAGAGGAGGCAGAGATAGGGAGGGAGGGAGGGAGTGCCCTGAGGGCACCCTAGTGTCAGAGGATGGAGTGGCTTGGTTTCTTGGTTGTTGGGGTTTTTTTTTTGTTTGTTTGTTTTTGTTTTTTTGTTTTTTGGGGGTTTTTTTTGTTTGTTTTTGTTTTTTGTTTTTTGGGGGGTTTTTCTGTTTGTTTTTGTTTTTGTTTTGCTCTGGCAATCAGGGTTAAGTGACTTGCCCAGGGTCACACAGAATGGAGTGGTTTGTTAAAGGAACAACAAAGGAGGTGAGCATTACTGGATCAGAGCATTTGGTATGTGATGTCCTTAAGGTGTAAGACAACCGGGAAAAAGTAGGAAGGGTTAGGATGGGCTTTAGAAGTCCAACAGAAGGTTTTTCCATTCAGTCCTGGAGGTAATAGGAAGTCACTGGCGTTAGTTGAACCAGTGTGTGTGTGTGTGCGTGTGCGTGTGCGTGTGCGTGTGTGTGTGTGTGTGTGTGACATCATTAGACCTTTAGGAAGACCTTTGACAACTGTATGGAGGATTGACTGGAATGGGGAGAGGCCAACTAGCCCGCCATTTCCATAATCTAAGTATGAGGAGATCGGGGTCAACCCCAGGGCAGGGGGAGTGTTAGAAAAGAGAAGGGGCAATATACAAGAGATAGCATGATGGTAAAATTGACCTAACTTGGCAACAGATTGGACACAGGAGTGAGAGAGAGTGAGAAGTCGAGGATGGCACCTAGCTTGTGAGCCTGGGTGACCAGGAGGATGGTGCTGCCCTTGACAACGTAAGAGGGAAATGGGGAGGGTTTGGGGAGTTCAATTTTGGACATGTCAAACATCTTCATTGCCTTGCACAGCAGGTGGCATATAGTAGATTCTTAATAAATTGTTTTTTATTCAATTTGAGTCAAGTCAGTCAATTCAAGACCTGGGTTCAAATCCAAACTCTGCTATTTACTACTTGAGTAACTCTGAGAGAGTCATTTCGCTTCTGTGGACCTCAGTTTCCACATCTGTAATATGAGAAGTTGGATTTGGTAGTCTTTGAGGTTCCTTCTCACTTTAGATCTATGATCTTCTAAGTCTTGGGGAGGTGGATATGGTAACCACAAGTGGTTACCTATGTCCTCAATCACCCCCAATTTTGTTCAATGATGCCTTTAACAAAAGGCACAGGCTTACACTGAGAAATGAAATATCATGCTTGAAATGTAAATACTTCTGGGCATAGAGAGAGCACTGAATATGGAATTGGGGAATTCCAGAGTCTCTGAGTTGGGAACCCCCAGAGGTCATTGAGTCCAACACATGCTGGAAAAAAGACCCTCTACAACTACACTGGCAAGGGGTCATCCAGCCTTTGTTTGAAGACCTTCAGTGACAGGGAACTCACTACCTCTCAAGTCAACCACTCTTGGATAGCTATCATGGTTAGAAAATTTGCTTATTTGTTTGTTTACATTGATCATGGAAGACAGCATGGCATGGTGGAAAGGATTCTGTCTTTGCCATCAGAGACTTGCCACAGAGCACTGAGGTTGGAATTAGGCAGACCTGAATTCAGATCCAGACTCAGACACTTCCTGGTTGTGTGGCTCTAGGCAAATCACTTAACCTTTGTCTGCCTCAGTTTCCTTGATTGTAAAATGGAGATGACCTTGCAGGGTTGTTTGTGAGGATCAAATGTAATAATATTTGTAAAAAAATGTACCTGGCACATAGTGGGTGCTATAAAATGCCTATTTCCTTCTCTTTACCTCTCTTAGGAGTTGATGGCATTAAATTTCTTGGCTACTATGGCACACTGTTGACCCCTATTGAGCTTGAAGTCCACTAACACCCCCAGATCTTATTTAGGCAAACTACTGTAGAACCATGCCTCTGCCATCTTGTCCTCACCAGCAGACCTGGATCCAAATCTTGACTCTCCTGTGTGTATTTACATTAATAAATGCTTGTTGACTTGACCTCCCCTCATAGGGTCTCAGTTTCGTCATCTGTAAAATGAGATCACTAAGGTAATTTCCACTTCTAAAGTCTATGAATCCAGGTGGCAGATCTGAGATTCGAACCCAGGTCTCTCACTCTAAATCCATTGGAAAGTGCTAATGAGTGCAACTCGATTGTTTCCTTGAGAGCAATGTTTGATAGGAGGTAGGAGATAGGAGAAAACCTGGCAGAAGACCTCGCCTATTTGACAACTTTGCCCTGAATGCAACATCTGCAAACTTTCTCTGTTTACATAAGTTCCACATGGGACCCGATGAATAAGGGTGACCTTCATCTCTTAAGTATTGGTTCAGCCTAGTTCAGCACAGGCTAATTATAAGACAGCATGAAACAGTCTCAGAATTCTCCCTAGGAAGGTGTGCTGGCCCAGCCAGAAGCTTGAGCTGTCGATTAAGATGCTGGTGGTGAGATGGCTTTATTCAGCTGTACAAGTTCACCCTTGATTATGCTTCACAGTTTTTTTCTGTCACAGTCTCATCTCAGCCAGGCCCGGAAGTCTTGGTTCAAATCCCCAAACAGGGACTAGGGCTGGTGAAAAGAGGATCCAGATACAGAGAAGCGCTGACCCTGAGACATCTCAGAGTCAGCCAGTCAAAGAGCTTCACAGTCACTGAAAACAGAGATTTTGTTGTGGTCAGCATCCCAGCCAGCGATGTGCTCCAGAGCCAGGTCAGTGAAAGCGAACCCCAGCTCTAGCTTAGAAATTTGCAAGCTAACTTTTGCCACTTATCCCACAATGTATTCCCTCCCAAAGCACAGGACAGACTTTCTACAGAATGACTTCCCTAGAACTGCCTCCCTAAAAACTATAGATCATGAGCCCCCACTAATGCGTTTTCTCTTAACAGTCAGCCAGATGATGCAATTAGCTTAAAGCAAGGGCATTTACTGAAATATTATGGTAAGAAAGTTAACAATAAAACATATACCGAATACACCAGGGCTCATTCTTCCACAAATACACCAAGCACAGTGCTTAATATCTGGTAAGCACTTTATTAAATGTTTTTCACTCACTCACTCACTCATTCATTCATCTGAATGAGATAGCAAAGTATAACGGAAAGAACACTGGAATTGGACTCAGAGAATCTAACTGGGAACACACTCCAGTTTTTTTACTTAGTAACCTGTGTGGCTTTTAACCTTTCTAGTTAAGTGTCATAGACATATAGGAGATATGTGCACATGTGTGCATGCATGCATGCATGCTTGTGTGCACACACGCATACTACATGGGCAGCTAGTGGCACAGCATATAGAACACTGGGCCTAGAGTCAGGAAGACCTGAGTTCAAATTCTGCCTCAGACTCTTACTAGCCGTGTGACCCTGGGCAAGTCACTTAACCCTGTTTGCCTCAGTTTCCTCATTCATAAAATGAACTGGAGGAGGAAATAGCAAACCACTCTGGTATCTTTGCCAAGAAAACCCCATGGACATCAGGCCCAGCACTCTATTTATTGAGCCACCTAGCTGCTTCTTACTTGAGTTCTACATATATATTATTACAAGCTTTCTGTTCAAAGCTATGTGCTAAGTGCTAAGATTACAAAACCAAAATAATACCTTCCCTCAAGAAGCTCCTTTTTTTTTTAAAGTAAGAGAATGACCACAGATTTTGCTAGAGATACACATAGTTTGCATATTCCATAATTCAGAACTAGACCTTGCAATATGTCTGGGTGGAAGGTAGAGGTTCAGGGATGTTTAATGCTAAAATTATTAATAATAATAGTAATAACTAGAAGTTATGTGGTGTTTTAAGGTCTGCAGATTCTCACAACCCTAGAAGTAAGTAATATTACTATCCCCATTTTGCAGATAAGAAAATTGAGGTTGTGAGAGGTAAAACAATTTGCCCAGGATCTAGAGGTAATAAGTGTCTATGGTAGTATTCAAAGTCAGGTTTTCCCTACTCCAAGTTCTGGGCTTTATCTCCTGTGCCACTTAGCTTCCTCCCCAACCTCCTCTGTCCCTTCTATTCCTGGGGTAGTTAGGTGGTACAATGTATAAAGCAATGAACCTGGCATCAAAGAAACTTGGATACTTCCTATCTGTGACCCCGGGCAAGTCACTTCATCTCTCACATCCTCCGTTTCCTCATCTGTAAAACTGCTAACAGCACCCCCCTCCTGGGGTTGTTGTAAGGATAAAATAAGATAATATTTGTAAAATGCTGTATAAAAGCTAACTATGCAACCATATGACGGAAGATACCTCGTGTCCCTTCAGCAGTGCCAGGAAGCCCAAGGAGTCACTAGGATGCAACCATTTTATAGGATAGACCTCAGCCTGGAGTTTGCAGAAGTGACTGGTCCAATCCACTGGACAGTGGAGAATTTTTTCCATTGTTCTGGTAAGTAAGATACCACTGATGTTCTTTGCACAGGACCTCTGAGACCACTTCTATTCAGTTCAATTCAATATTTATCAAGCACTTACTGTATACCAAGTACTGCCCTGGGTGATGAGGATATAAAGGCAAAAACAAAACAGTCCTTGCCCTCAGGGAGTTTCCAATCTATTGGGGTAGATACAACCTATGCTTAGATTAGTAAAGACGAGTATCTATAAAGTAACAGAAAATGTGTTCAAATAATTTCAAGAGAGGGAGAGGGAGAGGGAGGGGGACAGAGGGAGGGATGGGGAGGAGGAGGAGGGAGAGGGAGAAAAAGGGAGGGAGGAAAGGAGAGAGAGAGAGACAGAGAGAGACACAGAGAGAGAGAGAAAGAAGGAGGGAGAGAGAGAGAATATTACTATCTGGGAGGAGGTAGAAAAGGCCTAGAATAGGAGAAAGCAAATGAGCTTGCTTTGAAGGAAATTAATGATTCTTAGAATTTCCTTTCAGCCAGGATATGGTGTCTCTGAGACTTCCTTTCCTGTGGGGCAGATTCACTATCTGATAAAAGAGATTGGTTCACTAGCTGGTGAAAAGAACAGTAAGCTTTCCTTCTAATGGGAGCTCCGAGGTATATCTTTCCTGCAGGACGTGCATTGTTTATTTTTGTCTTTTGTCCCAGTATTTAGCACAGTGACTTGTCTCATAGGAGGCACCTAATTAGTATTTGTTAAATTGAGCCTCAGCCACTCATTCGGCTGTGTGACCTTGAGCCAGTCACAGCCTCTCTAGGCTTCCATTTGCTCATCTCTAAAATAGAGGGGCGGGTCTGGATTAGATAAAGTCTAAAGTCCCTTCCAGCTCTAAATCTGTGATCTTATGGATTCTGCGAGGAAGAGGTGAGTGCTTTTCCAGGCTTGGAAATGAAGCTAGCATGTGGAATTTGGGTAATAGCTAGCAGGCCAGTTTGGCTAGAATATAGAGGACATGAAGGGAAGTACCATGAAATAAGTATGGAAAAGTGAATTGGAGTCAGATCGTGGGGACTGTCAATGCCAGGCTGAGGGGTTTATATCTTATTTTAGATCAAGGATTCTGAACTTTCTGTGTGTCATGGATCCTGTGGGCATACTGGTGAAGCCTCCTGACCCTTTCTCAGAATGATGCTTCAAATAAAGTACATAGGATCACAAAGGAAACTGATTGTTTTAAAATATAGCTATCTCTCCATGTCTCTCTATAGACAGTCTATCTACTACCTATCTACCCTCTTCCATCTATCTTTCTATCATTTATCATTTCTATCTCTAACTCTTCTATTTACCCTACTCTATCTTTCTATCATCCAGCTATCATTTATCTCTATCTAACTCTTCTATCTACCCTTCTATATTTGTCTTGATCTTTCTGCCATCTATCATTTATCTTTGTCTATGTATCATCTCTATCTCTCTTACTCTACTATCTTTTATCTCTATCATCTCTGACTCTTCTATCTACTCTCCCATATTTATCTCTATCTTTCTATCTATCATTTATCTCTGTCATCTACCATCTTTTCTCTATAACTTCTGTCTCTGTCTACCCTATCCATCCATCTGTCCATTCATCCATTCATCCATCTATCTATCCATCTATCTCTCTATCTGTCTTTCTGTCTATTTACTCTATCATCTATCTATCTATCTATCTATCTATCTATCTATCTATCTATCTATCTATCTGTCTGTCTGTCTGTCTGTCTGTCTGTCTATCTATCTATCTATCTCTCTATCTACCTATTTCTCTATCTACATCTCTCTCTCTCTCTCTCTATTCTAGCTATCCATCTATCTATCCAAGTTCACGGACACCCATCCTGGAGGCAATGGGGAGCCACTGAAGATATTTTGACCAGGAGAAGGGCACTTGTGCCTTTCTTGAGAAAATCATTTGGGCAGCAGTCTGGAAGATGGGTAGGAAAGGGGAGAGCTTGGAAGTGGGAAGTTCGATGAAGAGGTTACTGCAAAGGTCCTGGGGAGAGATGATGAGGGCTTGAGCTACAGCAGTGGCCCAGTAAATGTAGAGGAGGGAATGGATGGGAGAAGATTTGCCCTGCCATGACTCAGCTTCCCAGCAACCTGGTATCAACACATGCAAAACCACCAGAAGCAAAACCTATTAAAATCTTCGGGGAGGAAATGTACCTAATTCACAAACACTGTGGCCACTTTCATCTCCTGGCTCCCCACTGTCCTCAATAGAAGGCAGACTGTGAAGGATATTTGACTCAGATGTTTGGGGCACATGAATGCCCTGGTTACCAGGATATGATGTTTCGGTGCTGCAGAAAAAAAATGTAATTATTTTCAGAACCATATTGAAAGATTAAAGGGAATTGCCTTCCACATCTAGACCCGAAATTTAGATTTTAAAAGGAAAGCCCCGTGGGGACGGGGAATTACAAGGAGGTCCTAAAACCCTGCCCTAAATGGAAAGATTTCTCTTGCAACTTGACAGATTTCAGGAGCCAATTTTGGCTCTCTTTTTTTACACTTCCCTGTAAGATTGGTGTTAGTTCCAAGAGCACTGGGCTCATGGTGGGGCTTTTTCTTCCTTCCTAGAAAATAGAACCCCGAGAATGCTTTGGCATTTTTCCCCCAACTAAAGAGAAAATGCTCATCATGGCTTTGTAGCCATTACTGAATGTGATGCCAAAATCAATACAATGAGCAAACAGACTTTAGAAAGATTTGTGCATCTCTCGAAATGTGCATGGAGGAAAAGAAACTCATCCTCCTCTTTTCAGTCAAGTAATATTACCACCTAGACCCAGTGGAGTGTAATGGATAGAGTGTTTGCAGAGATCTGGGATCACATTCTGCCTTTGACACTTACTGGCTGTGTGACCGTGGGCAAGTTACATAGCCCCTCTGAATCTCAGGCTCCTCTAAATTCTAAAATTTCATTCTAAATTCTAAAATGCTGGATCCCAAGTCTGGAGAGATCTAGGGTCAAATCCTGCCTCTGACTCTTGAGTGTTATTTGACTATAGGCAGATAACTAAACATCTCTGATGGCCAGCTTTCATGTTGTGGTTTAAGGTTTGCAAAGTACTTCCCAAAGATTATCTCATTTGACTCTTGCAGCAACCTTGGAAAATAAGTGCTATAATTATCCTCATTTTACAGTTGAGGAAACTGAGCCAGAGTGACTTGCCTAGGGTCACACATCTGAGGCCAGATTTGAATCCAGGCCTTGATTCCAAGTCCAGAATTCTATCCAAGTCATATATGGTCCAGTGGAAAGAGAGCTTATCTTCAATTCAATTAGACAAGCATTGATGAAGGACCTACTATGTGCCAGACTGAGCTATGAGACAAAAACTGACAAATAGTCCTTCCCCTTAAAGTGCTTATATTCTGCTAGAACCCCAAAGAGCTGTGTTTGAATCCCAATTCTGACTCTTACTAGCTATGTGACCATGGGCAGGTAGATCACTTAATCTCTCTGAACCCCAGTTTCTCCATCCATAAATTGTACTACCTATCTAATAGGGCTGTTGGGGGAGTAAGCATTTTGGGGAACTTTAAAGTGGTAGTTTTTGTCATCATTGTTTATAGGATCATAGATTTAGAGCTGGATAGAGCATTTTTTAGGTCATCTGATGTGACGTCTCATTTTACAGAGGGGGAAACCAGGGCTCAGTGAGATGATTAGCCTTGCCCAATATCATTTATGTATTAACTGGCACAACCAAGATGTAGGTCCTCTGATTCCAAACCCAGGCTGAGTCAGGTTCCAATACTTCTTATCACACTTGTCAGCTGTACAGCTATGGGAAAGGCTTTCTGTTTCTGTGAACACCAGTTTCCTCATCTGGAAAATGGGGACAATGATACCAATGTATACTCATCTCACAGGTTGGTTGGGAAAGTCAAGGAGTTAATGGCTGAAGCACTTTCCAACCTCAAAAGCACTATATAAATGTCAATTAAGCTGGGCTCCAGTCCTGCCTTTGACATATATAGGCTCCATTGTGATCCTGAGAAAATCATTGAACCTCTCAGAGCCTTGGGCAACCCTCCAAGTTCGTCAATTGCAGGACTGTAACTGACCTGCACTGGGGGAAAGGAGTATCTATGTTTACAACATGGATGGGTTATAGATCCAGAGCAGAGGTTCTTAACTTGGGGGCCCTGAGCTTGTTTTTTAAAATGTGTATTTAGAGAACTATGTTTCAATATAATTGGTGTCCTTTGTAGTCCTCTGTATTTTATTTTGTACATTAAAAACATGATTCTCAGAAGGAGCCCACAGGCTTCACCAAACTGCCCAAGGGGTCCAGGATATACACACAAAAAAGGTAAAGAACCCCTGATCTAGGTCTGGAAGGGGCCTCAGAGACCATCTAGTTGGACTCTCCTATTTTATAGATGAAGAAGCTGGGGGCCAGAGAGGTGAATGACTTGCCCAAGGTCACATAGGTGATAACTAGCATTTATATAGCATGATAAGGTTTGCAAAGCTCTTTTGCATAGGTTATCTCATTCAAGTGTGTAACAGAGGTAGTGTTGCGATAGAGCGTCAAACTCCATGCTTAGACGAGGATGGAAGAGGAGTTGATTTTAACGAACTGCCTTTTTTCTATCAATGCCTATTTCCCTAGCCTTCAAAGACCAGCCTTCATCATCTGGTGTTACGGACCCTGAATCCTTTTCAGCAGAAGTCAGTCCATCAATCAACAAACATTTAAGGGTTTACTATGTGCCAGGCACGGAAGAGTTGAAATCAGACTTGCAGCTCTCCTTGACTACCCTGAATACTGTGCCTTCACCTCAGCCACCTTCTCCGGTTCCTTCACCATCTCCTCCTTCAGTAGGCATGCAGCTGACTTCCTCGTTCTCTCTCCAAGCAGCAGGATCAGCTTCATCTGAAGGCCTGCAAAGAGAGCCTTTGGGGAGTCTTGCCTTGGACAGCGGGCACCATGAGCAAGTGGTAGGCAGAAGCCCAACGCCACGTCTTCAGTTGAGCATCTTCTCCAATTCCCTTGAGGAGTACTCGGACTCAGCCGGGTCAAGGTCCCCATCTGGTTTGGGATGCTTGACCCCAAGCAATCTCACTGCTCTTTCAAACTCAAGTAGCCCAACTCCTAGAACGAGTACTTCTACCATTGTTTCTTTCCAAGAGAGCCAATCTAAAGGTGCCACCCTTACCGCTCCCCTACCTGGTCTCTGGCTTCACTCTCTTGCCTTGAATCATGATAAAAGGAAACCATCAGGGATTCCAGTGACTGTCCCACCAAATGGAGGATCCTTTAAAAGTGAAAAGCCCCCAGAAGCCACTGAAAAGATCCCAAAGGATATTTCAAAAGCTATTGTGCCCGAACTATCAGCTGCAGACCAGCAGGGCCAGGCTTTACTGCAGATGTCCGCTACTCTGGCTGCAGGTCGGAATGATAGCCCGAGGAGACATCCAGGACCCCGAAGAACAAATGCTCTCCTTTCCAAAAACTTTTCAGGCAGCATCATCCATCCTCTATTATCTTTCACTACTTCCTCTTCAAAGAAGGAACGAGAGCTGATCATGAAGCCACAGGCTGGGTCTATGGGGATTGGAGGGGACTCCATCATTTCCAGTGTTCCTGGAGCAGTGATGAATCAGCAAGGCACAAAGGACCCGACAAGTGAAGGGACGGCCCGGTTGCCACCTTCGGTCATGTTTCAGGATGATTCTACACCTTCTTCAGTGACCACAGGTGCTAACTCCCAGGCCTTCCAGCAAACCCTCCCAGCCCCGACAACCTCAGCTGGTCAGCTCTTCTCACTGCCAGCCCTGCCTCAGTTGGTCTTCTTTGGGTCTACAAAATACTTAGAGTCCCCAGTGCATTCACAAAAGACATTCACTACCCAGACTGATGGTCTCAGAGAAATAAGACCTGGGCAGGACTTGGCCCAGCTGCCAGAGCATTCCAACCAACTCAGAAGATTGATGGGGGGAAGCAGAACAGAGACAGATGTGAACCCCCAGAGGGAGAGCGGCTGGGTCAGTGCAGGTGTCCAGGGTGGCAATTACCTGGCAGGTAAGAACTTGACAACCACCTTTGCTGGAGGAAAGGCAGATAGCCATCATGGTCACAACCAGACACAGGAAGAGGCAGATCTTCAGGGAGCATTCTTCCCCACATCAGAAATGACTGTGACAACTCAGAGAGACCCTCACTTTCTCCAAAATAGGACTGAGGGGGTCTCGGTTACAAATCTGCCCCTGTCAGGACCAGGAGAGGCAGGACAGCCATTTCTGCAGGCTGAGTCACAGAGTAACAGTCCCTTATCTTGGAGAAATGTAGCCTATACCAACCGAGGGAGGATTTTACATACTTCATTTCCAGAAGAAATTGTATCTGATAGCTCTATCACTCACCAAGAGTGGCCAAAGACTGATGGACCTACTTCCCCCACAGGACACATGCTAAGAAGTCAATGGGCTTTTGGCCAAATAGCTGTCCATCCTTTCCTCTTTCTCCCCAGATTGCTGCCAGAGAAACAGTTGTCAGATCCTCGGAAGAGGGCCCTGGGTGGCATCAGAAGATCTACAACGGCATCCTCTAAGACGACCAGGGAGCAGCTCTCTTGGTGCTCTGAAGGCATCAGGACCCAAGGTCCAGAGTCAATGCCTCCTGGGACATCCAGTTCATGGCCTTCCCAGACACTGCATCCTGACTGGTACCTCCCCCAAGCTACTGAAGCTGCTTCACCATCCATTTCTAACCCAATGGAGCCTGGAGACCCTTTCCCCTCAGGCCACTAGTGTATCATTTGCCCTCAACAAGTGCTTCTGGGATCACACTAGCAATAGTCATTAGCAACAGAATTGCTCGGAGTATTGGAAGAGAAATCACAGTACAAATAGGCTGAGTTTTGTGGTTTTCCCCTTTTGTTCTGATTCTTCTTTCACAACATGACAATGCGGAAATATATTTAATATGATTGTACATGTATAGCCTGTATCAGATTGCATGCCATCTTGGGGAAGGGGGAGCGGGAAAATTTGGAACTCAAAATCTTATAAAAGTGAATATTGAAAACTATCTTTACATCTAATTAGAAAAAATAAAATACTATTAAGTGGGGGAAAAAAACCAAATAGGCTGAGTTTGCTGTTGTTCAGTCATCACCTCCGTACTCCCTGCTTCTGACCAAATTCTTTGGATCGGTTAGAGGCAGCTAGAAGGAGCAGGAAATACAGTATTGGACTTGGAGGAAGACCTGAGTTCAAATCCCTCCCCAGATACTTACTGGCTGTGTGACCTTGGGTAAGGTAAATCACTTCTCCTAAATATACCATAGTTCCCTCACCTGTAAAATGGGTATAATAATATCAGGTACCTTACAGGACTGTTGTTAGGATGACTAGAGATAATATATGTAAAGCACTTGGCCACCATTAAAGTATGTTACAAAAGGGAGCAGATTGTAACTTTAGTTGCACTGTGGCGTATTGAGGCTTGATGTCAGGAAAAAAAATTGAATAACAATTGTCACCTTCCTACAGTGGGCAGGGCTGCCCTGGGAGGCAGCAGGTGCCCATCAGTGGAGGTCTGGATGACCCTTTGTCAGGCAAGTCAGAGAGGAGACGTTCAGGGATGGATTTGATTTGATAGTCTGGAGTACCTGTCTGATACCAGGCTTCTGTGACATTATCAAATAAGCATCTACCAGGCCACCGGCATTTATGAAGCATTGGGCTTTTCCCATGCAGATTTGTATCCTGCTGACTACGCCAAGGGCAGCTAGGGGGCGCCATACTGCATAGAGCATCCAGGCCTGGAGTCAGGAAGACTTGAGGTCAAATCCAGCCTTAGACACTTACTAGATGTATGACCTCTGTTTGCCTCAGTTTCCTCATCTGTAAAATGAGCTGGAGAAGGAAATGGCAAAACCACTCTAGTATCTTCACGAAGAGTTGAACACAACTGAAGAGGCTTAGCTGAACTGTGCGCTAACCACTGGGCCAGGAGTTGAGGATGCAATGACAAAAGTGAAGCAATCCTTGCCTTCAAGAAGCTTATACTCTAACAGGGGAGATGTGTATGTATGAGATAGATATGTAGATATACACATACATGTGTACATATGTATGTATGTGTGGTGTAGTGGATAGAGAACTAGAACCAGAAGCCAGGAAGCCCTGGGTTTGAGTCTAGCCTCTGACACATCTTTCTGTCACCCAGCCTTCGATGTCCTGAGTAACTCTCCACGATCAGAAGGTGCAGCCGAGCAGGTGCAGATCCAGACTGATCGAAACAGATGCCCGGCACAGGGAATTGGATGAGGAGACAGAAAGATAACGTCACTGATACCACTTCCGGTTCCCTTTAAGATTTCCAAAACACTTCATATGCGTTATCTTATTTATTCCTCCCAACGGCCCTGGGGCGTAGGTGCTATGAGAGGTTAAGGGACTTGTCCAGAGACACCCAGCTAGTAAGTGTCTGAGGCTGGATTTGAAATCAGGCCTTTTTTGGACTCCAAAGCTAGCACTCTGCGCATTATCTCAACTCGTTGCCTCATGAAATGTTGCCCCTAGACCACCAAAACCAGGGATTTAACCAACTAGCGGAGTTGGTTCAAGAGGAATTAACAATGGTTGGTGTCTGGTATACATCGGGTGTTTAATAAATGCTTATTGCCTGGCTGACTTTAAACTCATTTGAAAAGACCCATACATCCAGATTACCTCCTAGCAAGGAGGGAGGGACCTTTGAGATTATCTAAACTAAGCCTTCTGCTGAGAAAATATTTCCAAAGTATTAAGCACAGTGCCTGGAACATAGTAGGCACTTAATAAATGCTTATTCCTTCCCTTCCCCTACAGATAAGGAGACTAAGGCCCAGAAAGCTTAAGGCACTTGCCCAATGTCACACCAGACATTAGTAACATGAAAGAAAAGAGAATATCTTTATTATATATAACCCAATGAGGAATGGATCATACAACCCAAGGTAGATTTCTTTGTCTGTGCTGGGTCTATCTCGGTTACCTTGCTATCGACTCTAGCTGGATACTGATATTCATGCTCATAAGACTTATGAGCCCCCAAAAGGAGTTGGGATCTTAGGGAACAGAGCAACCCAAACAACACCATTGCCTTCGGCTGCATTCAAAGAGATACCATGAGAATCCAGAACAGACCACAACTGAACTCTCAGTTCTGAGAGCCTTACTTTCAAGCACTAATAACATGAATAATAGCTAACATTTATATAAGGCTTTAAGGTTTACAAAGTGCCTTACATATATTATCTCATTTGATCCTCACAACCACTCTGGGAGGCAGGTGCTATTATCATGCCCATTTTATAGATGAAGAAACTAAGGCTCAGTGGGGTTAACTGACTTGACCAAGGCCACATAGCTAGTAATGGTCTGAGGCAGAACTGAGCTCAGGTAAGTCCAGTAATTACTCCACTGTGCCATATTTAGGAAGGACATTCACAGGAGAGGGTGCAGGTGGGCTGGGCTGTATCAGGGTGAAGGAATTGTAGATATGCAGCCTGAAGAAGAGATAGTTGGAAGGTAGGGTGGAAGGGTGGGGCATATTGTATTAACTGCCTTCAAGTATTTGAAGGGGTGTTAGGAAGAAAGAATTGGCATTCTATTTTCGGTTGCAGGGTAGGACAAGAAACAATGCGTCGGAATTGCAGAGAAAGTCGAGGTTCGTTTGGAAGGACCCGAGGTCCTACCGGGATTGCCCACACTTGGGACAGCTTGACTTCGGTTCCTCCTCTCTGGAGGTCATAGGTTGCAGGAATGTAGGACCAGCTCATCTAGACCTGGAAGGAACTCCAGAGCCTGTCTAGTGCAGCCCCTTCGTTTCACACCTGAGGCTCCCAGAGGTTCAGTGACTGGCACTTGGTCATCCAGACAGCAAGCAGTAGAGGTCATTTTTCAGGGATGATTCGCGGGGGATTTCCACTTAGCTTTTGGACTGGCTAGCCCTGAGATTCAATAAAATGCACACCAAGCTAGCTTCCAAATAACAAGGCAGGGGTGGGGTGGGGGAGCCTCAACAGAAATGTCTGTGAGTGGGAGTGAGGATCTGTCTGACTATGACACCAGGTGCCAGTGGCTAAGAAAGGAGGCGGTGGGGCAGAGAATCCGTGTCCAGAGTTTTCCTCTTCTCTCTCTCCTCCTTCCCACAGCAGCCACCTGAGAGGAGAGCTCCTGATGGCGCCACTCCCCCTATTCCCCATCCCTCATCACAGACAGGTAGCCAGGGCTGGCCCCTGCTGTGTTCTTGAACTCGGGAGGATTCCCCACCCCCACCAGCAGCAGCGGCCACTGCCTTCAGCCTGGAGGGCTGGCCCTTTGGAGATGCTCAGCAGCCCCAGCTTTCTCCAGTCCCAGGCCATCACGGGAAGTAGGTTTTGAAACGCTGCCAAGGGAGAGAGAAGTTCTGTCAATTACACGCGAAACCTTAAATAAATAAATAAATAAATAAATAATCAGCCTTGTCTTGGCTGATAAACTGTTTCTACCTCAAAGACTTTTCCCCCCTTTCCCAGTCCCTTCTTTCCTCCTTCCTCATTCTCTTGGCAGACGCTTCCCAGGCAGAGCCTAATAGCCCCATTTAGGGTGGTGTTGTGTGTTTTTTTTTCTTTTCACCACGGAATTGAACTGCTCCTGCCCATTATGAGGTTTTCAGGTTCTCTCTGAAATCAAATTACCGAGTCCATTTAATTTTTTAAAAGCTCAGATGATTTCCCTTCTCCAATCGAAGAAGTGACTTCAAGGCCAGACCCCCTGTCAGGCAGCTGATTCCCCTGCGGGCTCTGCCTGAGGAAAACAACCCCGTGTTCAGGACAAGGCTGACATCTAGAGGGGGAGCCAGCTGGATACCCCCAAACCTCGCTCGCTTCCTCAGACAGCAGAGCAGGGCTGTCACAGGAAAAAGGGGGAGGCACCTAGGGCTTCCTGTGGGGTGGCTGAGCCAAGAACATTTTGGTAGCAGGTGCCTGATCGGACCAAGGTCTGGAGGCCACTCACCTCATTTTACAGATGAGGAAACTGAGGTACCAAGAGGTTAAGGGACTTTCCCAGGGTCACATAGCTGGTAAGTGTCCAAGATAGGGTTTGAACTCAAGTCTTTCTGTCTCCATGTCCAGTGCCCTATCCACCATGCCAAGCTCTCTCTCCAGAGAAGAAATCCTGACTTACAAGTGGCCCCTGGGTAGTTTTAGCAAAGTAAAGAGAGAGAGCAGTAAATAGTAAGAGAGAGACAGAGAGACAGACACAGAGACACACAAAGACAGACAGAGCCAAAGACAGAGAGAATGTATGAATGAATGAATGAGGATGGCTCAGTGCAAGCCCATTTCTACTACTGGAAAATTAAAATCCCACAGCCCAGAAGAGAGAACTACCTCATTAGCAGAGGGAGGTCAGTGCTGCTGAGGGGTCACAGGAAGGCTGGGTACTTGCCAGGAAGGCAGCAGGAATGCATACAGCATCTTCTGTTTTAGAGAATTGACCCGTGGCCTTTCTGCAGGAGGTGTTTTTCTCTCTTTTCTCTTCATTCATTCATGTATTCATTCAACAAACATTTAGTTCAAGTGCCTGCTATGTTCTAGGTACTATTCTGGACACCTGAGATAAAATGACAAAGATATAAAAATCGTCCCTGCCCCCTCAAAAAGCTAACACTTTAATGGGGGAAAACTTGTACCCCAAAAAGTAAATATAAAAAATATACAAATAAAGACAAGGCAATGGGAGGGGGGAATTAACAACGGGGATGGGAATGAAGGATAAGCCTCCTATAGCAAGTGAGCATTTGAGCCAAGCCTTCAAAGACGCTAGGGACTGCACCAAGAAGAGGTGAGAAGGAAGAGTGTTTCAGGAGCGTGGGACCGGGGGCTTACCTTTGGGGGACATTGTCAAATATTTTTGTTACAAATATTTGCCAGCTACCACCAATCCCATCAACATCTTCTCTCTCACCTTAAGCAGTAAAGGGAAAAGACTTAATGAAATCATTGCCATTTGTCCAGCATAAATGGTACAAATGAGTGGCTATTTGCAAGGCTGAAAGGGACTGAATATTAAATGTTTTGGGCAGTCTTCCCAGTTCTACTCCATATGCAATCTGGAAAAAGCCACCTTTCCCTTCTCATCTCTAGATTCTGTTTCTTCTTTAAAATGAGGACAACAATACCGCCACCAGCGTGATTTTCCTGAAATACAGATCTGGCTGTGTTACTCCTTTACTCAATAAACTCCAGTAGCTCCCAGTTGCCTCCAGGATCAAATATAAGCTCTTCTTGGCTTTTGAAGCCAAGACTTTGGCCGCAACCTATCTTTTCAGCCTAATTACACATTATTCTCCTTGCCAAATCCTACAGTTTAGTCAAATCGGTCCTCTGTCTGTTCCTTAGGCACAGCACTCCATCTCCTGTCTCCATCTTTGAATTTGTATTTCTAGCAGTTAACATGGTGCCTAGCACATGGTAGGTGCTTAATAATTGCTTGTTAATTGTATTTATTCTGTATATGTAAATTCTGTATATACTCATTTATATACATGTTGACTGTCTTGACAGAATTGAAATTTCTTGAGAGCAAAAAGTATTTCATTTTTTTTTCATCTTTTTATCCCTAGCACCCTACTGTAGTACCTGGCACATAGTAGGTACTTAATAAATGCTTGTTGATTGAATTCATTAGAAGTGCTTTGAGATCTTTATGGTACGTGTTTACGGCTCACTCAGGGCCTTGATAAAGGCATGAGTTCAGTCTGATCTTGGGTGGCCGCTGTGTGTGTGTGTGTGTGTGTGTGTGTGTGTGTGTGTGTGTGTGTGT
>NW_020954710.1:5563320-5622224 GCF_900497805.2 Vombatus ursinus
GTGTGTGTGTGTGTGTGTGTGTGTGTGTGTGTGTGTGTGTGTGTAGGCTCCTTCCGTGCTGCCTAGACCTCCCAGGTCTGGCTCAGCCATTTGTTCCATGACTGACAGATGGGCCAGGCTCCAGAGGACGATGAGTGGAGATCACGTCAGGGTGACGTGTTCTCCCTCGGGATCAGCACCCAGGCAGGCTGTGATCATCAGACAGCAACGGGGAATCGGGGAGGATTCTGCTCTGGGCCAGTCCATGGCCACACTTGAACCAGTCTGGATTCTCAGCTTGTTAACAGCTGCTGTGGTTGTGTCTGCGGGATCCAGGTGTGGGGATGTGTTTATTTCCTTCATCCCCAGTTAAAAGGTTATGGTAAACTCCCATCTAACCTCCTCTCCAATTTTCCCTCAATGAACAGGAGGCAATCACAGTTTCTTCCTTCCCCCATCACCATCAGAGGCAGGATGGGTTTTTTTCCTTGTTAGCTTAAGGTTGAGAGGTAGTCAGGGTTCAGTTTCCTCTGAGAATAAGTGTCTTATCACAGAATATAGAACTGAAGAATTGAAAGTCATCAGAGCCGAGGAGAGGCCTTAGAATATACAGTAGAATGCCAGAGCTGGGAGGGCCTTAGAACACAGGATGTCAGAGTTGGGAGGGCCCTTGGAACACAGGATGTCAGAGCTGGGAGGGACCTTGGAACACAGGATGTCAGAGCTGGGAGGGACCTTAGAACATGGAATGTCAGAGCTGGGAAGGCCTTAGAACACAGGATGTCAGAGCTGGGAGGGCCTTAGAACACAGGATGTCAGAGCTGGGAGGGACTTTAGAGGCCATCTAATTTTAATTGCTCTGTTCCTTTAACTACAATCCTAGGGCAGGCATTTAAGTATTACTTAAATTAGAATTGCCTTGATTAGCCCAACTAGCTCTCAATTCACTCATCAGAGAGGTGGTAGGGTGGTATAGTGGAGAGTGCACCAGACCTCAAGTCAGGAGGTCACGTGTTCAATTCCTCATTCTGTCATTAACTCTCCCTGTGAGTTTAGGCCAGTCATTCCTTTCTTTTGGACTCATCCGTGAAATAAGGGGATTCAATGATCTCTAAGATTCCTTATAACTCTAACCAAGGGCCCTTTCTAGGATCTAACACCCTATGTTGATAATAATAATTTGTATTTCTATAGCTAACACACTTTACATATATAATCTCATTTGAGCTTCACAACAACCCTATTGAGGTAGGTACTCTTATGATCCCCATTTTATTGATGGGAAAACTGAGGCTTATAGGTTAACTGACTCGCCCAGCTAGTAAGCATCTAAGATGGGATTTGAATTCAGGTCTTCCTGACTTTCAGTCTAGCCCTCTGTTTACTTGCCTCTTTGTTCTAAGCTTCTCCTTGGCTCTACTATTTTTTGGTTATTTTCCTTGAACAAATCCTGAAATTGCCCTGGTACTCACAAGTGCTTGGTTAAGAACTCCCCACACAGCTCCATTAGAGCCCCTTCCTCAGACCATTTCCTTGAGTGGATAGTCTAGGCTACCTTCCAATGATACCTGGCTGCACCTTATAGCCTCCTGCCCCATTCCCGTCCCTACTAACTCAGGCTGGGCTTGGTTCTCCCCTGGAGCCCGCCAGCAGTGCTGAATGATGACAAGCTACATGGTGTGATGGGCTGACGTATGGATTGATAACCTATCACCCCCACCCCAGTCAGCAGCCAACCCCTCCTCCCTTGCCTGGCAGGTGAGTCATAGAACCTTCAAGTTGGCAGGGCCTCCGACCGGAATGCCATGTCATTATGTTACTTCCCCGGCCTGAGGGCCAACCCTCCCAGATCTTAGATCTCACAGGAAGGGGACCTAGAGGATCCTGGGAGGCAAATAGCTGACTTGCTAACTCTGGACTTCTTAGCTCAAAGGGGGCCTAACCAAAACCACTTTTTCTAAGTAAACTAGAGTCATTGATATGCAAGGAAATGTCCATTCCCAACCTCACCTTTTGAGAGGAGGCATCCAGGAAACATAAATCCCATGAGGCAGCTGGGTAAAGAGCTGTGAAAGGAGTTACATGTCAGGGAGATGGGACTTTATTCCTCAATGAAATAGCCTTTTTATGGTTGGAATAAAAATGCCAGGAGAGCCTAATGCCAGGAAGTCACACACTTGATAAACTTCTGGGTGGGGGTGGGGGGTGGAGAAGAGGAAAGCTCAGATTCACAGAAGGAAAACCTGGCTATTCTGCTTCAGAAAGAGAGAGAGAGAGAGAGAGAGAGAGAGAGAGAGAGAGAGAGAGAGAGAGAGAGAGAGAGAGAGAGAGAGAGAGAGAGGAAAAAGGAGAGGAGAAAGAAAGACAGGGATAGAGAGACAAACAGAAACAGACAGAGAAAGAGAGGAAAAAGAAGAGGAGAGTAGAGAGAGATACAGATAGACAGACAGAGAGACAGAGACAGGGAAAGAAAGGAAAAAGGAGGGAAGAGAGAGAAAGAGAGAGAGGCAGACAGACAGACAGACTGAGACAGAGAAAGGGAGAGGAAAAAGGAGATGAGAAGAGAGAGACAGAAATAGAGAGAGACAGAGACAGAGAAAGAGGGAAAAAGGAGAGGAGAGATAGACAGACAGAGAGGGGAAAAGGAGAGGAGAGGAGAAAGACAGACAGACAGAGATAGGGAGACAGAGACAGACAGAGACAGAGAAAGAGAGAAGATGACAGGAGGGAGGAAGAAAGAGAGGGAGGGAGAGAGACACACACAGAGAGACACAGGGAGAGAGAGACAGAGACAGACAGAGACAGAGAAATAGAGACAGAGACAGAGAGAGGAAAGAGGAGGGGGGAGAAAGAGAGAGAGAGAAAGGAGAGATGAAAAAGGAGAGGAGAAAGAAAGACAGGGCCAGAGACAGACAAACAGAAACAAAGAGAGAAAGAGAAAGGAAAAAAGAGAAGAGAGAAAGAGAGAGACAGAGGCAGAGAGACACAGAGAGAGAGAGAGAGAGAGAGAGAGAGAGAGAGAGAGAGAGAGAAGGAGAGAGGAAAAAGGAGAAGAGAAAGAAAGACAGGGCCAGACAGAAACAGACAGAGAGAGAAAGACAAAGAGAGACAGAGGCAGAGAGACCGACAGAGAGAGAGAGAGAGAGAGAGATGTCTGTTGATGAGTCCAGGAGTCCCTTTATGCTTGCTCCTGCTGGGTTGCATCCCTTCTCCTTTACCCATTAGGCGGGAGCCCCAACCCTGGAGATACCCTGCCAGTGGAGCCGATGCTGTAGCACAGAATGGGCAGCAGGGGGCAGCATTTCCTACTTCACTGTCCTCTCCAGAGTTCATTCCGTAGGGGCTTGAAGCAAAGGACCCCACACAAAATCTGGCCTTTCAGATTTTGGTTGCATGGCCAAGGGCAGCTGGTTCTCTATAACTCTTCCCCCCCATCCCTTTCCCATCTCCCTGGGCCTTTCAAGATAAGAAATCCATAGCTTTTTTCATACCTTGTGCTGAGTACCCCTGCACATCCCTCTCGCCCCCTCCACCAGCCAGGTCCCCGATAAAGATGGTACAGTGGAGCCTTCTCAGACTTTCTCAGCCTTGCCAGAAGGCTTTCTCAGGCCAGCTCTCTGTAGCTCCAGAGCTTCCCCAGGGGATGCAGTGTTGTGGATGAGAGTGCAAGACTTAAAAGTCAGAAGGCCTGGGTTCGAATCCCACCTTTTATATTTGCTACCTGTGTGACCTCAGGACAGTCAAAGCCTCAATTTTTTCCTCTGTAAAGTGAGGAAACTAGACAGTTTCTAAGGTCCCTTATAGCTTTTTGTGATCCTATGACCTTATCACTTAGTCTCTGAGCCTCAGTTTCGTCCTCGGTAAAATGAAGGGAGAGGTTTAGATTAGATGGTCTCTAAGGTCCTTTCCAGCTCCCTAGGATTCTAAGTCACTTAACCTCCCACAGTTTCTTCCTTTGAAAAAAAAAAAAAGGAATTGTACTAGGTGGCTTTGAAGGTCCACTCCCCCTCTTTGTGATCCTATGACCCTCTCTGAGCTCAAGTTTCATCATCTATAAAAATAGGGATGATAATAATACCTGGGGTGCTACACTCCAGGGCTGTTGTGAGGCTCTAATTAGATAATAATGTGTAATGGAGAGAAAAGCACTTTAAAAGCACTTTGTAAGTGCCAGCTGGTGTTATTATTACACAAGACAATTAGGATTTTGGCTTCGTGAGAGGGTTTGAGTGATGGAAGGAATGCTGGACCTGGCCTTAGGAGAAACCTGGGTTTGAATCTCACCTTCAAGACTTTCTGGTTGTGTGATCATGTACAAGAAGGCACAAGATTCTAGACGGAGAGGTGGAAGGGTGCTTAGGGGCCAGCTAATCCAAGCCCCTCATTTTACAGAAGAGGAAACAGAGCCAGAGACAGCATCTGCCTGACCCACATCTAATAAATGGCAGTGCCAGGATTTGAACCCAGGTGTTCTGTTCTCTGTTCTAATGCTCTTCCCACTAAGTCACCTTCTCTTTCTCTCCCCTCTGCTCCCCTTTCCCTTCCTCTTTTCCCCTCTCCCCTCTCTTCTCCTCTCCCTCTCTCTCTTCTCCTTCCCTCTCTTTCACTCCTCTCCCCTCCCTTCTCATCTCCTCTCCACTCTTCTCCTCTCCTCCTCTCTTTTCTCCTCTCCTCTCCTCCTTTCTTCTCCTCGCCTTTCCTCTCCCTCCCTCCTTTGATGCAGATCACAGCCCATATTTCCCCTCTTAACCTGTTCCATCCTTGTCTTTCTACAGATCCCTAACAGAGAATCAACCCAATCAGTGCACTGGAGCATACTTCTTCTGCTCCTCTTGGTATTTTGGTGATACTGAGGCAGCTAGAACTTGGGCTATCTGTCTCTTATCCATCAATCTCTTGACTGGCTACAATCCATCCTCCACCCAACCTCCAAAACAACACTCCTATAGCAGAGGTTTGATGATGCCATTCCACTATTCGAAAAGACCCTCTTGCTCCCTCACCTTTAGGATAAAATGCCAACTCCTGTGTTTGGCATTTAAAGCCCTTCACAGCCAGGCTTCAGCTGATCTTTCCATGCTTATTACCTATCATTCCCCTTCATTCACTTTGCATCCCAGCCAAACTGAATATCCTACTGTTCCTCACACGTAACATTCCATCTCTCTTCCCCACGCCTCTGCACAGATCATTCTCCATGCCTGGAAAGCCCTCCCTCCTCATTTTTGCCTCTTAAAATCCTGGGCTTCCTTCAGATTCTTGTCCTACTTCCTACATATGACCTTTCCTGATCCTCTCAGCTACCATCACCCTCCTCCTCAAATTACTTTGTATATATTTTGCATTTATTTTAATAATAGTTAGCATTTATATAGTGATTTAAGGTTTGTGAAGTGTCTTATATATATTATTTCAGTTGATCCTGACAACAATCCTGGGAAGTAACTATTATTATTATTATTCTCATTTCACATATAAAAAAAAACTGAGGGAGACAGAGGCTAAATAATTTGCCCAGGGTTATGCAGCTAATGTCCGAGTGTCTGAGACTAGATTTGAACTTCGGTCTTCCTGACTGCAAGTTCAATAGTCTGTCTACTGCACCACGTGGCTACCTTTTACGTGTATACATTGTTTTGCTTTTATTGGAATGTAAGCTCTGTGAGGGCAGAGATGCTTTTCTTTTTTGCTTTTTTATTTCTAGCACCTAGGACAGTACCCAGCACATAGAATAAGGGCTTGGTAAATGCTTGGTGACTTAATGTGCATTATCAATATGTATACCCTGTAGGTCCCCTCTCCCTTACCTCCCCAGGAGAGCATAAGCCCCTTAAAGGTGTTCCATTTTTGTCTTTTTATTCCTAGCACCTAGGACAGCACCGAACACCTAGAGTAGGGGCCTGATCAATGCTTGTTGATTGGTTGATTTTTAAGTTACATGTTCTTTATGAGGTCTTCCATGCTGTTCCTTGTGCAAAACAATCATCAGTTGTGGAAATGAAAACAAAATCCTCAAAAAAAGAGAAAAAGGAAGGAAGGGGGAAAGAAAGAAGGAAGGAGGAAAGGAGAGAAGGAGGAAAGGAAGAAAGAAAAAGAAAATCTAATTTGAAAATTTCCTTGATTGGCAGGTTTGCGGCCTCAGGAAGCTGCACGCGATATTCCACACAATCAAGTCATTTTTAAAAATAATCTCCCTGCTTAAGTCGTACATGCTGCTAATTGCATTTTAATAAGTCTCTTAAAATCTTGCCATATTTTTTAATATCCTAATATTGGGTAAGTGATTGCGGGGGACACTGGAGGGCATTGGAGTTTACATAAAGGGGAAGGGCCGTAATGAAGCTTTATTGATGTGGTAGAATCAAACAGGCTGTAAAGTGTGTGTGTGTGTGTGTGTGTGTGTGTGTGTGTGTGTGTGTGTGTATTCGAGGGGGAAAGAAGCCTTATGTAGGTGTCTGACAAAGCTACCCTCTAGTGGTGGCATTGAGAGAGGGTAGTGGCCCTGACAGAGAATCCCCTTTTATTTCAGTCCAACAGACACTTATTAAACCCATACTATGTACAAAGCACCATGCTAGGTGCTGAGGACAGAGACTAAATGGAACAGTCCCCACCCTCAAGGAGCTTACATTCTCTAGAGAAAAACAACATGGACACAGAGGCACAAGGGAAGAGGGACAAGGGTCACACAGGCTGGGGCCCCATAATCTGAGACAGGCAGTTCCCCCTGTAGGTGATGCCTTGGAGGAGTGAAGTCACTTGTTCAAGGTCCCACTACTAGTGAGTACTAGAGTTAAGATTTGAACCCAGGTCTTCCTGACTCTAAGGCTCACACTCTGCCTATCATGTCACACACTACCTTTCTGAAAATTCAGTTTCCTTATCTGTAAAATGACAGGGTTGGGCTAAGGTCCATTCCAGCTCAAAATCTATGATCCTTTAATTTCTCCAGCCTCAGTTTCCTTAATTGTAAAACAAGGGAGTTAGGCTAGATGATCTCTGAAATTTATTTCAGCTCTAAATCTAAGATCTTAAGAGACCAGTTACCTTTCTTCCTGGTCCTACTCTGACTTGCCCCAAGCCAACACGTCCCACAACTTGGCTTCCTGGGATTCTTTTTGGTTCTGGTCTAGTTGGAATGACTCTGGGTGCTGACCTGGTTCTGATATAGGCCTCTGTTTCAAAGAAGGAAGATGTTTCTGGAGGCAACATCTTTGACCACTAGGGCATGGATGGTGTGTCAAACCTGATCATGGGCTGCAATCGTGTCACCCACTTAGATGGCTACTTAGGTGCCCAGGCCAGGAAGAAATAAGTGTGACTACAAAGATGAATACTTTGGGGGTGGATGCTACAAGGAGATTTGTAGAGGATGAATGTTGGATGTTGGAGACCTCTTCCCTCATCCTCCACCATCTAAGGGACTCTCAGGGAATTTACCTCACCATTTCCAATCTGGTTGACCCCTTGGATTTCACGATCTCCAGAACCTGGAAACTCATCATTCTGAAAGATGAAATTAACCCTGTAATTCACACCTCCTCAGATCATTAACCCTCCCCCAGCCTCTTTTTATACATTATCTCCCCCATTAGATTGTGAGTTCCTTGAGGTTAGTGACTGCCTTAGGCTTTTTTTTTTTTATTCCTAATGCTTTGTCTAGTGCCTAGTGCATAGTAGACACTTAATAAGCTTTGGTAGAGTTGGAATCTGACTCTGATAACAATGACAAATGCTTTGGGGGGGGGCAGCACTAGGAGGGGAATGTCACATATCATCATTCATCATGAACCCACCATTCTGCTGAGACTGGGGGCTAAATTAGCTGCCTTGTTCACAAGCTCTGGAAGCTCTCACCTCATCTGCATCTCAGAGACCACCTTCAGCTGGCTCCAAGGGTTTGAGTATTATGCACGTTGAACAGAGCAGTGCCTACCTGGGGCCTCGATCACGATCAAACTCTAAACACTCAGGGCCAACCTCAGGCCCCCTGGTCAGGGGCAGTCTTGGTCCCCCAAGGACACCAGCCCCTCCTCATCCTTCCAACACTCACACACATACCACGTCACGGGCTTGGTGGTGCCAAGAGCCAAGATGGAAGGGATGGAGGGGACCTCCTTCCTTCCTGTCCCCGGAGCTAAACGGCTGCCCAGGGTCTCCCTCCTCTCCTGAAGGCTGGGAGGCACATGTTGAGGGAACTGCTTAACAGGAAGTCGACGTCCAGGTCATATTTAGACCCTTTCATGTGGTTCTTTTAATCCCCCGGGTTGGGTTTCAGACGCGTTTTACAGTTTCAGTTTTACAAAGCAAATCTTCCTTTAATGTTGGCATTTTTCAGGAGAAGGGGGAGAGAGACTTCAGTCAAAACATGTGCGTTTTACATTAGCCAGCTGCTGCCTGGTGGGGGTGGGGGAGGAAGGGAGAAGCTCACAATGTGGCAGCCAGCACCCCTGCCCATGGGGGCTTCCCAGGAGGGGCTCCCCAGCCTGGGATGGTGGGGCCCCACAGTACGGGGGGAAGGAGGCTAAGGGCCAGGAAGACTCATTTCACTCTCTCTTGCCTCTCCACCCCCCCTGCTGCCAACCCACTCTAATCCAGCTGCCTACCTTTCCCCTTTCCCCTCATGTCTCTCCTCCACGCTATCCTTTCATCTATACCTGTGGATGAGGTGAGAAGCACAGTCCCGGTCCTTCCCTCCAGGAGACAAAGGTGGGCTTCGTGGCAGCAGGGTTTGCAGAGATCTGATTGACCTGGGACCCTGTCTGAGTTCCCACAAGGCTAAGCACCAGGATAGCCCTCTGAGCATTTCTGGTGGGGTCAGATCAAATGCCCCATCCCTGAGTCTGTCCTGTCATCCTTTCTACTACCCATGAATACAGGTGAGGCCAGAAGGGCCAATAAGAGGCAGCTTGGTGGTATGATGGATAGAGTGCTATGCCTGGAGTCTAGAAGACCTGAGTTCAAATCTAGCCTCAGACATTTACTAACTAGGTGTTCTGGGCAAGTCACTTAATCCCTGTCTGCCTCAGTTTTCTCAACTGTGAGATAGAGAATAATAATAATAGCACCTACCCCTCACTGGGTTGTTTTGAAGATCAAATGAGATAATAGTTACAGAAAGTGCTTAGCCCAGTGTCTGGTGCTTAATACATACTTATTCCCTTATTTTCTTCCCTAGGAAGACAGGAGAGTCAAGGGTCAAAGCTTATGAAGCTGAAGGTCTCTGGTAAAGCTTCAACAGTCCACTTGCTCAAAGAATGCCTACAAAATGAAGATAAAAGCAAGACCCCTTGTAGACTGAGTACTAGAGCCCTGGGCTGGACCAGGAGTTGAGTGTTCTGTCACTCTCTTGATATGTGACCCTGGGCAAGTTACTCATTGTACCTCTCTGGTCTCAGTTCTGTAACATGAGGGGGTTGGAATAGATGGTCACTTCCAGCTCCAGATTGATGATCCCCTAACCTTGCTGAGTCTCAGTTTCCTCATCTGTAAAATGAAAGGAGAGTGCTGGATGGTTTCTGAGCTTCCTTCCAGGTCAAGAGCTATGGTCCTATGACCCAGGTCTGTGGTTCCTTTTTCTGTCTAGGACTAGAACTGGAGTGGGTCGGGAGAAGGCAATTAGGATGGTTGGGGGCCAGACACTGCTTGAAGGATCTAGGAATGCTCAGCCTGGAGAAGAGGAGGCTTGGGGGGAGCATGTTGGCTCTCTTCAGGGTCCCCCTTGTTCTCTTCCACCAGAGGACAGAGGGAACCCTGGGAAGATGTTACAGAGGGATGAATTGGGGGCCAAGGTCTGCGAAGACTTCCTGCCAATGGGAGCTGTCCAAAAGTTGGGCGGGCTCCCTCAGGAGGTGGGGGGTTCCCCTCCCTGGAGGTCATTCCCCAGAGGCTGGATGTCCACTTGTTTTGTTTTGTTTTTGTTTTTGTTTTTGAATGGAGAGAGAAAGTGAGAGGTGAGGTCTTATTCAGCAAGGATAACTTATTTGTGTTTCTGCCTCCTATGGTTGTCATTGTCGTTCACTTGTTTTTCAGCCGTGTCCAACTCTCTGTGACCTCATTTGGGGTTTTCTTGGCAAAGATACTGGAGTGGTTTGCCACTGCCTTCTCCAGCTCATTTTACAGATGAGGAAACTGAGGTAAACAGGGTGAAGTGGCTTGCCCAGGGTCACACAGCTAGTAAGTGTCTGAGAAAATAACCTTTGAGATCCCTTCTGCTCTAAGTTTATGTGGTTTGGGTCCTCCCCCACCCTACTCCACCCCCTTCCAATTTTTTGCACCCTATTGCTTTACCCTGGGCAGCTAGGTGGTACAATGCTTAGAGTACCAGGCCTAGAGTGAAGAAAACTCATCTTCATGAGTTCAAATCCAGCCTCAGACACTTACTGGCAGTGTGACCCTGGGCAAGTCACTTAACCTTCTTTGCTCAGTTTCCTCATCTGTAAAATGAGCTAAAGAAGGAAAAGGCGAACCACTCCAGTATCTTTGCCAAGAAAACCCCAAATGGGACCATGAAGAGTCAGACACAACTGAAAAACAGCAATGACAACAACAAAATTGCTTTAGGGCCAACCACACACCCTGCTGCGATGCCCTGAAAAGAGAGCCGGATTTGGAGTCAAAGGACCTGGATTCAAATCCTGACTCTGCCAGTGTGACCCTGGACAAATCGCTTCACATTGCTGGGCCCCAATCTCGTCAGCCACAAAATGAAGAGGCTCAGTTAGAAGACGTCTAAGATTGCTTCCAGATCTAAATCTTTAATCTCATGATATAGAATAGAAAGTGCACTAGACTTGACTGAAACCAGGAGACTTGGCTTCGAATCCCAGTTTCCCTATTACTGAGCATCAGTGTTCTCATCTGTAAAATGGGAGTCATACTTGTTCTAACTACATATTCATAAGGTCGTAGACTCAGAGCTACAGGATACCTCCATTCTCAGCTAGTGCAACCCCTTCATTTTACAGAGGTGGAAACTGAGGCACAGAGACATGACCTTCACACAGCTAGGAAGTGGTAGATTCAGGATTTGAACCCAGGTTGTCCGACTCCTAAGCCAATGTTCTTTCCACTGCCCCAGACTCTCTCTAGGGTTGCTGTGAGGAAAATGCTTTACAAACCTTAAATCCCTCTATAAATGGGAAATAATAACTTTTTGTTGTTACTCTGACTCTTTGTAACCCTATTTTGGGTTTTCTTGGCAAAGATACTAGAGTGGTTCACCATTTTCTTCTCCAGCTCATTTTATAGATGAGGAAACTGAGGCAAACAGGGTGAAGTGACTTGTCCAGGGTCACACAGCTGGTAAGTATCTGAGGCTGGATTTGAACTCAGGAAGATGAGGATTCCTGACTTCAGGTACTCTATCCACTGTGCCACCTAGCTGCCCCAAATGATAACTAATTAATCATAAATATACCTGCTTTATCCAGATCGTGATTTCTTTGGTAGAGAGGACTCTTAGTGAGAAACTCCCTCTGCCCATGTAGGTCAGAAGCTTCCCTGCAGCCTCTCTTAGAAAACTGTCTGGGACACTGAGGGATAGGGGCTAGGTCAGGGTCTCGTAGCCTGTCTATGGCAGATACAGGTGTTTCTCTATTCACACTGTCAAACTGTCCTTCTAATATGAACATGCTGCAATTAACATAAAGAGCAGAGTAGCGTCAGGATTTGAACCTAGGTCCCCTGACTCCAGGTCTGACAACTCTCTGGATACTACTTCCATAATAGCACGGGAGATATTGGTTGGTAAATCTTACCTACCATTGAATGACTGCCTATTTTGCCAATGGGTAAGGATGACCTCGTCTGCCTGGCTTGAATCCTATTTCTTTCTCCTTTGAACCCATGGGCTTCCCCAGGGCCCCTAATCAGGTGCCCTAGGCCAGAGCAACATCACTATTTAGGGGAAAAAATTCCCAACACATTCCTCACCCTGCCCAGTTCGCTGGAGCCCATACCGTAGGGGGTGGTGGGCAGCACTGAAGGTTAAACATAGGAAGACTCAGGAAAGGTCCCCCATTAACCCCCAAGCCCTGGGACCCTTTCTTTTGTCCCTTCTCTGTGTAAGCTCCCTACCCCCCAGCCCCAGGGCCACAGCCTGAATTTAGGGAAGAGGGGTTGCAGGAAGAGAATGGGGCCAGCAGCTGCAGCAGGGCCCAAATCAAAGACAGCCCATGTGGGCCCCCTTTCATCTCCAGCTTCAAAGAGGTGCAAACAAACCCTGTCTTCTTGCCAAGCAACAGCGGCGGGGCTCACTCCACACCACCCCATCCCTCCCTCTTTTCCTTCTTCCCTCCCTCCCTCCCCTCCCTCTCTTTCTTTCCTGCCTGGCCCTGGCTCCGAGTGGGTCTGGAGCCCTGGGACAGGGCCTGGTGAAAAGGCCCACTGCTTCAGCACCCCCTTCCCTGCTCCTCACCGGGGGGCAGCAGGAGGTGCCCACACTGCCCCCCTGCCACACTGGCAGGTCCCTGCGCCCTCTCCATCTTCGGCTTGCCCCAGGGCAGCTATCAGAGGGAAGAAGGAGGTGGCTTGGTACAATGCAGATTGTCCTGGTTTTGATGCCTGAGGACCTGGGCTCAAATTCCCTGTTTAGCAAGTACCCAAAGCTGAATTTGAATTCAGGTCTTCCTGACTCTAGGCCTAGATCCAACGGGATCCTTTTCCCTCTTCAGCTACAGTTAGTCCCAGCACTTAGGACTAGCGCTGGTTCCTGTTTGGTCTCTCTGGGCATCTGGGCATCCTATTCCATCCTCTTAGAATGTGGGCATGAGCTAAGATGCATGGCAATATGAGACATGGTCCACGGTCCAGGGGCTCCAGGACCTCTCACTGGGTATGTTAAGCTCCTTGAGGACAGGAATTACTGTTTGATTTTTATCCTTGTATCCCCCAGTGCCTAGCACAGTGTCTGGCTTGAAGAATTGAATTGAATTGTAGAAGGAACTCTTTTTGAAATATGAGTTGAAATAGGTGGCCAATAACATCCCTTCCAGCTCTGTGAGTCTGTGATCCTGACCCCAAGGAGCTTACCATCTAGCTGAGAAGGTGAGGGACATCTAATCAAGCCACAACTATTTATTAAACACCAACTGTATACCAGCACTGTGCGAGATGCTGGGGATTCAAGTTCAAAGAATGAAATGATCTCTACTTGCAAAGAGTTTATGTTCCAACGAGGGAGACAAGTCAATATAAAAATATATACAGCATAAATATCAAGTTAATACCTGTGGATATATACAAAGTAGTTGAATACAAGGCAGTCTGGGAAAGGGGAACACCAGCAGTTGGGGGGACCAGTAAGGGCTTCATGCAGAAGACGGCATTTGCGTTTCCTCTTAAAAGGAGAAAAGCATTCTGTGAGTTGAAGGTAAGGAGGGAGGGCATTCCAGGCATGGGGAATGGCCTATGCAAAGGCATGGAGGAGGTAAGAGATGGAATGACCCGCCTTGGGGAACAGGGAGGCTAGTTTGGCTGGAGCATAGAGTATGATTCTCTCTTGACAAGGTTTAGGCATGGGTCCCCCCTTTATCAGTGCAGACTATAATTCTGGAATGATGGCCATGTAGTGCAAAGGTTAGAGCCCTCATAGTACCTGGCTGGGCTGGATCTCAGACAATAGACCCTTACTCCATTACTGGGCCCTTGTTCAAAGCTGGGGTGCGTGTTGGATTAGAAGCATAGATTTAGAGCTAGAACAGATCTTAGAGACCCCCACCCTCTTCATTTTTACAAATAAGGAAACAGAGAACCAGGCTGGAAAATTCAGGACCTCCCCCCAATTCCAGGCAGGGAGAGGGATGGAGAGAGGAAAGGAAAGCACAAGTCTAGGGGGTCATCCTTCCCCCCTCCCATGCCGTCCCCTGCCCCCCCCTCCCCGAGAGCAGTCAAGGTAGATCCTGGCTGGTGGTGGATGGAGGAGGCATTGGAACCTGGTCTCTGGATCCCCTTCTCCAGGACAGTAGCAGGAAACAGGAAGATTAGAACCAAATGACAGATGGAGAGAATCCAGATGTGACCCTGGGGTGAGAGGGTCCGTAAGCTCAGAGATGTTTTCCTTCTGTCTTACCCACCAGGGGAAGGTCTTGGGGGAGGGCGTGGGGGTGGTAGCAGCTGGTTCCCAGCCTCCCCCAGAGGCTGCAGCACGATGGGCTTTGCGGTTCAGCTTCAGAGGGGTAATTGAAGCCAAACAGGGGTGGCAATTTGCATAACCATTCCCATGATGCCTTGCAGTCCTAGAGGAGTTCCTGGGGTTGGAGAGAGAGAGGATGGACCATGGCGTGGACAATTACCCCTGAGCAATGAACGCCCAGCAAGCTAAATGAATGCTGTGTGTTCTTCCTGAAAGTTTAGAGGGCTTAGATGTTGTATGAGTCATTCAGTCAGTCAATAGACATTTATTAAGCACCAACTGTGTGCCAGATACTAGAGATACAAAAAGAGGCAAAAGGCAGTCCCTGCCCTCAAGGAGCTCACAGTCTAATGCAGGAGACAATGAGCAAACAAATATGTATAAACAGGCACTAGGCAGGATAAACAGGAAATACTTAAGAGAGGGAAGGAAATAATTGAAAAAGTACATGCATTATCCCATGGGGCCTTCCTGGGGTCTGGGAAGATCCCATGATTAGACACATTTGATTTAGCATGACCTGGTAGGAGGCAGGGGCAGCTAGGTGGTGCCATAGTGCACAGAGCGCCAGGCCTGGAGTCAGGAAGACTCGTCTTTGTGAGTTCAAATCCAACCTCAGACACTTTGTAGCTGTGTGACCCTGGGCAAGTCACTTAACCCTGCTTGCCTCAGTTTCCTCATCTGTAAAATGAGCTGGAGAAGGAAATGGCAAACCACTCCAGTATCTGCCAAGAAAACCCCAAATGAGGTCACAAAGAGTCAGACGTGATTGAAAAAATGACTGAACTGATTGATAGAAGGCAGGGGGTACAGTAACCCTACAGCTACATTGGAAAAACATGGATTTAGACCTGGAAGGGAACTAAGAGTCCATTGAGACCAACCCTCTCATTTTACAGATGAAGAAACTGAGGCACAGAGAGGATGAACAATTTGTCCAACGTCACATAGATATGGAGGCATACAGCTAGGGCTCTAACCCAAGTTCTTTGACTTCTAATTTGGTGTTTAGCAGGCTTTGTAGAGAATACTTGGCCAGTAGCCAAGTGTAGGTTCTCAGACAGCCCCTTCCTTCTCCCACATCTTCCTAGGACGTTGAAGAAGAGGGAGAGGTTGCTATTGTGCTCTGGACCAGGTGTGGAAGAAAGGCTGGTCAGAGCAGTGAGGACATGTGGCGGGCAGGGGGACCAGTGGGAAGAGAGCATCTCGAGGCCTGGACGTCCCCTCTCTCGGGCTCTCTCTGAACACTGGCTTCCTCTCCTGCCTCAGTCCCTCCCCACGACCAAATGCTCATAATTGGAACACAAAGGAATTTCAGGCACTCTGGGACCCCCGTCCTCTGAGTCCCTGAAAACATGCTATGATTAATTAAAGACTTTGGATTCGGAGGGGCCTGTGACTGCTGCTGCCTCGGCTGGGGCCTCAGACTTGTGACTCTCCCGTTACCTCTTCTTGCTAAATTTTTCAGTGTTTTTAACATCAGACTGATGTTACGTATAATTACCGACTTTGCACCCAAATTATATTTGACATGGCTTGTGTGGGAAATTAGACCATTTCAGACACTACAAATTCACCTGGGAAGTCAAGGCAGGCAAACCGCAGCAGTGCAGAGTGGAAGTAATTTGAATATTACATGCACCCTCGTGAAAACGCCAAAATCATTTAAACCACAAGAATAAATTTTTTTTGTTCCCCCCCCTCAATTTTCCACCTGTGCTGGAGGGACTAGATCTGAGGCCCTGTCTCATCACAGCCTTCCAGGGGCTTCGCGCTGTGACAGAGAACAGATGGACTTTTCTTTTCCTGGGGGCCTGGGGCAATGGCGGAGGCCGCAGGAGAGGCAACCTTGGTGTGGCAGGGAGCTTCTGGAGATCACAGCGCCGTACGTTTGGAGCTGGGAGACGTCTCAGAAGCTCATTTTGTAGGTGAGAGGGCTGAAGACTTGAGGATGTGAAATGACTGGTCCAGAATCACACAGCCATATGTGTCCAAGGTGGGACTTGAACCCAGAACTTCCCAGCTCCACAGCCAGCTCTGAATCCACTAAACTGCCCTAAATGTATGCAAAGTAAATACCCAGTGATAGTAACTGTTGTCATGGGAATGCCTGTTTCAGGTTGCCATGATGGTGGGTGCCCTTCTCCGAAAGCTGCTGACATCAGTGGGTATGGGAGAATTCCTGCCCTGCTATTGGGGCCTCAGGCGGGCTGGGCATGGCCTTCAGACCCCCTGACCCCACTTAGGATGCTGAGGTTTCACCAGCACTGCATGGACCAAGTAGAGGGCTGGACATCACAGAGTCATCAACTCATTATCATGCCTCAGCAGCCCCTGGGATCACATGGCCAGAAATAGAATATAAGCCTCTTGAGGGCAGGGAACTTTTTGGTTTTTGGTTTTTGTCTTTACGTTCTCAGCTTCTAGTACGGTGCCCGCCTGGTGCAGGATAGGAGCTTATGGTCTGTTGAATTAAATCCAACGGTTTCTTCGAAAGAAGAATATAAATCCTTTGAGATCAGGGCTTGTTTCATTTTTTTACATTATGACCCCATTGCCCAATGCAGTGCCTGGCACACAGTAGGCACACTATTGGGTTGGGCAGGATTCATGGCACCCTACCCCCCAACTTCTACCCCTAGTGACCACTTTGAACAAGTTAAGCCCCAAAGTGGATTCTCTTGGCCCTAAATTAAAACTGGTTCTTGGGTCCGATACTCCACGTCTTTACCAGCTCTGTTTCATATGGTACTGTGCAGAGGCAATCTAATCAAAGCTCTATTTGGGGCCAACAGTATCTAGAAAACTGTCTATATGGAGCCGACCAGATGGATCAAAGCTGGCCCTTGGCACTGGAGGCACCACTAGAGAGGCCTCATAAGAGAGTTGTCCATCACTCCCCGTTTCCTTAGCTCCTGAGACTCTCTGTCCTGGCATTGACATTTTAAGTTCTAAGATTCCTCTAGCTCCGACAGTTCATCTTCTAAGGCTCCTCCCAGCTCTGACATCCTGTGTTCTAGAGCCCTCCCAGCTCTGACATCCTGTGTTCTAGGGCCCTCCCAGCTCTGACATCCTGTGTTCTAAGGACCCTCCCAGCTTTAGCATCCTATGTTCTCAGGGTCCTCTTTGCTCTAACATTCTGGGCTCTCCCCTGTTCCTCCCAGAGCTCTACCCCAGTGCTGGCCCTGCCAACTCATCCCTCAGCCCAGCCAGGGCAGGGAAAGTCAGGGAAAGCAAAGAGAGAAAGAGCTAAATGTGAGAAACCTCCTTCTTTCTTTTTCTCTTTCCTTTCTGCTTTCTGATCATTGATTTGTTTAATGTTAACCCAGCGTCTGCTGCAAAGGAAGAGAGATTCAGAGCTTTTTCAAGGTTTTCCTGCCCATGGCGTGACCGCACAGGCCACCCACCGGCTGGCGATAATGTAGGGAGGTCCCACCTGCTGCCTCTGGGAGCCCACTCCCCTGGCCTGCAGTGGGGCTCCGGAGTGCTGCCGGCCTCCCTCCTCCTGTGGTTTAGGGCAGGGCCTGGGAGCAGCCCCAGCCGTGGTTAGATTGCAGTCATTAGCATGGGAGGGCTGAGGCTGGAAAGTGAGCTGGAGACACAATTAGCTCCTCACAGCCTGGGCGAGCAGGGGCAGACGCCAGACGGGAGAGGGTTTCAGAGAACTGTGTGCCCGGATCATGAGGGAACTCCCTGCTCCTCCCGCATCCCCCTCCAGCTTGGTGCTTCTAAAACCTCCCAGGGGCCTCCGGGCAGCAGCGATAATGGGGCCGGGCATCTCTGCTGCCTCGCTTCTAAGGCAGGGGGCCTTCCTGTGGTTGGGAACTAGACACCCTTTGGGGGGGAGTTTACGAGGCACACAAACCACGATCTAGGGGCTGGCAAGTATGACTCCGAGACCCTCAGAATCATGGAATGCTAGGCCTGGGAGGAGCCTTAGAACACAGAATGTCAGAGTTGGGAGGGCTCTTAGAACACAGACTGTCAGAGCCGGGAGGGCCCTTAGAACCCAGAATGTCAGAGCTGGGGGGACCTGAGTTGCTCTCAAGCATTTACTAGTTGTGTGTTCCTGGGCAAGTCACTTAACCCTGTTTGCCTCAGTTTCCTCATTCTTTATCTGTAAAACGAGCTGGAGAAGGGAATGGCAAACCACTCCAATACCTCTTAGAACATGTCGGAGGTAGGAGAGGCCTGGGAAGAGAGAATTTCAGAGGTAGAAGGTGCTTAAAATAGATGACCAGAACTGGAAAGGACCCTTGAACATAGAATGGTATAGCTAGAAAGGACCTTAGAATGTAGAAAGTCAGCACTGGAAGGAACCTTAGAACACAGAACATCAGAGCTAGCAGAGGTCTTGATGTTGGTACCTAGAATGTCAGAATTGGGAGGGCCCTTAAAGTAGAATGATGGAGTTGGGAAAGCCTCGGCATATACAATGTCACCACCAGAGAAAGCCTGAGAACAAAGGCTTTAGAGCTGTGAGGGACCTTCCTTAGAATACGGAACATCAGAGCTAGAGTAGATCTTAGAACAGTGTCAGAGCTGGGAAGGGGGCCTTAGCACAAAGAACATCAGAGCTGGGAGTGAATTCAGAAATGAGAATACGCAGAGCTGGAAAGGACCCTGGAAAACTTCCAGCCTAAATTTGCCCTCCTCTACACCCTCCTCCTCACCCTCCATCCCCTACCCCCATCATATCGAGGAAGAACCTGAAGCCTGGAACCTGAAACACACTTGAAAAATGTCCTTAAATAGAACACCAAGTGTGTCACAGGGTCCCATTCTTCAAACACGTTTCCAGCAGCCAACGTCAGGACAGAATGGAGTGATCAAGCTGGTTTCTGAAGTTGCATTTCCAGCATCTGAGCATTACAGGCAGCCCAGCGGTCCTGGGGTTCAGCCAGCTTCTCCTCAGAGCTCGTAGTCTGCTGCCATCCAGATGTGGCCGGGCTATCTTGCACAGGTGGTTCTGGGGGTGTCTCTGGGAGCGGGTGCTGGGGGTCATTCTTTGTTTTAGCTCCCCAGAGAAGGGTGCCTGGTAGACTGTCACCTTGCCTTAACTGTAGACTGTAACCTTAACCTTTAACACTGTCAAATCCCTACCTATGCTCACGTGACAGAGAGAGCTTGACGGACTGGTACCCATGGGGGGAAAAACAACCCAACAGCTTCTAATCGGCTGTGGAGTTGGAAGAACCGAAGGCTCCAGAGTTGTTAAGTGAAAACTGAGTGTGTATACAAATGTGGGTGGTTTGTCCTGTGACACTCTTTTTCTATTTTCATCTGCAAGTAGGCAGGGCTACTTTGAGCTGCATCCCTGAGGACCAGATCAGGGAAGGACAACTGCCATACATCCCTGAGTTTGAATCTAGTTTCCGGTACTAGGTGTGTGACCTTGGGCAAGTCACTTAACCTGTTTGCCTCAGTTTCCATAACTCTAAAATGGGGATAACCTACCTCACAGGGTTGTTGTGAGGCTCAAATGAAATAATATTTATAAAGTACTTAGCATAGTTTATTTTTTTGTTTTTTGTTTTTTGTTTTTGTTAGGGCAGCTAGGTGGCACAGTGAATAGAGCACTAGCCCTGTAGTCAGGAGGACCTGAGTTGCCCTCAAGCATTTATTAGCTGTGTGACCCTGGGCAAGTCACTTAACCCTGTTTGCCTCAGTTTCCTCATTCCTCATCTGTAAAATGAGCTGGAAAAGGAAATGGCAAACCACTCCAGTATCTCTGCCAAGAAAATTCCAAACAGGGTCACAAAGAGTTGGAAATGACTGAAAAATGACTGATCAGCCACAATAGCCTAGGACCTGACACATATATACTTGGCACCTAGTACCTGGTGCTATATAAATGCTAGTTAAAATAACAGTAAAAAGTAAAGTGCAACCTAAAAGTGCTAGATAAATGTCATTATTATTATCACCCTCATCATCATCATCATTATTGAATAAATGAGTGAAAATATCTCTGACCCACTATATCTAGCTGGCCCTAGACATACCAAGCTTCCCATTCTATCCAGCTTTGCCACCCAGTCCAAACTGCCATCTGGCCTAACCCCGGGTGTATATACCCGAGTCTTCTCTTTCCACTGCCTTGTCTAGGCACAATAATTAAATCAACATCACCATCGCTTTTGGATAGAGCATGTCAGTTGACTGCCCTATGAATCACGGATCATAGATCTCGAGGTATGAGGGGGCTTAGAGGCCATCTGATCTAACCCCCCTCAAATTACAGATGAGGAAACTGAGGCCCAGGGAGGCTAAGTAACTTTTTCAAGAGTATTCATGTACAGTCATCCATTCTACATTGTCACGGTTTCAATATATCGCAGGTCAGCATAAGAAATTAAATGAGAATTTTGGGGGAGTTTTGCAGAAGCCACAGACGACGCAGAGCCTATGACCAAACACTTAAACCCAAATTTTACAATAAAGTACTGTAAACAGCCCATAAAAGAAAAAGAAAAAAATCCAACTTCTCTGGCACAAAGGGAGAGCCAAAAAATTTTCCAGCTCGTGAGGGTGCCACATCCATTAGAATCCAAGTCTCCTCTCTCGGGAACCAGTGCTCTTTCCAGGGTACCATGTTGTTTCCTCCAAATGGAATATAAGCACCTGGAGGGCAGGGACTGTCTCTCACCTTTGCCTTTGTATTCCTAGTGCTTGTTACAATGCCTAACCTAGTAAACCCTCCATTTGCTCTTGTGCATTATTGCTCTTTATGCTGGACATCCTCCAAGATGGTGGCAAACACATTTGGCAAACCTACATCTCCCTACTTTATGCCTCATTTGTTATTTATCAGAAAGTCATGGAGCAAGGTTAACACCGTGGTTACGTCTTTCAATAAATCTCATATGATTCTGACCTGGGTATGGGAGATGCCTTATTGGAAGAAAATCTTCAAGTTGGCATTTTGCTTAACTGATTCCTGTGTCTTTGTTTACAGGCGACAGATATATATTAAACACCTCGTAAGGTCCAAGCTCTGGTCTTCATAGCCCTCAAACAATAAACACCATGACATCTTGTATTTCCCATGCCTTTCAGTACACTGTGGGGCTACTGGAGACAGACAGACAGACAGACAGACAGACAGACAGACAGATAGATAGATAGATATAGATATGTTCTGCTATAGAACACCATTGCAGAAGCCTTCTTCCCTTCTCTCACTCATCAAGAATACCCTCAGTGAGTGTATTTTTTAGAGATGGAAAGGTAGATACAATGGTTGCTCAAAGGGGAGTGGAGAGGCTCATGATGGGCTTGTGCTTTTGTACCGATGGTTCCCTCATGCTGGAATTCACTCCCTCTTTACCTCTATGTGCCTAGGACATAGTAGATGCTGAATATTCCCTTCTCTTACCTCTGCCTCTTAGAACTCCTGGATTTCTTCAAAGCTCAGCTCAAGAACTACCTTCAGCAGACAACTTTCTTGAGGCTCTTCCATTGTTAGTTGTGATAGGAAGGTGCCTAGTTTTCCCTAAGGCCATGACATATAGGCTAGTCTAGTTTTTCCTTAAAAGGTCTTAAAAGCACCTCTGACACCTAAATGACCCAGAGGACTAAGGCTTGGATCATTGAGGTAGTTTCCTGGAGTCCTAAATACAAAAGTCAGCAGGAGGAGTCAGGAGGGGTCTGGCCCCATGGCCAATATGGTGGCAGGAAAGCCAGGCCCACCTGAATCAATGCAGCATCCTCTCCAGGCTACGGCTAGGTTAACCTCCTATTATTCCCTGTCAGATAGGCTAAAATTGTCTTATTTTATTCCATTCCTGAGCCTGGCCATGGGACTGGCCAGAGTCAGTCCTATTTTATGACATTAGTGCTCTCTCCCTTTTTAGATTACTCTGTATTTATCTATCTGTGTGCATATTGAGTCCCTCATTAGATTGTAAGCTCCTTGAGGGCAGGCACTGTCTCATTTCTGTCTTTCATCCCCAGCCCCCAACACAATGTTTAATAACACAAGGTGTTTAATAAATGTTGGTTGAATTGAATGAAGACATATGTGGGGAGAAACAAGCATGGGAATGATGTTAAGAGATGTATGAATTAGAAAGGAAGCCTGTTAATGAGAACAAGGGATAACCAGTAGAATAGATAGCTCATGTGCATAACTGATATGTAGAGAATGGGAAGAGAATTTGAGCACCTCCTTACCCTCCAGTCAGTCAATAAGCCTTTATTGAGCACCCACTATGTGCTAAATACTGGAGAGACAAAGAAAGGTGAAAAACAGTCCCTGATCTCAAGAGGTTCACAGTCTAATTGGGTAGGTAACATGCGACACCTCTGTACTAGTAAGCTGTATACAGGTATATAACCAACAGAGGAACAACATTAACATTGAGGGGGATCAGGAAAGGCTGGTACTTTATTTGGAACTAGAAGGAAGTCAGGGAATCCGGGAGGTGGAGATTAGGAATCCAGGGTGTGAAAAAATCCGGTAGCTAGAGGGGATAGCATGGAGGAGAACATTTTGGTGAAGACCAGTGGAGGCAGGAACACATATGATATTGTCATCAGATGTTTGTGGCCACCTGGAAAGTCAAAGGAAATCAGTGTGGAATTTGGGAAATAGATCAGAAGCCTGGCACAGAGACATAATATAATAGGGTCTTTATTAGCCAGACAAAATTTGAGAGTTGGCAGGGGCCCCAGCAGTCTTCTCGTCCAACCCCTCCATGAATAGAATCTCCACCATCACATACCCAATAAGTGATCGTCCAGCCTTGCTTGCAGACTTCTAAAGAGGGAGAGTACACCACCTCTCCAGGCTGCCCATTTCAGTTTTGGACAGTTCCAGTTTTCGGAAGTTTTTCCTGACATGGAGCTTAAATTAGTTTCTTGGCAACTTCCATGAATCGCTTTGGGACTCAAGGTCCTCCACCATCCTGGCTGCCCTCTTCTGGACACTCTACAGATTGTCAATGTCTTTCTTAAATGGTGGTACCCAGAAGTGAACACTATGCTCCAAATAAGGACTGATAAGGGCAGAGGACAGTGGGGTTATTACTTCCCTGTTCCTAGAAGCTTTGCTTCTCTTAATGCAGCTAATTGCATTAGCCTTTTTGGAGCTCTCTGCCAAGAACAGAGCAACTTATAATTTCTTGACTAGACTTTAGGATAATCTCATTCTTCAAAAGTGGAGCAACCAATCAGGGCAAATTCTGTTATGGGTCTGATTTTCACCAATAAGAACTGGTTGCTGTAATATGAATGGGGAGCAACCACTCCACCTTAGAATTTATGATGGAAGAGAGGAAGGCTGGGAATCATCTGATACACATCTTAAATTGGGGGCAGGGAAGCATATTTCAAAGGATTCAGAGAAAGGAGATCCCATGGACTAAAATTATACAGGGGAAGTCAACTCAAGAAGAATGAGAAGCTTTAAAGAATAAAGTTCTGAAGGCTCAAAGAGAAATTGATTTAATCAAATGGAAAAAAGGTAGTCCATGTGACTATTGTAGATGCATAGAAAGCTCCCCAACCAATGTAGATTTTTAAAAGACATAAACAGAGGATGTAAGCAAGAACAGATAATGGAGGAGGAGTACAAAAGTATGTCAGGACCCCGTGAGAATAGTGTTATAGGTACTAAAGCTCAGAATGAATTGACTTTGGGAAGAAAGCTAATAATAAAATGGGAGTTTGTCTATTTTTAAAAAGCATATTGGGGAGGAAGATCAAAGAAGATATTGGATTGTTGCTCAGGGTAGATGGAAGAGTGATAACTGATGATAGAGAAAAGGACAGCTGCTCAACTCTTAATTTTGCTTTTTTTTTTTTTTGGCAAAGGATCTTTGTCCTAGAAAGCATATAACAGTAGCTAATAGGACATCTCTAACCAAGAAAAGTAAGGATAGTAATAGGGCATCTAGCCACTCTTGATGAGTTCAAGTCATGTGTGACTAGGATACCAAAGACCTTGGTACATACTATCGCTGGGGCACTGTTGGTCATCTTTGAAAGATCACAGGGAACTAGAGAGGTACCACAGGATTAGAAAAGGGCAAATGCCCCCAGTTTCCAATGAAGAGAAGAGAATGCAATCAACAGACTAGAGGCCAGTGAGCTTTCTTGCAAAAATTATAGAATGTTTTATTAGAGGGATGGCTGGTAAACATTTAGAAAGGGAAGCAGTGATCACAAAAAGCCAGCAAGGCTTCATCAAGAATTGGTCGTGGCAGACTAACCTTTTTTTTTTTTGACAAGATTGCTAAATTGGTACATCAGGAAATGCCATAGACATAGTTTACCAAGTATTTGACATCTCTCATGCTATTCTTATTGAAAACATGTGGGCTGAATGAGAGAACAGTTAAGCAGATCCAGAACTGGCTGAATTGCAGCTCCCAAAGAGAGAGGGCTAACATACCAGATAACGTAATCAAGATGTATAAAGATCTTGAGAGGCTAGAATATTGAGCAGAATCACTTAAGATGAAATTGAATGTCATCTTCCTGAGTTCAAATCCAACCTCAAATACTAGCTGTGTGACCCTGGGCAAGTCACTTAACCCTGTTTGTCTCAGTTTCCTCATCTGTCAAATGAGCTAGAGAAGGAAATGGCAAACCACTCTAGTATTTCTGCCAAGAAAATCCCAAGTGGGGTCATGAAGTGGGGTACATGACTGAAAATGACTGAACAACAACAACAAATATCATTTGATTTGCATATTCTTATCCTGATTAAATAAGTTTTAAAAAAGGAAATTGAATGGGGATAAATGTAAAGTCTTACACTTAAGTTCAAAAAGTCAGCTTCACCAGGATTAGATAGCAGAGACTAGAAAACAGTTCATCAAAAAATGACCTCAGAGTTTTAGTAGACTGCAAGGTCAATGAGGCAACCAAGGAAGTCAGTGTGATCTTTCACTGCATTAAGATAATCATACATCCAGGACTCAGGAGGTGATATACTTTGGTCAGACCAAATCTAGAATATTTTGTTCAGTTCTTGGCCCCACATTTTAGGAAGGATTTTGATGCTCTATAGAGCATGTAGAGGAGGGTAAACCAGGTGGTGAAGGACTTTGAATTCATGCCACGAGAAGATTAGTTAAAGGAACTGGTCAGCCTGGTTAGGATGGTTAGCCTGGAGGTAAGAAGACTTTGGGGGGAAGATGTAAATAGATAAATTTAAATTTCATATCAGGACAATTTTTATAACAAGCATAACTATCCATGAGTGGAATGTACTGATTCAGGAGGCAGTGGGGTTTCTCCCCACTAGAGATCTTCACACAAAGTTTGGATGACCATGTGCCATGTACTCTTATGCATGGGTTTTTATTGAGTATTAGTGGGCATTCTTTTTTTTTCTTTTTTCATTTTTATTCTTTTATTTTTAAATTTTTATGTATTTACTTTTAGTTTTCAACATTCTTTTCCATAAGATTTTGCATTCCAAATTTTCTCCCCATCTGTCCCTTACCCCTACCCCAAGGTGGCATGCAATTTGATATAGGTTCTACATATACATTCATATTAAACTTATTTTCACATTAGTCATGTTAAATAGAACCAAAGGGAGAAACTAAGAGAAAGAAGAAACAAACAAAAAAAGAAAAAAAAAGGAGAGAGAGCAAATAATATGCTTTGATCTGCACTCAAACTCCATAGTTCTTTTTCTGGATGTAGATAGCATTTTCTATCATGAGTCTTTTGGAGTTGTCTTAGATCATTGCATTGCTAAGAAGAGATAAAACTATCAAAGTTAGTCATTGCACAATGCGCTGTTACTATGTACAATGTTCTAGTTCTGCTCACTTCACTCAGCATCAGACCATACAAGTCTTTTTTTTTTCATACAAGTCTTTGCAGATTTTTCTGAAGTCTGCCTGCTCATCATTTCTTATAGAACAACAGTATTCCATTACATTCACATATTAGTGGGGATTCTTATTCTAGATCTGAATGCCTTTCATCTCTGAGATTGTATGATTTCGTGAATCTATGAAGTTTTTTTTTAATTAGATCAAGTTGAAATCTGATTTTCCATGACATCTATCTGATTGCTTCTGGTTCTTCCTTATGGGGTCAAGCAGATCTAATCTCTCTTCCATAGGACAGCCTTTCAAATATCTAAAGAGCATGATCGTGTTTCCTAGAAGTCTGTGTTTACCCAGCACAAGTAGCCTTTGCCTTTTTGACCCATCTTCATATGGCATGATGCCTTGTTCTTTCATCCTGATTGACCTCCTCTAGAAGCACTTGTTTCCAATGTCTTCCCAAAGACAGAACTGAACACAATACTCTAAATTTTGTTTGTTTATTTTTTGGTGAGGCAATGGGTTTAAGTGACTTGCTCAGGGTCACACAGCTAGTAAGTGTCAAGTGTCTGAGGTCAGATTTAAACTCAGGTCCTCCTGACTCTAAGGCAGGAGCTCTATCCACTGCACCACCTAGCTGCCCCAGTCTAGATGTATTTATACTACAACAAAACACAGGGGCACAATCAGAGCTTGCCTTCTGTATATCTATGAATAGAACCTAAGACTATGTTAGCTTTCTTGGTGTCCAGGTCACCGGGCTGACTCATCTTGAGTCGGCACTTCCTCAAACTCCCAACTCTTGTTTAATTACAACTTCCCCATCCTGTTCTTGTGCTCTTGATTATTTGGACCCATCTAGGACTTTACATTTATTTCTACCAAATTTCAACTTACTAGATTCTGTCTTGTCAAGATCTTTTCAGATTCTGAATCTGGCATTCAATACATTAGCTATTTTGCCTAGCCACAAATTGGATAAGTTATGCTATCTATACTTTTATACAGGTCATTTATAAAAAATATCAAAAGTCCAGGGTGTTCCACCAGAGACCTCTTCCATGATGCAATCAATCCATCATCAGCATGGTTGACTTATTGCTTTCTCATCCTATTTCTGTAGTCCTTAGGTCTTTCACATAGTCTTCATCGGTCCCACTTAGAGATCTATAGCTGCCTGTCCTATGTTCTCAAAGAGTAGGGACTTCTATCCTTCTTCCACATTCCCACAAATTGCCCAGTACAAGGGTCTTTGCCTACAGGACACTCTACGCATTCTACAGCATGACTGCCCATACCTTTCACAGCCTCTGTCCACACAAGGTAAATGCATCCTGCATGAGCTCTAATACCAGTGTAGCCAAAGGAGATCATGCCTCTCTCTGTCTCTCTGTCTCTCTCTCTGTCTCTGTCTCTGTCTCTCTCTCTTTCTCTCTGTCTCTGTCTCTCTCTCTCTTTCTCTCTGTCTCTCTCTCTCTCTGTCTCATCTGTCTCTCTCTCTGTCTGTCTCTCTCTGTCTCTCTCTGCCTCCACCCCCTCCCCACAGTTAGGAGCCATGCTAGAATCCCCATCTCCTTCCTGCTCCTAACGCCATCCCTAACCCTCCAGAAGGAAGGGAGGGAGGGCTTGAGCTTTATTTACAGGTCTGTCAGTGTGGCTAAGGCAGGCAGCTGCTGAGTAATCCCCACTGTGCCAGGGAGCAGGCAGCAGAGAGGTGTGTGAACGATGTTTTCCAGCCAGTAACTCTCCCCAGTGTGTGCACTGTGATGATTGGGTGGTAATTACAGTCCCTGTCACTGCTCTACCCACCCACATGTGGGCAGAGCCCTGCTCCCTATATTCTGTACATGACACACACACACACACACACACACACACACACACACACACAATAGTGCCCTCTCCTTTCTCGGGCTCTTCTTGTTTATAATCATCAGCTGGAAGGAAGCTTAGATAATCTAAGGGTATCTGATCCAGATCCCTGACAGCAATGAAATATGGCCTTATACCCATCTTACAGATGGCAACTGAGGCCAAAAAGATTATATAAATTGCTTAGCCAGCAAGTGGCAAATTGTCTGACCTTCACTAGGGGGAAACAAATGGAAAGCCTGGCATATAATAAGCACCTAATAAATGCTTTTTTATTCACTCATTTATTCTCCACCCACCTCCTAGATGCCATAGGAACATTAATCTTAAGGCATAGGTCTGACTGTGCATCTCTCCCCTTCTTAAGAAACTCCAGCATCTCCCTGATGCCTCTGCAGTCCAGCACACACTCCTCCATTGTGCATTTAGAGTCCTTCCCAGCGTAGCTCACAACCCTCTTCCAGACTGCATGTTACTTTCCCTTCCGCATTGGAGGATCCGGGCAAACTGTCCTACTTCCTTATGCATGGCATTCCATTTTCTCATCTTCATGCCTTTGCATGACTGTCCCGCAGGCCCTCCCCAACCTGGAATGCCCTCCTTTGTCTCAGAATCCCTCACTTCTTTCAAAGCACACTTCTCCCCTACAGGGAGAAGGTCTTTCCTCATTCCCACCCCTCAGTTATTAGTGCTCTCCTGGCCCTGAAATTATACTGCATTTATTTTCTATATGTATCATCTATTTACTTATAATAATAACTCCTAGCATCTGGAAGGTGTTTTAAGATTTTCAAAGTGCTTTACCTGTGATATCTCATTTGATATTTATCTGTGCTCATGCCATTTCCACCTCAGGGGTTCTTAGCCTGGGTCTATGAGCTTTTTTAAAATATATATTTCCATATGTTGAATATATAATAAATAAATATCTGATAAATTTAAATTTAATAAACACTATAACTATTTCAATATAATTGGTTTCCTCGGTAATCCTCTGTATTTTATCTTATTCATTTAAAAGCACGATTCTGAGAAGAGCTCCTTAAGCGTGACCAGACTGTTAAAGGGGCCCAGGACGCACAGAAAAGAGTAAGAACCTCTGCTTCTTGAGGGTAGGATGGTTTGTTTGGTTTACTCTTGTCATTGTATCCTAAGTACCTAGCAAGGTGCCTATTGCTAGGAGGTACTGAAGAAATACACGTTGAATTGATTTGAACTGAATTAAGGATTCACTGGCATCTGCACTGAGTCAGCCTCCTCCATGATTAGGCCAGCAGCCTCAGTACCCCATGGGAGGCATCACTGTTCTGCTTTTGTTCTGCGTCTGTTCTGCTTTTGCCCTGCACCAGTCCCCATGAGTCTGCCCAGATTCTTCCAAGTGCTTAACGTTCATCATTTCTTATAGCACAATGCTATTCTATTACATTCCCATACCACAATTTGTTCAGCCATTGTCCAATCCTGGTCACCATACTTTCCTCATGGCCCTTACAGACAACCTACTCAAACTCTTTTGTCCTCAGTATTCATGGAGGTCATAGATTTAAAACTGGAAGTGACCTTAGCAACCATCTGGTTGGGACCTTTCATTTTACAGTGAATTTAAGTGATTTGATGAAGATCACATGGACATTCAATTCAATCCAACACTTTTTTTTTAAACACTACTATGCACCAGGAACTGGGGATTCAAAGAAGAAAAGAAATGTAAAATTGCTTCTGCCCTCAAGGAATTTACATTCTATGAGGAGAGGGGAATACTATATATAAAACACAGATTTGTAAATAGTGAGTAATTGTAAGAGGTGGCAATCACTAGGAGGGAGCAAGGAAGCCGATATAGGAAGTTTGTGTTTGGAAGGAAGTTAGGTGTTTTAAGAGGGAGAGGTGAGGAGGGAATGCACACTAAGCAGGGGGCCAACTTGTACAAAGGTTCGGAGGCGGGAAAGTTATCAGGGGAGCTTGGCCAAAATGGAGGTACATGGAGGGGAGCCGTGTGAAATAAGACTTATTAGAGTGTTGGCTCCCAATCCAGCATTATTCCCATTAAGCCGGCATCCTACCTCTGCCCACAGGGAGGAGTGTGGGCACCAGCTTCTCACCTGGACGTCCAGGTCAGCTCCCCTAGCTTCCCTTTCATTTCTTTCTTTAATTCTCTTCCTCTTTCCCCCAATCCAATCCAGTTTGGGTGGCATCCGTCACCAGTCTGGCTTCAGAGGTGTGCCCATCCCAATCCTGGAGGTCGGAGCCCAAGGACCCAGGGGAGGGTACCTCCACCTCCTGCTCCCAAATGGCTTCCCTTCTTAGCACCAGGTGGCACCAGGCACCCTCTGTGCCATGCTGGCTACCCCAGGAAGGGTGAGGGGGTGGGAGAGGGCAGAGGCTCCTAAATCTACACGTGGTTAAGAAATGTTCACAGATCAGGGTCTGGGAGGCTGATTTCTGGTATGCTCCCAAATCCTTTGGCCCCCTATCCCCGAGCCTCCCTGTCCCTACCACCAAACTGAAAGGTGGGGTGGGGTACAGAGTTAGGAAGGATAAGAGGGAGGGGTCATAGTCTGGTCTCTGTCCTAGCACTGGGTACCACAACGTGTGCCCCCTTTAGCCTAGTCGTAGACTTCTGTCCTCCCTCTTCCCCACAGGTGGCTTACCCATTGGCAGAGTGGATGGCTGCCTACCATTCAGGAAAAACCCATTCCCCCAACCTCCCAGTATACTCCCTCCACTTGGTCACCGATTTCTTTCATTGTTCTCCCAGAACATAGCCTTTCATCCAGGATGAGAACTGGGTCTCAAAATCCAGATAACCCTTAGAGAGGACTCCCAATGGTTAGAATTCATACTCAAGTGTAAATGATTAACTCCTAAAAGTGAGAGGATGAGAGAGAGGGAAGAGAGGAAAGGGTAGAGATAATTAGGGTTTTAAGAGCCTGAAGGAGGAAAGGGGAACCTGAATCCTTTTCCTCTCTTTCCTTTTTCCTCCTTCACAGCTGGAGCCTCTCTCATAATCTGAGGTCTACTCCACTCCCTCAGGGAAGGAGAACTATCTCAGTTTCAATCTTAGCCAATCAGTCAAGAAGCATCCAGAAGGGACAGGAGACTCAATAGGTGCAAAAATTGGCTTGGAAGGACCAAGCAAAAACACAGTCCCTGCCCTCAAGGAGCTTACATTCTAATACTGGGGCAGACAACATGCAAACAATTGTAGACACAAGCTGTGTACACAGTGTAAATGGATGGCAATCTTGGAGGGGAAGGCATTAGCAGTGGGGTTGGGGAAGGGAAGGAGGGAGTCAGGACACACGGGCCATGGCTACAGGGAGGGGCTGCAAGTGAGAAGAAAAAACTCTTAGCTCCTAAAGGATGGGTTAAGGTCACCGACCAGGTCATCGTCCAGAGGAGGAAACTGAGGATCACAGAAGGGACGTGATCAGTCTAGGTAACTGGCAAGTCCCCAGGTCCTCCAATTCTACTTGCTTGGGTGTGGCCTGGGCTGAGCCTCAGTTTCCTTCTCTGAAAATAACTGGTTTGGGCATCTGTGGTCCAGACTATTAACATCCTCTTCTTCCTAAGACTCAGGAGGAGGAGGGGAAAACAGCCTTGTTTGGGGGGGAAATGGAGGTAAGGGTGGAGGGCAGACTGCTCCAGATGCCACAGGGGGCCTTGGGTCCAGCTGGCGGCTGAAATATGAATGCCTCGTGGATGCCAGAGACCAGGCTGTCTCCTCTGGGTCCAGCTGCCTTGGGGGCAAACCCAAGAATCCTTCCTAGCCCTGGATCTGTGGTCCTACTATGGGCCACGCCTTTAAAGAAGCAAAGGCTAAAATGAAACTGTTCCTGCCCTCAAGGAACTTCATATTATTGGGGGAGAACATCTCTATAGAAAATTAAACACAGAATCTGGGCAAAGAAATTTCCAGGGGTGTGGGGTGTGAAACTGGGAGGGTGGCGTGGGTCAGGGTAGGCGTCCTGTAGGAGGCAGACTTGCTTAGGGTTTCGAAGTTAGCAAGGCAGGAGCTGGGATTTGAACTCAGATATACCTGACTCAGGAGCAGCTGGATGGTATAGTAGATAGAGTACTGGGCCTGGAGTCAGTAAGACCTGAGTTCAAATCTGGCCTCAAATATTTACTGTCTGTGAGACCCTGGGCAAATCAGTTCACCCTGTTTGTCTCAGTTTCCTCATCTGTAAAAATGAGCTGTAGAAGGAAATGGCAAACCAGTCTAGTATCTCTGCCAAGAAAACCCCAAAATGGGGTCATAGAAGAGTCAGACACAACTGAATAACAACTACCTGACCGGTTATCTTGGACTTTCTGAACCATAAAGCCTTGTGAGCGCTTTCTCTCAAGCACTGAGGAATTGGGAGTGAGTAGGGAGAGTCCAGGTTGGGATTCAAGGGGTAGAGGCAGGAATCAGGGTCTCAAGCTGGGGTGGCTGAAACCTCAGCCTCTCTAGCCCAATTCTCTACTGCTATGGGGTGTGTGTGTGTGTGTGTGTGTGTGTGTGCGCGCGCACGCCCACGCAAATCTTAGCTCCAGCTCCTAGACCCTTTATGGGCTCCCCTCCTCTTCTCTCCCTCCCACTTCTTCATTTTTATTTTTTATTTTTTTTTTGCATCTTCTTTTTAGAGTAAAAACGCCTGGGTATGCTCTCCCGCGCTCTTGCTGCTCACTGATGTTTATACCCCTATAATACATTATGTATTATTTTGTTTTAAGCTCAGGCCTTTGCATCCTGACAGTAACAATAAAATGTGACTATGGGCTTCCTAATACAGACAGACTAATGTTTCCATCGCTCGCCTCTTTTTTTTGCGTCCTAAGCACTTTTGAAAAGGCTCCTTTTATATTCCTAATAAAATTATAGCAAAATACATCGATTTACTGGAAAAGAGTTTTGGGTCGAGGTTGGGTTGTTTTTTCCTCCCCCTCCTCCTCAACGGTGGTGCTGAGCTTTTTATCTCTCTCCTCCCCATCCATGATGATGACTAATCTTTTAAATCAAACACTCTAAGTGCTTTTTGACCTTTGACACAGGCTTCCATTCCCTCTCGGGTGACTGGGGGCTGGGGGTCCCCTGCATCTTACAGCTGCTGCCTGTATTGGGGTGTGGGATGGGCTGGGAGGAGGCTTTTGTGGGTTCTGGGGTGAATCAGGAAGGTGTGTGTGAGAGGCTGGTATAAATGGAGGGGGTCATGGTATGGGGGTACACATCCAGGTGTGGTATTGAGTGTATAGTGCATTGTGAAGGTGTGTGGATGTCTGTGGGGGATTGTGATCTGTTGGCTTGTGGGTTTGGAGGAGATTATGTTTAAGAAGAGGGAAGCTACATACTTGGGGAGCTATATACTTGGAAGATAGCAAGGAGGGATGAGGATATTGAGGGGTATGGGTATAGGGGCATATGTATTCATTCAACAAACATTTATTATCTGCTTAAATGCTAGATGATAGAAGTATGTGAGCATGGGCATGCAAGTATGTAAAGGTATGGATGTATTTGACCGGGTATGTTTATCCCTGGACACATTCAAGGAAAGCACGTTGTGTATGGGTGTATCTGAGGCAGATGTGAGTTTATTAGTAGGTGTCTGAGGGTGTGCATATAAATACACATATATACATATATGGGTTTATTATATATATACATATACACACATATGTGGGTGTATATGTGCAAAAGTGTGACTATCTATGGATTTAAGGGAGGTGTATTTACGAATGGGTGTGAGGTTGTGGGTGTGTAAAGGTGTGTTATGTATATGACTAAGGGTCTGAGGGTGTGTGTATGACTGAGGGTGTATGTAAAAATATATGAGGATGTGGGGTTTGTAAGAATGTGCTTGTTCTGTTATGTCCAACACTTCGTGACCCCATTTGGGATTTTCTTGGCAAAGGTACTGGAGTGGTTTGCCATTTCCTTCTCCAGATAATTTTACAGATGAGGAAACTGAGGCAAAGAGGATGAAGTAATTTGCCCAGGGTCACACAGCTAGTGTCAGAGGCTGGATTCGAACTAAGGAAGATGAGTCTTCCTGACTCCAGACCGGAGACTCTATCCGCTGAACCACCTAGCTGCCCCTATAAGTGTGTGCATAAGTGTCGATGAGTGTGGTGTGTGAGGGTATGTGTATTGGTTTCGGTGTGGGAGTATATGTCTATGAGTATGTTTAAGGCAGGCTCACATATATGTGAGCATATCTGTGGTAGACATGCATAGTCTAATGTGGGTATGATGGTGTGAAGACAGAGACAGAGACAGGAATAGAGATGGGGAGAGTACAAAAGGCATGAAGCTACATGGGCTTGTATTTATGAATGGGTGTGAGATTGCGGGTGTATAAATCATTCTCTGTGTGTGACTGTGTGAGTGTATCTGAATGAATGGGCAGAAGTGTGCAAGGCAGACCTTCCTCCCTCCTTTGCCTGCTGTTTTCACACTCTCACGATGCGTCTCCAGGACACCTACCGCCCTGTCCCCTCTTTTCAGGCTATGGGGCACCTATGGTCTTTCAGAGAGTACTGGATATGGAATCAAATCTTGCTTTACTCTCTCTGTGACTGCAGGCAAGTCACTTAAACTTCTGGGTCTCAGTTTGCTCATCTGCAAAATGGAAAGGTTGGACCAGCTGTCTTCCAAGGTCCCTTCTGGCTCTCAGTTTGGGATTCTGTGATCCTCACTCACTCCCTGCCCTTCCAGCTGTTTGGTAGGGCCCTTCTGGAGGCTGAGGCACAGGCATGGGGAAGTAAGGGAAGGATGGCCAGGCTGAATGACCCTCTTTGTCACCTGGAGAAGACCTGGCCCAAAGCCTCCCTCTGAGTGATGGGAGAAGTCCCTGGCATGGTGAAGAGCAGGGGCTGGAAGGAAGGTAGTCCTCCTCAGAGGAGAAACAGCCTCTGGTTTTCTGGCGAGTGCTATCTCCCTCACACAAGCCACCCTTTTCCTAGCATACATAGCACAGCCCCAGTCCACTCTCCCAAAGGTGCTGATGAGCGCTCCTCAGAGTCAGGAAATCTGAGTAAGAATCCCGGCCCAGTCACTAAATCTGTGTGACCCTGGGCAAGGCACAGCCACTCTCTGAGCCTCAGTTTTCTCCTCTGTGAAATGGAATAATTATACCTATGGTCCCTGACCCAAGAGTGGTTGGGAGCAAAACACTTTGTGAATCAGAAAGAGTCAGAGAGATGCGAATCATTCCTGTTTGCTTCTTCCTTTCAAGCCAGGTGATTGATCAGGGCTCAGGGGGATGGGGAGAGGAAAAAATTCCCTACCTTTATTTTCCTTTAATTTACTTTGTCATCCTCTACATTCCATTTGAGGCATTTACCAGCATTCTTTGGATAGGGGAGCTATAGGCTTCCCCAGTTCTAGTCTAACTTACCTTATTTTACATATGAGGAAACTGAGGCCCAGAGAGGCAGGATGATTTCCCCATGTTGACTCAGATAGTTAAGTGGCAGAGCTGAGATTCACAGCCAGGTCCCCTGACTGGATAACAGTCAACAATAAACATTTATCAAGCACCTATTATGTGTTAGGTACTGTGCTAGCTTTGGGGGACACAAAGAGGAAGGAAGGAGGTAAGAAAGGAAGGAAGGAAGGAAGGAAGAGAAAGAAACAGTTCCTGCCTTCAAAGTGCTTACATTCTGTGGGTGGAGACATGTGTGTATATATATATATATATGTTCATAGATATAAAAAAGATTCAAGTTATTTGGGGGCAGGGAGCAGCAGCTGGGTGGCTCAGTGGCTAGAGCGAGCTTGGCCTGGAGTCAAGAAGACCTGAGTTCAAATCCAGCCTCAGATACTCACTAGCTGTGTGACCCTGGGCAAGTCACTTCACCCTGTTCGCCTCAGTTTCCTCATCTGTAATGTGAGCTGAAGAAGGAAATGGCAAACCACTCCACGACCGAACAGCAACAATTTTAGGGTAGCCACTAGAATCGGGGGACCAGACATGTCTTATGTAGGATGTGGTGCTTGAACTGAGTCCTGGAGGATATTAGATCCCACAGCCCTCCCCCCACACTTGCTGTCAGGCAGGGAGGGGCCCCCTTCCTTCTGCCCTCAGGCAGGGCCTAACTGAGAACACCGGAGTCCCCAGCTACCAGCCTCCCTGGGAGCCCCCCCTATTCCCCAGGCTCAGCCTGCCATCCTGCTGGAGCATTCCCTCCCCCACCCGGGAGCGCATGTGGAAAAAAGGAAAAAAAAATTGGGTTTTGTATACTAAGCACTTTGGAGGGCATCCTGGGGCCCCCTAATCCGGAGGTTTATAACCTCCGCAGCTAATGCGGCCTGACACTCTGTTTTGATATCATTACTACATTATACTCACAATTTTTGAGTGAAAAAATACAGTACTTAGAAAGTCGAAATTCATAAATAAATTCATGTCAAACCGCACTTAATATTGATTTTGTTAGTGTTCAGATTCAATAATAAGGTACTGCGTGCATGAATATTTAAATATAATCATCATTTCTGCATCTCCTAATGGCCCCTGCTCTTCTACACTCAATTTAAACACAATTTAAAAACAATAATGTATTGAAAAATCCTAGGATTTAGCAATAAATCACCATTGGGCTCTTCCAGGGCCTTTATAGGGTGGCTCGATATGGGCTTCTCGGGGGACCGTACAATTAGATTCAGGTTTTAAAACTTCTCAATTATCCATATACCATAATTTTATGTGAAAGTTTGTTTCGTGGCTCCCGCCGCCCCCACCTCCCAGCCCCCCAGGCCCCCTCCTCTTCCCGGCCCCCACCCGGGGCCCCTCCCAACAGGAAGTGTTGGAATAGCTAAGTGTTCTCTTAGCCCGCTTAGTCTACTCAAATGCAGTCAAAGGTCCCCGTCCTCAAACTGAATTAGAGGCCGGGCTGCCAGAGGCGGCCGGCGCTGAGTCACTTAATCACATTATTGGGGGGGAAAATATACAGGGGAAAGAGATAAAGTGACTCAAAATGAACTTGCCAAGGAGGAAGTGGAGGGTTGGGCTTTTTAAAAAAAAAAATTTATTTAAAAAGCCATCCTCCCTGGGCCTGATAAAATAGACCAGGACCGAGACAGTATGTGAAAAGAACTTACCTGGGGAGGGGGATGGGGGGTGGCTCCCAGGACAGGGGCTTCCACCACCCCCCAAACCTGGAAGATCTTCTGAGGAGCCAGAAAAAGCTGGGGGGTAGGACAGGGGAATACCACCTTCTGCTGACTGCTGATGTATTGTTTCACATTTTCAGATGTAGAGGTGTGGGGTCCCCATTTTTTTGGCTGAGGAAATTGAGTCTCAGTGAGTAAGGAGCATCAGGATGTTGTAGTGGGAAGGACACTGGATTTATGGAAAACACTTTGAAAATGTTAAATACTAATTATTATTATTGGTGCAGTGGATAGCCTGCCAGACTTGGAGTCAGGAAGACCTGAGTTCAAATCTGCCCTTAGACACTTACTAGCTATGTGACCCTCGGTGAATCACTTTACCTTGTTTGCCTCAGTTTCCTCAGCTGTAAAAATGAGCTGGAGAAGGAAATGACAAACCATTTGAGCATCTTTGCCAAGAAAACCCCAAATGGGGTCACAAAGAGTTGCACATGACTAAAAAAACAACAAAATTATTATTATCATGATTGTTATTATGGATTCCCATTACAATGATTATTTCCATGGTAGACCATGAACTCCTTGAGGGCAGGGGCTGTGCTCAGCACAGTGCCTAGCACACAGTAGGTGCATTATAAACTCTTGTTGACTAGAGTCATAGGCTCATGAGAACGTAGGATTGAGAGCTGGAAGAAACCAGGGACATCATCTAGTTGTGGGGTCATAGATGGAGAGCTGGAGGGGATTTCTCTCCCCCACCCATTTTACAGATGATGAAACTGTGGCCCGGACAGTAGTAGTAGCTAACATTTATATAGTGCTTTCTATGTGCCAGGCACTGTGCTAACTGCTTTACAATTATTATCTCACTTGACCCTCATAACAACCCTGGGAAGTAGATGTTATTATTATACTCATTTTACAGATGAGGAAACTGAGGCAAACAGAGGTCAAGTGACTTGCCCAGGGTCACACAGCTAGAAAGTGTCTGAGGCTGGATTTGAACCTAGGTCTTGCTGACCCCAGGCCAGGTGCTCTGTGCACTGTGCCACTTAGCTGGCCTCAGAGAGAAGAAATTGTTTGCCCAAGGTCAAAAGGATAATAAGTAACCGTCAAGATTTAAACCCCAATAGGGGCAATAACAATATTTATACAGTGTTATAAGATTGGCAAAGCACCTTGCCTACACTATGTCATTTGAGCCTTATGACAACTTGGTGGAATAAGGATTAAAGATACCATTGTTCCCATTTTACAGGCGAGGAAACTGAGGCTCTTTCCATGGCACCATGCTGCTTTACATTATCATGGTCATAGGCTTTATTATCAGATGATTGTTGGTCAAAGAATTAAGTAGAAGATAGATGAGGAAACTGAGGTCTCAGGAAGGTAAGTGACTCATCCAGGGTCATATAGCTGGTAAGAATCTGAGGCAGGATTTGAACCTGTCTCCCTGGTTCCAAATCCAGTGCTCTATTCATTATATTATTTTGCCTCTCTCTTAGATCCTCTGCCTAAATCTGCTGCTCTTTCTAGGTTGAAATTTTGTCCTTTCTACTTTCTTGACCTTGAGCAAGTGACTTCTCTTCATGCCTCAGTTTTCTCATTTGTAAAACCAGGGAGGAGGACTAGATGAGCTAGATGATTTCCAGGGTCCCTTCTGGTTCTCTACCATCGGAGCCTATATAACTCCCTGGAGTGGGAGTCTCTGTCTCTATCTTTCTGTCTCTCTGTCTCGTCTATCTCTCTTTCTCTCGTCCCCTCCTCTTCTCCCAGGTCTTATTCATCAGTGGCATATGGGAGTCTATGAGTAGGTCAGAGGTGCCTGAGGGGACGGCTGGACCCTGCTGGGTACATAGGCATCAAGCCCTGTGCTGATGGGTGCCACTCTGATGGGTACAGATGGCAGCCAATGCTGACAGATGGTGTCGAGAATTGGCATGCTGGCATTGATGGATGTCAGCATCACGCTGACGGGGATGGATGGGTGGTGGGAGGGAGAGGCTTGGCGGGCGCTGATGGATGGCACCCACCATCTCAGCCCTGAATGGCACAGTGGAGATATTGAGGGGGAGAAGTCATTGTGTTAGTGAGTGAAAGGGAAGAATTGGGGATACCTAAAATCAGAGGCACAGACCAGGGGATATCAGAACCAGAGGGCCCTAAAGCTCTAACCCTATCATTCAAGAAACTGAGGCTCCAAGAGGGGAAATCAATCAATCCGCAAACATTTAGTAAATACCTACTACCTTCTAGGCACTGTGCCAGGCCCTGCAGATATAACGACAAAAAATGGACCAGTATCTGCCCTCTGGGAGCTTCCATTTCATCAGATGTCAGCCAGTATAGAGCCAGACCCGCCACCCAGGTGTGCTGGCTCCCAGATCTGGGTTCCTTCCACTAGGCTAATACTGCCTCCCTACAGGGGCACCATCCTGGTAGTGAGGCTCTGAGACCTCTGCCATCCCACAATGCCCTAACCTGGGGAGGTCTACTGAACCCCACTCCCCACATACACACATATATACACACCCATCCCCAGGTCACTCAATCCCATGGAGCTTTGCCCAGCTTCTGTCCATTTGTTCTCACCCTAAACATTTATTGTATGGAGAAAAGATAAAAAAAAGCGCTCACGCACGCGCACGCGCTTGCGCACGCGCACACACACACACACACACACACACACACACCTGGATTCTTTGGATGTTCCCACTTAATCGACTATTAATTGGATCCTTGGCCAGGGCAGAGGGCCTCCTGGCATGGTTAGCAGGGCTGATACTTTTGGATGGCTTGGTAATATCCGAGGTGCCCAAGTGGACTCCTGCTCTTTGTGCGGTGGCCGTATGCCTGCCTGAAGGCTTGTCTGATGTTATTGGGTCCCAGGTAGGCATGAAAGGGATGGGGGGGACGGGAACAAGTGAGTCTGGGGAGGCATCTGGGGTTCCAGGTACTTGACCCCACAGTCCCTGCACATCTCCCTGACTCACACAGCACTCCTAGGCCTTCCTCTCTCACCCCAAGACTGTCCAGAAATTTCCAGGCTTCTCATCCCTCTCTTTAAGGAAATGAAGCTCCTTCTGGGGATGTATCAAGGGGGATACTCAATGACACGAAGACTGAGCTACAAAGGGTGATCAAATTGTAGCTCTAGATGAGTTCAGAGGCCATCTGGTCTAACCGTCATCCTTTTACAGGTGAGGAAACTGAGGCCCGGGGTATGGGATGAGACTTGTCCAAAGTCGCAGAGGTTGTAAGTTGTCAGAGGCAGGATTTGAACTCCGGTCCTCTGACTCCAAGGCCAGCCTCCTTTCCACTCTACCATGTTGCCTCTCGACCTAGGTCTCTAGAATCTAAATTCAGCGCTCTTTCCAAACCTTCTCAAACCTTCGGTGTTGATTTTGGGAGGAGGGGAGAAGGAAGGTGGGAGAGCTGACTTGTCAGTGAACCCAAACTGGTTAAAACCCTGAACTCGGATTGGCCGAGAGCCGGGCTCTAATCCCCCAGCTGCCGGCCAGCTGGCTCACAGACACCAAAGAGAGACTGGAAAACCCATCGGAATATTTAACGGAGGGAGAACAAGGAGCCTCCTGGCAGCAGCTGCGCGGTGCCCAGCAAATGGAGACGCCGGGGCATCCTCCAGGGGAGAGGCTGACAGGGGGTACTCTTGGCCGGGGCTTTGGGAGAGCTGGCCCACGAACTGCCAGCTTGGGGAGCCCTCCGGAGGCTCTGTCCTGCGGGGAAGAGAGCTGCAGACGCTGCTGGACGCTTTCCCTGGGGCCCACCCTCCCCCAGGACAAGGCTCAGTTCCAAAGCCTTCCTTTAGAAGGTCCTTTGAGAAGGGCTCAGAAGCTTCTCCCAGAAGGCCCAAGCTGGGAGGGCCCTTAGAAATCATTCAGTCCAACCCTCCCATTTCACAGAGCCCTTGGAGAAGGGAAATGACTTGGCCAAGGTCACAAGGCCAGGACATGACAGGAGGATTTGAATTCAAGTCTTTTGCCTCCTAGCCCAATACTGTTTTCACTCCACCATGAGAGATGTGGTTTGGTGGAGAGGAGCTTTGAGAAGTTGGGGGTGGGATAGGCTGAGGAGAAATGGAGAGATAGCTCCCATTCCAAGACACAGAGGAAGAAAGGAGCAAGCAATGTCTGTGGGTGGGCCAGAGCATGAAGCTCAGCAGATGGAGTGCAGAAGTGATGGGGGGACCCCTAGGAGCCTCGGAATGTTCTTGAGCAGGCGTAGTACCTGCCCTGCCGCTGTCTTCCCTGCCCCTACATTGAGATGACGTTTCCCACAGTCGTGGATTGTGTTCGCTCTGTATTCTGTGGGATACCCTTCCAGAAAGGAGGCCTCTGTGAGGAGGAGGCAGTGGAAAGAGCCTGACTCTGCTTCCTATGAATTTTGTCACTTTGGACAGATATCTTCCCTCTCTCTGGCCTCAGTTTATCTTATTTGCAAAATGAGAAGGTTTGGGGACTCCTGAGATTAGGGATTCTTAACATGGTGGCCATGAACTTATTTTTTAAAAAATATCATGATAACTGCACTTCAGTACAGATTAAATAGCTAGTCTGTGAACACATTGCCAATTGGTATTTTTCAGAACTGGGATTTATACCCAGGTATCCATTCTAGTGGCAGCTAGGTAGCACAGAGGATAACGTAGTGGGCATGGAGGAGTCAGGAAGAGTCTTCCTGAGTTCAAATCTGGCCTCAGCCGCTTACTAGCTGTGTGACCCTGGGCAAGTCATTTCACCCTATTGGCCTCAGTTTCCTCATCTGTAAAAAGGGGATTGTAATAACTGCCCTATGTACCTTATAGGGCTCTGAGGGAAAACATGTTGCAAACTTGGTTTAGCATTTATCGTAGTGACTGGCCATTCCACTTTTGGATGGATCTGGGTGTTAGAATATTCTTCCCTGAACTGACTCTATCTTATCCTAGATCTAAAATAGGAAGGGAATTCCAAGCTCATTTAGTCATTTTTTTTTTTTTATAAAAAGTGAGGCCTATGAAGGTTAAATGACTTGCCCAATGTTGTTATTGAGTCATTTTCAGTCATGTCTGACTCTTCATGACCCCATTTGGGGTTTTCTTGGCAGAGATACTAGAGTGGTTTGCCATTTCCTTCTCCAGCTCATTTTACAGATGAGGAAACTAAGGCCAACAGGGTGAAGTGACTTGTCCAGGGTCACACAGCCAGTAAGTGGCTGAGGCCAGATTTGAACTCATGAAGATAAATCTTCCAGATTCCAAGCCCACTGCTCTATGCACTATGACGCCACCTAGCTGTCCCCCAGAGTCAGTAAGGTGGACAAATGACCAGGTCCTGCCTCTCTGGGGCCTGGGCTGACTGGGGCATGGGGAAAGGAAGTAGATTTTGAAGTCAAAAGGTGTTTCATTAACTTATTGTGTGACCTTGGGCCTCGGTTTCCTCCTTTGTCAAATGAAGGAGTTGGGGACCAAATGATCTCCAAGGCTCTTATCAGTTCCAAGCCCTGTAAGTCTCTGATCTCTCCTGGGCCTGATCTGAGCCCTCCCAGCCATGCAAGGGGAAGGGAGGGGACAGGCTGATAGGGCAATATCCCATATGAGGAGAGAGGATCCCAGGTTGCTGGCAGACAGCCCTGGGCTGACTCAATGGGTTTCTGTTCCCAGATTCTGAAGACACTGGCTCTTTGAAAAGAACCATGGCTGTCAAGACAGGTGTGAGCAGGGGTGGCAACCCAAACCCAGGCTCAGACACTGCAGCTAATGCCTCCTTAGAACTTAATCTCCTTAACCATCTGCTCCAAGTTAGCATATGTGGTGGGGATGGGAGGCGAGGGGGTGAGAGGTGTGGGTAGGATGGGCTCCCTGAGCTTCTGACTGGGCCCTCATCCTCAGAACCAAAGCCAGGGAATCCGCCTGGCCCTGAGGGGACTCTGGGATCTTCCTCTTCTGGGGAGGGGGGGAGCTTCTGCAAGTGCCACTTTATAGGGCCAAGGGTAAGGACAAAGGCCTTGCCAACTGGCTCTCCCTCCAAGATGAGCTCAGGAATGACACCTGAACTGCCAGCCAATGGGCTAAGCAAACCATGGAGAGGTCATAGCATTACGAGGCCAGAAGAAGACCATGGCTCACCTGTCCCCTAACCTCATCCCAGGGCCTTTCCAAGGTTTTCTTAGTGGAAAGAGCACCATCAGTTACAGAATCAGGACCCCGGGGTTCTTGTTTCTGCTCTGTACAATACTGGCCAAGTCACTCCTCTCCAGGCCTTCATTTTTCCTTCTCTCCTCTCCCCTCTTCCCCTCTCATCTCCTCCCTTCTCCTCTCCTTTCCCTTCCTCCCCTCCCTTTTCTTCACCTCTTCATTCTCCTCTCCTCTCTTTTCCTCTCTTCTCCTCCCTCTCCCCTCCCTTCTCCTCTCCTCTTTCCTCTCTTCTTTCTATTAAAAGATTGACATTGAACATTAATATTATCAACTAAGCTTGCTCAGTAATTATTTACATTGGACCAGTCACTTTGGAAAGCTATTTAGAACTATGCTCCAAAAGTTAGTAAACAGTATATGCCTTTGACTCACTACCAGTCCTATAACTATAAAGAGATCAAAGAAAAGAGGAAAAGATTCTTTGAGTACAAAAATATTTATAATAGCTCTTTTTGTAGTGGCAAAGAACTGAAAACTAAGGGGGAGACCTATTATCAATTGGGAAATGGCTGAACAAATTATGATATATAAATGCAGTGAAAAACTATTATGGTATAAGAAATGAACAAAGACATGGTTTCAGAGAAATCTGGAAGACTTGTTTGAACTGATGCAGAACCAAGTGAGTAGAACCAGAAGAACAATTAATTCTGTAACATAAATATTGTAAAAATGAATAATATTGAAAGACTTAAGAACTCTGATCAATGTAATTACCAAGTGTGATTCCAGAGGACTGTTGGTGAAGAATGCTACTCATCTCTTGACAGAAAGGTGAAGAATTGATGTGCAGAATGAGACACATCTTTGAATGTGATTAATGTCGGAATTTGTTTTGCTTATATGAGACCCATTGAGTCTTTGTTTCCTTTCTTCCCCTTTCTCTCTCTTTCTCTTTCCCTCTTCCTTCCATTTTCTTTTTTCTTCTTTTTTTGATTTCCATTCTTTTTTCCTTCCTTCCTTCCTTTTTTCTTCTTTCTTTCCTTCCTTTCTGTAGGTAGAGAGAGTTGGGAGGGAGAAAAAAAACAAATGCTTGATAATTTTAAAAATTACTTAACATTTTTCTAACAATTTTTAGTAATCCCCTCTAAGTCATGGGATGTAACTTTGTACAATTAGAAAGACCATCCAATTGAGAGTCAGAAGAGCTGGATTTGAATCCTGACTCTTCCACTTATTACTCGTGATTTTGGACAAGTCACCTCTCCTCACTGGGCCTCAGTTTCCTCATCTGCAGAATGGGGGGGTTGGCCTAGCAGATCTCTAAGATGTCCTCTGGCTCTCAATCCATGATCCTGTGATCGTCCTCCTGATTCTTTGCTCACTTTTCTTCTCCTGCATCAGTGGTGAGTGGGTTCTCAGCCTTTCTCCCTTTGCAATTTCCACTGAGTTTCTCCCTTTATGAAAGGAAGAGATTGGACCAGAAAGTCTCCAAGGTCCCATCCGGCTCTGAAATGGATGCAGACCTGCCGATGGCTTCCCTCTCGATCATCATTTCCCCATGCCTCTTGTCACTCCACATCCTGAGCTCGGTTTTTTACGAAAAACAAGCAGCATTCATCAAAAATGACAGAAGCCAGGCTTAATGGAATCACCAGAGGAGCCATGAATTGCAAATGCACCCACGCCAAGATCGCATCTTCCATTAGGGCCCCCAAATGAAATCACTGAGCTCTGTCCCCAAAGAGAAATGCTGGGCAGCTTCTGGGACACCTCAGCCACAGCTCCTCCCTTCCTTCTACACTCCCCACCCCAGCATCCACCCATCTGTTCGTCCACCCTGGAGGCTCAGGGGGCTGGGAGAACATGGAGGAGAAGGAGGGGAGCAGTGTCCAGGCTTAGGACCCTGCTGCTCCCCCCTCCTTCAGGAAAGGGCCCAAGTCTTTCTCCCTACTTTAGATTATCTGCAGTACAAGTCCTCTCCAGGAGAGATTCTGTTCATTCATTGACTCATGCATTCATTTAATTCATTCATTGAGTCACTCACAAGAATTTACTAAGCATAGACTATGGACCATCCAGTACAGTGGCTCTGAGAAGCTCAAATCCCACTTCTGACATTAACTTTTATGACCTTAGGTAAGTCCCTTATCCTCTCTGGGTCCCAAATAAAGAGACTGGATTAAGGACCCTTCCAACTCTAGATCTACGATTCTGGGTTAGAATGTAAGCTCCTTGAGGGCAGGGACTGTTTTGATTTTTATCTTCATTTCTCCGATATTTAGTACAATGCCTGGTCCCTAGTGGGTGTTTAATAAATGCCTGTTGATGGATACTAGTCATTATGTTGGAGTGGGGGGAAGGGAGAGCAGATGTGTACATAGATAAGTAAATGTGGCCCTTCTGGGAGAATCTCCTTCGTTCATTCCACCCACAAGCACCTACTACGTGTCAGGCTGGAAAGAGTCTCTGCCTCTGGCTTACATTCTGGGTCAGAGGTTGGGGGAAGCAAGACAATACATACGACAGATAAGTTAGTGCCTAAATCAGGGGTTCCTTACCTGGCTTCTATGAACTTTAAAGAATATATATTTTGATAATTGTATTTCAAATTTCCCTTGCAGTTCATGCATCTAAAGGCATGATTCTGAGAACGTGTCCATAAGCTTCCCTACACCACCAGAAGGGTCTGTGACTCACAGAATTAGGACCCTCTGCATGAGAGTTTGAGGAGAAGCTGAAGAAACTGGGGGTGTTTAGCCTGAAGAAGAGGCTGTTTAGGCAGGGGTATGAGAACCATCTTAAGTATTTGAAGGACTAGCATGGAAAAAAAGGATTAGGCTTGGTCTGGTTCTGCCCCCAGAGGGCAAAGCTAGGAGCAAAGGAGAGGAGTCTCAGAGAGCCAGGCTTTAGTTTGAGGAAAGTGAAGCATTTCCTGCCACTGAAAGCTGTCCCCACCCCAGCCCCAGTAGAATGGGCTCTGGGGCTCTCACCACTTCGGAGGGCCTCCGAGCTCTGGCCTCCCACATCTTGGAGCCTCAGAGCTCTGCCTTGGATCTAACTCTGGGCTCCCACTTCTTGGAGGAAGAGCAAACAGAGGTTAAGCGTTAAAATTTTGTAGGAGAAATGTTTCTTCAGGTACGGGTCCATTAGGTGCCCTTCTAGCCCCAGGACTCTGTCTCTACGAATTAAAGGCTTTGCTTTGGAAAGAGAAAGTGTGAAGGCATCACTGGGTCCCAGCAACAACAGCTGATATTAATGTGATGCTTCTAAGGCTTACCAAGTACTTTACGTACATTATCTTATTTGAGATTCAGCCTACCCCACAAGCTGTACAGATCATTTGTGCCCTACCTGTGGTAGAGCCTTCTGAGCTCACGTCGGTTGCATCAGACGTGGTCCAATACACTGTGCCTTGACCTGGACACCACGATGTCATTTTGGTCCTCTTCAAACACAAAGGACAATAACCAACCTACCCCATAACCAACCCCGGGAGCTAGGGGCTATGTTATCCCCATTTTATAGATGAAGAAACTGAGGTTCAGAGTGGCTAAGGGACTTGTCCATAGTCAAACCACTAATCGGTATCACAGGAGGCATTGGAACCCAGCTGTTCCTGATTCCACTTTCACACGATTAGTATGATGCCTCTATTTCTCCAGCCGAGGAAAGGGCTGGAAAAGATTGTAAGATCCTAAACCTTGAGGCTGATAGGAGTTTAGAGGCTGTCTGATCCAACTTTCTTATTTTACAGGTGAGGAAACTGAGTCCCAGTGAGGGGAAGCCACTTACTTAAGGTCACAGAGGTAGCGTTTGAATTCAGATCCTCGTGAATAGGGAGAAGAATTGGTATATGGAGTTCTTCTGGAGATTCACCACAAAGGAGGCAGGGCCCATTAAGCCGTGACTCCTGGAAGGTGGAGACTGTCTTTTGCCTTTCTTCATATCCCTGCATTCAGTACTGTGCCTGACGCATAGAAGGCACTTAATCTTTACTGACTGATAATCTGATTTAGCCACCCCAGTGCGGTGCACGTGGCCCACAAGGGCTGAATCTTCAAGTAGTGGTACGGAGAGACCCATCTGGGGACCAACCCCGTATTGGGTAGATGGAGTCACAGGCCTAGAGCTGGAAGGTTCCTCTCACCCAAACTCCTTCATTCTACACAAGAGTTTGGCTGAGTCACAAAGCACAGGACAGGGAGTAATCCCCAAAGAGGCTGGAAAGGTAGGCTGGAGTCAGGGTGTGAAAGCTAAACAGAGCAATTTTTGTTTGATCCCAGGGACAATAGAAGTTTATTGAGTAGGGGAGTAAGTGATCAGATTGGTGTTTAAGGAAAATCCCTTTGGCAGACTCCGGTGAGATGGGCAGGAGAGGCAGGGAGGCCAATTAGGAGACCCTAGAAGGCATTTTGGTGAGAGGTGATGATGAGGGCCTGAAACTAAGGTGGTGGTGGGAGTAGAGATGAGGGGTCTACTGGCAAGAGATGTTACTAAGGTTAGAAATAGGAAACTAGGGCCTCAACAGCCCTTTCCCAGCCCTGAGCTCCTGGGGTTGGGGGAACTGGCTCAGGAAGTGAAGGCAGGTTATCTTTGATGACTCAGAACCTGGTTTTTCACTGGAGAAGTTCACAGGGGAAGAGGTATCTTAAGTTAGTATCAAAATTAACCCAGACCAGCCCAGTCCTGGTGAGAATGAGTCTACTTGGGGTGGGGCCAATCAGTGATGGAGCCTGGAAAATGAACTTGACACCTCTCCATGTCTGGCTGGTGGGAGGGGCCGGGCCTGGGGAGGACAGGAGTTGGAGATGCCAGTCTGGGGGAGGCCCCGAGGTTTCCCTGTGAGGAGGACAGGAGCCTGGGCGCCTGCCCGGATGACCAGAAGAGGGGGCTGCTCTGAGCTTCTCTTTCTACCTGATCCCTATCTTCCCACTTTCTGTATCTCTGGAGGTATCTCTCTCACCAACTGGTGCGTGTCAGGGAAACCTGGGGTCTCCCTTGCTCCTCCAGCCCTAGACTGCCCTGACTCAGCTCAGAGCGGTCTGGCCAGCCTCCTACATCCCGAATCTAGGTCCCCAACCACTCACAGGTACACGCTCACTCCCAACAGTGTGTGCCATAGTACAACCCAGCTCCCCAGCTCCAGCCCTGCTCCCTATCTGACCTCTGGCTCGCACGTGCTCTCAGCCCTGTAACTAGCCTCTCCACACACACACACACACACACACACACACACACGTGCTCAGCCCCCAGAGTAGGTCAATGTCCCTATAGCTGATAGAGTGGATAGAGCTCTGGGCTTAGAGGCAGGAAGATCCGAGTTCAAATTGCACTCTCAGCTACTGATGAGCTGGGTGACTCTAGATGAGTCCTTTAACCTCTCTGGGTCTCAGTTTCCTCATCTATAAAATGAGGAGGTCCCCTAAGGTCCAGGCGTGAGTTGTCAGTCCTGTTCTGGCTCCACCCACCCACAGACAGGAGTTTCTTTTCCCCAGGGTCTCCACTGCCCTCCACACTCATGCTCAGCTTTCGCAAGGCCCCGGCTCTCCACCGCTGAGGGTTGTCTGAGCCCAGTAAGGGTTGGGCTGGGCTGGGCCATGCCAGGATGCCGCCTCCCTCCGGCAAGCGGCTTAGGCAGACGGGTAGTTGTTGTTGTTGTTTTTTTCTTCCAAGTATTTCGGTTCAGAAAAAAAAAAAATTACCAAAGGAGGTTTGCTCGGGGCGGTTTTCCCTTCATTTTTCAGCCCAGGTGTCTTCTGAAGGGAACCTCATTGTCTGTTTCTTATTCATTTACACTTAACTCATCCAGATGTTTCACAAGACCTGTTTGATGTCCAAGGAGCCTCCAGAGCCTCCCCCTCCCCCTCCCTTTAATGAGCTCTTTAAAGCCTTGGAGAGAACTGGGAGCTGGGCTTGGCCTGGAGTCAAGGACCCCACAGCCCCCTCCCCCGCCGGAGCCGGAGCCGGAGCCGGAGCCGGAGCCGGAGCCGGAGCTGGGAAGGGAGAATTCCTGTTGGTGGCCTGCTGAAGGGAAGCTTCCAGCTGGGGCGGGATCCAGCTACGCACGGGCCCAGGGGATCCAGGGATTTCTAAACCCCACTAGACCAGCCCCCCCTTCCCCACCTCCCCTACAGCCACACTCCTCCCAGCCCCCCAGCCCTTGCCAGGCAGGGGTGAATAGGAGGCCGAGCTCACAGCAGGCACCACAGCCAGGGCATTGGGATCTTTAACGCTTTTCCTAATTAATAGCTGCCTGCCACAGGATGACCCAATGGAGCGCCTAAATTAATCTTAATTAGAGCGATTTGGTAACTCCATGGCTTGCCAGCCCCACAAACCAGGTGTTTCATAAGCTGGTGGAGGAGGAAAGAGCTGGGACGTCTCAGCAGATGATGTTATCGGGTGTGTGTGAGCAGTGGGGGAAGGGGTGTGGGTGGGGCTGCCATGCCCCTTATCAGGCATCAAATTAGTCCATGCCAACTGATAGCCATCCAACCTAGAATCTGGAAGAAGGAACTGCATGCCAACTCTTTTACTGTTCCCATAACCCAGATATCTGACCAGGCTTAAGGTCCTCCATGTTCTGCCCCCACCTTCGCTGACTCTGAACCCAGGCACTTGGGCTCTAAACCTGGCTCTACTGTTATTCATATGTTACTTTGGGCAAGTCACCTCCCCTTCCTGGGTCTCACTTTCCACTTCCGTAAAAATGAAGGGGGTTGGATCCCACCTGCTTCTGACATCCTGGGTTCTAAGGGTCCCTCCCAGCTCTGACATTCTGTGTTCTAAGATTACTTCCAATTCAAATAAACTTAATAAGCATCTACTAAGCACCTGCTATGTGGAAAGCCCTCTGCTAAGTCCGGGAGATGTAAAAATATGTAGAAAAATGGTTCTTCCACTCAGGGAGCTTATTTCCATCCTACTGGGGGGATACAGCATATACACAGATAAATGCACTGCCACCTAGGGACCTGCTTGATGATGATGATAATGTGTCTTGAGGTCCCCGCCACCTCTGAGGGTCCCCGATCCTAACACAGAGTCCCGGCCCTCCCAGAGGTCTTGAGAAGATATTGATTGCAATTGAAGGCAGAGTCAGGAAAGGCCAGCAATGGAAGGACAATAGGTAGACCAAAGGAATGACTTGTTAATGGTGGAATTCCAGGCACTTAGACTCATAGACTCATAAACTATGATCTGGGGAGGGGTGGTGATTATCTCTAATCAGCCTTTGTCGGTGTCCTGAAAGAGTCAAAGGAAAGAATGTGTGAAATGCACAGACCTTTGAGACCACCTCACCCACCTCCCTCATTTCACAGATGAAGAAACAGAGGTGAAGGAAGGGGGAATCACTTGGCAGGTGATGCTCTGAGTGAGTGGCAGGTCTAAGATGAGAAGTCTCCGATCCGAAGTCCCCATCTAAGACTCAAGGTTCTCTCTTCCTCCCCAGAGATAGCGCCTTCCCCTCCTGCTCCCACCCCCACCCCCAGACCCATTGCCCACCTGGGACCAAGCCCAGTGTCCCAGGATCTCGGCCGCTTCCCGCAAATGAAGTGGCAGGTTGATTGATTTTACGGGAAGCCTGGCCCTGGGGAGGCTTTGCCGCGGGGGAGTCCGTTTCCATTTGCTCTGGGCTAGGAGTCAACAGTAGGGATGGCTCTGCCAAGGTATTCCCTGGCTGCACAGGCCAGTTTTGTGTGTGTGTGTGTGTGTGTGTGTGTGTGTGTGTGTGTGTGTGTGTGAAGGAGGGGTGGGCCGGACCTGGGAGCTGGGAGAGCAAAACTACAAGGGCCTCAGACCAGCTCTTTCTCCTGGGCAAAGTGAGTTGGAGCCCAGAAAGCATTTGACAGGGATAGCTGGAGATAGATGACGGCTTTCTTAACAACGTGGTCTCTTGGGCATTTCTGGGGTTGCCTGGGTCTGAGTACCTGGTGTGCAGCCTCATCCCAAGGGCCAAGCAGAAAGTGTGGCCAGTACTGCAGGGGCCGTGTGTGTAAATGGGGAGGGGGGCTTAGCACAGTGCTTGGTACATATTAAGCATTTAATAAGCTTGTCCACTTGACTTGAAGGTTGGGGTAAGAGGAGGAAGGAGGGAATCTCTCAAAGCTGGGAGCTTTTAAATCTTTTTTTTTTTTAGCGGGCATAGTTCAATTTATTTGTTTATAAAAAACATCTATGTGGGGGGCTTTTAAATCTTGAACAAGGAATGCTCCCTGGATCTGCTGCCTGCTGGAGAGCATTTCCCCCGCTATGTTACCAGTCTTGGAAAGTAAGTGCCGGGATGAAGGGCCAGATACCAGAAGGTGGTGATGATGCGAGGGGCAGTGGGTGGAGCTGAGTTGGAAAAAGGACTCCAGAGTCCAGAGTCTGTAGGCCCAGCTCTGCCCCTGACTTTCTCTGCCCCTTGGCCCTATCCCTGAGACCACCAAGACTTCCTAAGACCTTCTGGAGAAACCAATGAAGGGAGAGAGATGGTGTGGTAAGGGCAAAGAGGCTAATGGAGCTCTGGAGGCCACTAGGACACAGTGACGAGGGACAGCCAGGCCAGAAGGTCCCTGACCTCAGGCTGCTCAGGTAAGCAGGGAAGGGGGATGGGGAGCTGCCAGCCCTCCAGCATCACACAGCTCACATGGAAGAACTCAGGAACACACAGGAACATTCTACTTCAACCTTGCTCTTTTCTCAGATAAGGGTCAAATCCAGTGACTTCCCCAAGATGATGTGGCAAGGAAGTGTCAGAGCCAGAATTTAAACCTGGGTCTCAAAAGCCCATGCATAAAGAAATATCCATGTTCACCCACCATTAACAAACATTGACTATGCCCCTACAGTGCTAGGCTCCAGGGGAGATACATGCTGAGGCGATGAGGTCTATTGGAAAGAGTTTTGTGCTTGGAGTCAGGAGAGACCTAGCTTCAAATCCTGCCCCTGGTCCTTTCTAGCTTCGTGAGCACAGGCAAGTCATTCACTCTGAGCCTCAGTTTCCTCATCTGTAAAAATGGGAATGGAAAATGGGTACTCTGGCTTTCATACAGGGTTTTGGGATAACCCAATTCTCTCTCTCTCTCTCTCTCTCTCTGTGTCTCTTTGTCTCTCTGTCTTTCTTTGTCTCTCTCTCTCTGTCTCTCTCTTCACATCCTGGTTTCCTTTAAGACTCAACTTACCTCTCACTTTTGCAGTTGGCCTTTCCTGGTTGTCTCTTCTCCTTCTGAGTTTCCTCTGAGATTACCCCCCACTTAGAAAGTATGTCTTCTGCATTCATAACCATGTGCATGTTGTCTCCCCCTCCCCTTAGACTGTGAGTTCTTTGAGGGCAGGGACTATATTTGTCTTTCTTTGTGTGCCCAGTGCTTAGCAAAGTGTCTAGCATGTAATAGGTGCTTAATAATCCTTAAGCCCTCATCATCTCAAGTCTTTTGTTTCTAGAAAACGTGGGAACCCCTTATGTCAAGGGACTTGGAATGTCAAATTTGGCAGAGATCATAGAGCATAAAGTGGCAGAGCTGGGAGGGACTTTAAAGGTAAGGACCACACCTGTGACTTAACTGGTAAAAGGAACTCCCATGTGAGGAAATTCCCTCTAACAATTCAGGTTGGCATCTCCTTTACAACTTATTGACTGACTAACATATTGTAGGCATTTAAGAAGCACTGGTCGACTTGGCTTGCCCAAGGTCACACTAGTAGGGATTATCAGGGGCAGAATTAGAACTCAGATCCTTGAAGGCTAATCCATGAAGGAGCTGCCTCCCAGGGGATAAGGCATCAGTGTGGATCATACTAATACATGCATAATAACATGATATAACCCAATAAATATGTTAGAAAATTTAAAGAACATGTGTTAGGTGAAATTAGGACTTACCAAAGGGAAACGGAGGAAACAAGCATTTTTGAAAACTTACTACGTGCCAGAAACTGTGCTAAGTGCTTTAAAAATTATCTCATTTGATCCTCACAACAACCCAGGGAAGTAGATGCTATTATTATCCTCATTTTACAGATGAGAAAACTGAGGCAGACTGAGGTTAAGTGACTTGCCCAGGGTCACATAGCTAGGAAGTGTCTGAGGCTGGGCTTCCTGACTCTAGGCTCAGTGCTCTATCCACTATACCACCTAGCTGCCCGGGGTGGGGCAAAAGAATCAGTGAAGTCTTCCTGGAGGAGGCAGCTTGCGAGTCGGACTTTTAAAAGAATTCCGAAAGCCTGGAAGAGGAAGGGGAGGGCACCAAGTAGACATCCAGACACAGCTCCCGACTTCAGGGACCTCAGAGTCCAGGTGGGGAGATGAGACTAATTCTTGGGACTCCAGCGCTATAAATCCTTCCTCCTCCTCACCCAGACACACCATGAAGCCAGGAACATTGAAGAATGAGATTTAAGCAGGGCCTTGAAAGATGGGGAGGACTTAGGGAAGGTCTGGGCCCGCCCCGGGCACAGAAGCTTGGTGTTGATGACCTCTCAGCTGCGGGCCCTGAACTTGGCTCCTCTCCCTAGCAGCTACAGCCAGGGTGGAGCTGGGATCTCTGGTCCTTTCCAAGGATGCTGCGGCCTTCCCTTCCCCACTGCCCGCCCACTTTCGCCAGTTTCCTTCCATCAGAGGCGCCACGCCTAGGGCTAGTCCTGGCTAATAGTGCGTGGGTTCGGGGCAGGCATCAGCCCTCCATCGGTGGCCCCTCCCTGACCCTCTCACAATCAATACGCATCAGCCAAGTTCAGGCATCACCAGCGGGCATGGCCCTCAAATGGACTCTTCCGACACTCCGAGGTAGGAAGATCCCTGGCAGCTAATGAACGCCCCTGAAGCATCAGGGAGAGCAACACCAAGCCGAGAGTAACCCTCCCCAGGTACTTGATACCACGATTGTTCACTTTCCCCCTCCCCCTCGACCTCCACTTTTTTTTTTTTTTTCCCATTTGCGGAGAATACAGAGGGTACTTTAGCAGAGTCAAGAGCGCTGCTCTGGCATTTAAATTGCCTCCGTGGAGGTCATGAAGAAAAATACCAGGGAGGGTGATAGGGGGGCATCTGGTTCTCTGAGGGTGGGTTTGTCTAACTCTTTCTGTCTTTAAGATATGAAAGAGAAAGGAGGCAAGTGCTACCTTCTTGGTCCGGTCCACCTCCAACTCCATTGACCAGTCAAGCCCTCATCATCTCAAGTCTTTTATTTCTAGAAAACGTGGGAACCCCTTATGTCAAAGGACTTAGAATGTCAAATTTGGCAGAGAGATCATAGAGCATAAAGTGGCAGAACTGGGAGGGACTTTAAAGGTAAGGACCACACCTGTGACTTAACTGGTAAAAGGAACTCCCATGTGAGGAAATTCCCTCTAACAATTCCTCTACAACTTCCAGCCCATAGAGTTTCCTAGACCAGTGGGGTCAAACTCTAATAGAAACAGGGACCACTCACCTGTAGATAAGGATCCCCACAGGCTGAATATTGACTTAGAAAACCACATATTAATATTATCTGTTTCATTGTAATTTTTATTTATTTTTGTTAAATATTTTCCAATTACATTTTAGTCTGGTTGGGGTCACACTTAGGAGTGTTGTGGGACACATGAGGTCTTCTGTGTTTGACGTCTCTGGTCTAGAATAATAAGAGGTTAAATGACTTGTCCATAGTCACACAGCCAGTATGAGTCAGAGTTAGGTGTCCCTGGTTTTGAGATCAGCTTTCTAGAATGTCAGAGGGACATTGGAAGGGCAGATTCTTCTTGGGACTACATTTTGGAGAGGGGCCCAGGCCAGTTGACCTTCATTCCTCTCCCAGATGGACATCTGACTTTAACACCATGTCCCCTCTTTAGCCTCTTTACGCCCATGCCTTTTCAGCTTCCTTTTGGGTATTGTCTTTCCCCATTAGAATGTAAACTCTTTGAAGGCAGTCTTTTTGCTTGCATTTATATTCTTAGTACACAGCCTGGCACATAATAAGTACCTAATGCTTGTTGCCTGACAGGGTAGAAGGTTTAGAACAAGGACAAACCTTAGAAGAGAGAACCTTTATTTCCCAAATGGAGAAACTGAGGCACCTAGGCTATGTCACTTGTCCCAGGTGATAGCTAGGTGCTGGATATCCTGACTCCCAGTCCTATACAAGCAGCTTTGTGTTTGGAGCCAGGCTGAAGAGGCAGAGAGTCAGAGGGCTGACATTCAAATCCCAGTTCAAGCACTTACTTTGGGCAAGTCAATTAAATCCTTTGAGTTTCAGTTTTACCTCTATTAAAATGAAAGGGTTAGATTAGATGATGTTCCTTCCAGCTTTAAATCTACAGCCCTACAAACTCTTCTCTCTTAATCTTCCTTCACACAGATAGGCAGTGTAGTGTAGTGGATACTACTACAGGAGTCAGGAGGACCTGAGTTCATATCCTGCCTGAGGTACTTACTAACTGTGTTGTTGTTGTCTAGTCATTTTTCAGTCATGTCTGACTGTTCGTGACTCTATTTGGGGTTTTCTTGGCAAAGATACTGGAATGGTTTGTTCTTTCCTTCTCCAGCTCATTTTACAGATGAGGAAACTGAGGTAAACAGGGTGAAGTGACTTGCCCAGGATCACACAGCTAGTAAGTGTCTGAGGCTGGATTTAAACTCACAAAGATGAGTCTTCCTGACTCCAGGCCCAGACCTCTAACCACTGTGCCACCTAACTGCATGACCTTGGACAAGTCACTTAATCTATCTATTTTCCTTATTTGTAAAATGATGAGTTTGGATTTTATGGCCTCTAAGGACCTTTCCAACTTTAAATCTATGCTTCCACGATGTTGTTTATTCTAATCTTATTCTATCCTGAAATGTCCACCTCTCTCTTCTCCTCTAGTCTGTCTCTATGACTCTCTTCAAGCAAGGCACAGGTTAAGAGATCCTCTCTGGGGAACTTTCCCCATTTCACCTGAACTCACATTTGGTTCAGAGAATAGAAGTGCTTTGTTTGATTCCATCATGAGGAAGAGAACATGGTGGATGACCCATAAATATTGGTTGATGGAGCTGATTCCTCCTCGCCACTCGAAGCCTTCCTCCACTCAGCCGCCATAGTGGTTTCTCTAAAGCTTAGGTCTAATCACATCACCCCACCCCTGCTCAATGAGCCCCAGTGGCTTCCCAATGGACTCCAAGAGCAAACAGAAAGTCTTTTTTTTTGGCATTCAAAGCTTGTCACAACCTGGTCCCTACCTACCATTCCAGTCTTGTACATTACTCACCTCTATGCATTATTAGCTTACTTGACTGTTCTTCAAATAACCATCTCCCATCTCCCTGTGTCTGGGGCTGTCCTTCATTCCTGGAATGTTCTTCCTCCTCATCTCTGCCTCAGTTTCCCTGGCTTTCTTCAGCACCCAGCTCATATCCCACTTTCTCCAGGAAGCCTTCCTCGATGTCACCAGCCACTAGTACTGTGTCCCCTGAGATTACTTCTCATTTACCCTGAATGTGTCTTGTATGGACGCACTTGTTTATATATTCTCTCCTCCCACCCCCTACCTCCCCTCTTAGAATATGAGCTCCTTAAAGGCAAGGGCTATTTTTTGCCTTTATTTATATCCTCAGAAATAAATGCTTGTTGCCTGGCAGTTTGACTACGGCTTTAAATCCCTCTTCCTCCCCAAAGTCACATGGTACAGCTAGAGGTCCTAAGTTCAAATATCAATTCTGCCTCTTAAATGTGTAACCTTAAGTAAGTCATTTATACTCTCTGAGCCTCAGTTTTTTTATCTTTAAAATCAAGGGGTTGGACCTTGAAGGTTTCTTCCAGCTCTAAATCTGTGATTCTAAACTTTTCCTGAGGACCCACAATCACCCGATGTACTCACAGTTTTCTGCAATATCTGTATTGTGCCTTGAACATTCCATAGAATCCCAGAACCTCATAGTTGGAAGGGACACCTCAGAGGTCATCTTCTCCAACCCAGACTTCAACAAGCATCCCCTCTTCAGTATCTACAGCTTACTAGTTGGAGACCTAGGCTTTGCTTAAAAACCTCCACAAAGGGGGAACCTACCACTTCTTGAACCTACCTTTTCCTTGTCCTGTAGGACAAGCCTCCAGACCAGCCGTGTTCACTCCTTCAGTCCTCTCTGGGCTTTGCACCTCACTCTCCAGACTTCTTTCTCCACCATGGTGTCCCCATGTAGGGACCAACACTCCACTTTTATGTTGTCATCCATCATTAGAATACAAGGTCCTTGAGTCCATAGCTTGTTTTATTTTTGCTCTTATTGTATCTTCATTGCTTAGTACAGTGCCTGCCACATTGTAAACCCTTAATGCTTGTTGATTTGTCTCCTTAGACCAGGGATGGGGAACTTGCAGCCTTGAGGCCCCTCAAGGCCCCAGGTTCCCCACCCCTGCCTTAGACAATACATTCCACTTTGGGACGGCTCTGATTGTTAGAAAGTTTTTTCCTAACATCAAGCCTGAATTTGACTCTCTAAGTTCTATCTATTTTCTCCAGTTCCTCCCTGTGGGACCAAGGAGAATAAATTGAATCACTCTTCCACACAACAGCCTTTAAAATACTTTAAATCTGCTCTCGTGCCTCTCCCTCCCCACCCCTCACACCCCAAAAATTTCTTTTCCGGGTTCCTACACTGAATGGAAATCTGCTTCCCTGCAACACTCAATCATAGTTTTGATGGAACCAACCAGAACAAGACTGATCTCTCTTCTACATGAAAGCCCCCTCTTAGGCTTTTAACTTCCTATGTGACCATGAGCAAATCACTTCACCTCTATTTGCCTCAGTTTCCCCATGTGTAAAATAAAGGTAATAACATCTGTAGGACCTAGCTCAAGGGATTGTTGTAAAGTTCAAATAGGATAGTCTCTATAAATGCTTTAAAATGTTAAACTTTAAGGCTGCTCTTCTCCAGGCTAAAAATTCTCAGTTCTTTCAACAGATCCTTTTAGGGCATGGTTTCCAGTCTCCTCAGTAGTCTTGTTGCATTCTCCAATCAGTAGAAATTTATTAAGCACCTACTATGTGCCAGGCACTGTGGTAAGTGCTGAAGATGCAAAACAAGGCAAAAAACAGTCCCTTCCCCCAAGGAGCTTACAATCTAATGGAGAAGACAACCTGCAAACAAATATATACAAAACAGCTAACAAAGGTAAGGCACTAGAATTAAGAAGGGTTTGGAATGGTTTATTGCAAAAGATGGGATTTTAGCTGGGACTTAAAGGAAGCTAGAGAGGTCAGTAGTGGGAACAGAGGAGAAAGAGCATTCCAGACATGGAGGACATCCAGAGAGAATGCCCAGAACTGAGAGATGGAATTTCTTGTTCTTGGAACAGCTAGGAGGCCTGTATCACTGGATCGAAGAGTACATGAAGGGGAATAAGGTGTAAGAATACTAGAAAGGTGGGAAGGGGTCAGTTATAAAGAGCTTTGAATGTCAAACAGAGCTTTTGTATTTGATACTAGAGGTGAAAGGAAGCCTCTGGAGTTTATTGAGTGTAGAGTGGGGGGCAGGAATGACATGGTCAGAGTTGTACTTCAGGAAAATTACTTTGGTGGCTGAATGGAGGATGGATTGGAGTAGAGAGAAACTTGGTGCAGGCTGACCCATCAGCAGCTATTGCAGTAGTCCAGGCATGAGGTGATAAGGGTCTGTACCAAGGTGGTGGCCATGTCACAGAAGAGGCGGGGGCCTAATTGAGAGGTTGCAGAGGTGAAATAGACAAGAGATGCCACAGAGGTGAAATAGACAAGAGAGGTTGTGGAGGTGAAGTAAATAAGAGTTGCTATAAAGGTGAAATAGACAAGAGATGCTGGGAGGTGAAATAGACAAGAGACGCTGTGGATGTGAAATAGACAAGAGATATTATGGAGGTGAAGTAAATAAGAGATGCTACAAAGGTGAAATAGACA
>NW_020954710.1:5622234-5623980 GCF_900497805.2 Vombatus ursinus
GTGAAATAGACAAGAGATGCTGTGGAGGTGAAATAGACAAGAGATGTGCAGAGGTGAAATCCACAGGCTTTGATAATAGCTTGGATATGGGGAGTGAGAGAGAGGGAGGAGTCCAGGATGACTCCCAGGTTGTGAGTGGTAGGGACTGGGAGGATGGTGTTGCCCTCTAATGTAATAGGGAAGATAGGAAGGGGGAAGGGTTGAAGGGGAAAGATAATGAATTCCATTTTGGACATGTTGACTTTAAGATGTCTACTAGACATCCTGCTTGCGATATCTGAAAGGCAGTTGAAAATGCAAGATGGGAGGTCAGCAGAGAGTTTGGGGCAGGAAAGGTAAATTTGAGAATCATCAGCATACAGTTGTTAATTAAATCCATGAGAGTTGATGAGATTGCTGAGTAAAGTAGTATAGAAGGAAAAGAGAAGAGGGTCCGGGATAGAATCCTGAAGCCTCCGTTACACACATCCCCCATCCTAAAATGTGGTTTCCTACTCCATGAGAGTGTGTTATGAAGGAAGAAAGAATACCACACACTGGGTATCTAAAGGAGCTGAGCTGAGATTCTGCAATATGAGTTCTGGTCTGTGATCTGTTTCCAGTTCTCTGTGTGACCTTGAGCAAATTGTTTGATTTCTCCAGGCCTCAGTTTCCTCATCTGTAAAATAGGAACTAAAAATACCCACTATCCCCCTGCCACAGTGGTATTGTGAGGATTACACATTGGATGCAAAAGTGTTTTGAAAAGCACTAAGCATTCAATAAATACCAGTTGCTGTTATTATCATTACAATAATAATTATTGTCTGTGTCCCTAGTTTAGTGCCAGGAGCTACAGGGCATGTAGAAATGTATGAGAACAGTCCATACCCTTGGAATATTTTGCTAGGGAGACACTAACACAGGCAAGACAATTAGAAAACAACAGAAGATAGTCTACAATTACAGGCTGCATTGTCTGGAATAGATTCTGAGGCTAGGAATGGAAGAAATCAGAGGGGGCTTGAGAAATGTAATACTTTCTGGTGAAACTGGGCCCCGGGAGGATGGCAGGTACAGTTTGGATAGGTATAATTTAGTCAAATCATCCCTGAGCTCCTGAAGGATTCTGGATAGTACCTGTCTGCAAGCTTCTGGGGAAAGCTCTCTTAACACATGCTAGTGCCTCTGGGTGGAAGCTCCCAGGCCAATATTCCCAGTGGGCAATGGGGGAGCATTTATCTCTCTGCTCTGAGGTAGGGACCCAGAGCTGGAAATCCAGCAGAGGAAGGTGTTGTGGATAGAGCGCTGGGCTTGGAGTGAGGAATCTCACCTCTCACATTTAATTTCCAGTGTGACCAAAAGAAAATCACTTTACCTCAGTTTCCTCATCTGTAAAACGTAGACAATAATAATTCCTGTAACACCAACTCATGAGGTTGTTGTGAGATTCAAAAGAGATAATGGGCATAAAACTTTAAAACACTAAGCCAATGTCAATTATTTTTATTTTAGAGAAGTAGTGTACAAGGATTTGGACACATGTAATAGAGAACATTGAGCCCAAACCTGATCAAGGATTCCCTCTATAACGTCTGCTGTCATGTGGTCATCTTGACCACTGCTTGAAGATCTCTGTTAAGGGAGAGGGAAATCATTACTTCCCAAGGCAGCTGATTTCTGTATGGGACATTGAACAAAATAGTTGAATGAATGGATGGATGGATGGATGGATGGATGGATGGATGGATGGATGGATGGATGGAT
>NW_020954710.1:5623990-5636000 GCF_900497805.2 Vombatus ursinus
GATGGATGGATGGATGGATGGATGGATGGATGGATGGATGGATGGATAGGCAAATGATTGAATGAAATAACGTGGAACTTAAAGCCAAAAGGTTTGTTTTGCATTCTGGCTCCTCTCTTTACCATCCAGATACCCTTGAATAATAAGAGACAGGGTTGTGAGATAGAAAGGCTTTGGAATCCCAAGACCTGGGTTTGGATCCTGGTTCTGCTCCTAACAAATTGTATGATGATGGGCAAATCACTTAATTTCCCTGGGCCTCAGTTTCTTCATTTGTAAAATGGAGAATTGCACAAGATTATTTCCAAGGTCCACTCCAAAACCCAATCGTATGCTCCTAAGTCCCTTCACTTTTCTGAGCTTCCATTTCCTTATCTGTAAAAGGGGTATCACGTATGCCTTTCCTGGCCCACAGGATTGTTTGGAGGCTCAGGAGATAACAACGCTGGTGAGACTGCTCTGTAACTTCAGCGCACATTACAAATGTAAGTTATTATTATTATCAATTGGGGTGAGAGAAGGACAACCTGAAGCCCTCTGGGGCCTGCCTCGGTGAGATCCGTGGGCCCAGCTCTTCTGCTCTCCCTGAAGGTCACAGTCTCCCTCCCACCTCTGATTGTCCCTCCCGCAGAGGATAAACACTGTCCCTGTCTGCCTGTGTTCTCAATCCCTCACGCTTCACCAGAATTAAATTCATCATTCATTTTTTATGGTTTATACATTGTGTAATTTATGTTTTCAAATATATCGAGGTCACACTTTCGCAGAAAAAAAAACTATTTCACATTGAAATTGGAGGCATGTTCTGTCCATTAAATGGAGATGTTTGGGATAATTTTTAAAGGCTAAAAGTAGTAGAAAGTAACATTAAAATAAAATTTGAGAGATGTAATTACCCCTAATCGGACCATAAAATAATCAATACCGCATTCCATTATTTCTGACTTCCCCAGTTATAGCTTTTTTTGTTAAGCTTTTGAATATTGATGAGGTGAAAGGGTCGCTGTCTTCCTGCGGAGGTCTGATGGAGGTGGAATTAAGGTGGTGTCTTCTCCGATTATTCCTGTGGAGAGGGTGAGCAGGGCTCTTTTCTCAGCCTGATGTCTAACCACATCTGGGGCCAAGGGGGAGACTCAAGGCCAGGCTCCCTCTCCATCACAGCTCAGAGAAGGCTGGCGGGAACTCATGCCTGCAGAAAGCCTGGTCCTATGTGTTGGGATGATTGTGGGATTCATGTTCCTCTTAGATTCCTGGGCCTGAACAGCTAGATCCAAGCAGGGAGGAAGAGGGTGAAGGGAAGGACAAGATGGCTATCCCAGTCAAAGCCTGGAAGCAGGGTGGGGGCAGAGGCAGCTCAGAAACTGTCCTCCAGTATCTAGAGGACACAGTATTAGCTCCAGAGACACAATAAAAGACTGCCTCACTTGGGGAAAAGACAGTTGTGGAAGTAGATGTGTGCCACGGGGGCAGCAGTACAGTAAAAAAATACAACACAAATTATAAAAATACAATTGGGTGCAACAAAGCCAGGAGAGAGGGCAGTCAGCTCTACCTCTAAGAGGATTAGAGGGAAGGTTGGCTAAAGACAGCAGAGAATGGGACCCTTGGACAAAGGTGCCAAGCTAATAGAAGGCTGCAAGGTGAGGTGCAGAGATAGTGATTGAGCTCTGCCTTCCGTCAGAGAAACTGTGCTCCCCTCACCCAGAATGTTGACACCTCGGAGCGAAGCCCCATTGGCACCAGGTTAGTTGCAACTCTGAGTGGACTTGGAATTATAAAGATCTTAGAAATCAGTTCATCTGCTCTCCTCATTTTGCAGATACCCAGAGATCAAGGAGGGACTTGCCCAAAGTTGGGGGGGGGGGTGAAGTGTTGAGAAATCAAATAAGTTTGGAAAAGGGCACAGATCATCAGCCTTCCCTTTGCTAAGACCTGCAAAGAAGGAATGGGCCACACCTCCTGCTCCCTCACACCTTGCTGAATAACCTGCATGACCTCAAACAAGGTAGATCCACCTCTCAGGGTCTTGGTTCTCCCCTCTGTGAAGGGGATTTCTAAGGTTCTTCCCAGGTCTAATACTCTAAACCAGGGGTGGAGAAACTGAGGCCTCTGGGCCAGATGTGGCCCTCTAGGTCCTCAAGGGCGGCCCTTTGACTGAATCCAAGCTTCATAGAACAAATTCCCTTAATAAAAGGATTTGTTATGTAAAACATGGACTCAGTCAAAAGGCTGCACCTGAGGACCTAGAAGGCCACATGTGGCCTCAAGGAGGCAGGTTCTCCACCCCTGCTCTAAACTCTGACATTCTATGTTCTACGGTCCCTCCCATCTCTATTATCCCATGTTCTAACATCTCTCCAGTCTACATTCTAGGCTTAAACTGTCAGAGTCAGGAGGACCAGCTCTGCCATTCAATGTTGTAAGGTCTCTCCCAGATCTGATATTCTATGTTCTAGGTCTCTCCCACCTCTGACATCCTATGTTCTAGGTCTCTTCCAGCTCCCGAATTCTATACTTTTTGGACCAGCTTGTAGGAGAGAAGTTGTTAGGGCAGGGTCCTTAAATCCTCAAGCAGGAGTTTATTACAGGAGGTCATCACACCTGGCTTCTCTCCAGGCAGTGTTTTGCCCCTGAGGGCCGCTGACTGATAAGGAGGCCAGACTCTGTCTTCTAGCCTGCCCCTGCCCCCAGCCCCCATCAGCAGGCCACTGGACCCCCTGGCTGGGGGATACCTACGGCACCTAGCTCCCAGGGTCGCTGCGAGGTCCAAACAGGCTTGGGCAAGGCAGGCATTTTCTCTCCAGCTCGGCTCTTAAGCTGGGAGGGCCAGGCCTAGTCCTGGCGGGTGCTCCCACCCTCCACACACACACACAGATGTGCACAGTCTTAATATAGATCCTGCTCCCAGAGTACACAGCACAACAGTGGGCCCCCAGCGTTTACTCAGCATCAGCATATTACCCTGCTTAGAACAAAAGAGAGCTAATGAGCCCCGGCACTGTGTCATTACCATTAATAATAAAAAACAATATAATGTATTTTTAAGACTTCACTTAATGGAGACTCAGAAACATTGAAATCCCCACATCTCCCCCAAAGAGGCCCAGTGGGGAACAGAGGCTTCAGGCCCTCCAAGGCTGGGCTGCTAAAGGGCTCTCCTGCCCATTGCCGCTCGGGCATGAATCTGTGTTTCTACTCTCCCTCCCCTGCCCCCAACACACACACACACACACACACACACACACACCCCACACCACACCATACACATATACCCACTACACATCACACCTACACACACCACACATCACATACCACACATACACCATACACACACACCAACTACATATCACACACACACACACACACACATACACACTCCCCACCATGGCTACAAATGCTGCAGCTCGTCAGCACCCGGGGCAAGGGTGGCACAGCATAGTGGACCCTGTGTTCTGATCTTGCCTCTGCCAAGGGCCCCTAAGAGGGCCCCTTGATTCCCCTTATGAGCCAGACTCTGGTTATACCTAAAAGGTAGGTAATAGAGGGTGGGGGTGCTTATCCCCAGGGCTGCCATAGATGCTAGAGCCCATCTAGTTCAACTCCCTCATGGGGAAACTGAGATCACCAAAGGAGATAGTATAGAGGAAGAGGAGAGGCCAGGATAGAGCCTTGGGGGACACCTTTTGAAAGGTGCAGGTAAGGATGGAGAGGAGAAGAAGTAGAGGTGCCTAGTGTAGACGGCTTTCTCAAGGAGTTTATCCATGAAGGGGTGAAGAGATAAAGGACAACAGACGGGGTGAGGGGGGGCACGGTGAATGGATCAGGTGAGAGTTTTTTAAGGATGGGGGAGAAATGGGCATGTTTGTAATTGGCAAAGGAACGAGTAGACGAAGACAGACTGAATATTTTGGAGAGTTTAGGGGTGAGAGTGGGGGTGATCTGCAGGAGAAGACAGGAGGGAATGGGATCAAGGGTGTGTGTAGAGGGGTTGGCCTTGGCAAGGGGAAGGGCCATATCATTATATGAGATGCAGAGGGAAGGAGGATTTAAAGGGGGAAGACATTTGAATGATGTGAGGTGAGGAAGAAGGGAGAAGACAGAACTTGATGAATGGTCTTAGTGTTTTTCTGCAAATTACGGAGGACAAGCGAAAAGCCATTGGAGTCTTGAGGAAAGGACAAAAGGTTTGTAATAGCTACCGTGGAGGTTAAGTAACTTGTCCCAGATCACACAGCTAGTAAGCAACAGAGCTGGGATTTGAACCCAGGACCTTATACTCCAATGTGAAAGTCACAAAGGGATAGGTTTCAACTTGATATAAGAGCCCACTTCTGGTCAATTAATGGAATAGAAATGTTCAGAAATGGGACAGGCTACCTTGGGAAGCAATGAGCTCCCTCCCAATGGCCAGAGATTTACAAGCTGTGGTCAAGATAACTACTGGTCGGGAGCTATCACAGAGGGGAGTCTTGGCTTGACAAGGTTTGGACAAGATGGCTTCTAAGGTCTCTGGAAGTCTGCGGTCTTGGAGGACCTGGTGGTGTCCTGGCATAAGAACAGACCCAATTGTGGTGTTGACGTGTCTGGAATAACATTAGGGAAGGGAAATGAGTGTTCTAGAACTTTTCAACTCTTGGCTGAAAGTCATGATGTTTTCTTGACCTTCTAATGGTCCCACACCCCAAGACCCTTGGGGATCTGGCTCTCCATATTCACTGTCACCAAGCCTAGTGCCTGCATTCCCTATCCCCCGCCATGGGCAGCAAAGAAAACTTCCCTCCCCTCCTTAATCTCCCAGAGAGACACAGCCTGGGTGCAAAATAAAATGGGACTGGGTAATTAAGGCAAATAGCAATCACACTAAAGACATCATAAAGCTATGGGGGACAAGTTTCTATAGGCACAGCATTCTTTTTTACCCTCTCTGACTCTGTCTGCTGGCTGGGGGCCAAACCATCCCTCTTCTGAACATCCTTAAATTCCTCCCTTAGTTTGTCCTAAACACTCAGCGGACCTGGAACAGGAAGACAGCATGGTATACTTGGAAGAGCCAAAGACTGCAAGTCTGACCTGGGCCAAGCCTCAGGTTGGCCACAATCTGCTTGTGGCTGGAGAAGGCAACTCACTTCTCTGTTTTTGAGTGTCCTTTTCTGTGGTCTCTTCCACATTCTGTGTTCTAAGGGCCCTCTCAACCCTGACATCCTGTGTTCTAAGGACCCTCCCAGCCCTGACATCTTGTGTTCTAAGGACCCTCCCAGCCCTGACATCTTGTATTCTAAGGGCCCTTCCAACTCTGACATTCTATGTTCTAAGGGCCCTCCCAGCCCTGACATTCTGTGTTCTAAGGCCCCTCCCAGCTCGACATTCTCTGTTCTAAGCTCCTTTCCAACTCTGCCATTCAGTATTCTAAATTCCCTCCAAGCTCTGGCGTTCTATGCTCTAGGGGCCATTTAATTTCTGACATTTTGTGAATCCCCTCCTCTGTGCCTGGGAATGTAACTGCTGAGAACCATACCTCATTAATGTGCCAATAGTCTAAGAAAGAACCTCCTCCTTTTCTCTCCAAGGTGGCTCCACACATCAAACACCTTGGCAGAACACCTGTGGGGTTGTCTATGTTTGAGGGGAGGAGGGAGGAGAATTAGAGTAAAGGAGAAAAATATTAACTTGGTTTGACACCTTGATCACTTGACCCAGCCTTGTAGAGACTTCTCACCCCTTTCCCTCTTCCCCATCTGGACTAGTGCTGCCTTAGCTCAGAAAATGCCAGGAATTTCTTCATTCCGAGTCTCCGAAGTAAAGGGACAGGTGCCCACCACCACTAAGGCTCCACGAGTCTCTGGGTATCTCACTGGATTGTCCTTATCAGCCTCTCCCCACCAATGCATTCTCCATGCTCCCTAATAGAGCCTCGCAGAAAGCCACAGGCCCAGTAGTAACCAATTATTCTGGAACAAGGAGATTAATGTCTATAGGGTGGAATTGGGGACTTTAGAGGAAGGGTAGGTTGGTCCTTTAATAACACCAGCCTGATGCCCCAATCCCTTAGCATTCTCCATTCTACCATACCCAGTTTCCCTCCTTGATTAAGAAATCATGGCCTCCTGGTTCTTTCCCAGGAGCCAAGCACCTGCTTCTAAAATGCTGGTGTACTCCAGAGGACATGCCCAAGCCCATTCTCTGATTAGATTTAATTTGTTTCGATTGACTAACGTAAGGAGAAGGTTCTTTCTGGAAACTTCAGCAATGGAAGAGAGACCATTAGGACGTTTACATTTGCAAATACGATATTTAATTAACAATATTAATAAATTAATAGAAGAATCTTGCTGAGGTACCAGGTTCATAAAACATTTGACTCTGACGTGCTAGTGAGCACAGCTGGCCCCAGCTCGGCTGAAGGATGCTGCAGTGAGCTAGTCTTCTAGGCAAAGATAAGCCTGAACAATTAGCAGCTATTAGGGCTGTATCGGGTTAAGGGGTTCTGGGTCTTGGTGAGCAGGGACCGCGTGGTTTCAGGGACCTAGAATCCTAGAATTCAAGCTGGGAGGAAGCCCAGAAGCTTTCTAGGCCAATTCTCTCATTTTACAGATAAAGAGGCCTGGAGAAATTAAGTGACTTGCCCAGGGTAACACATGTAGATGGGTAGCAGCAAGAGAATTTGAATTCTTCTTTGAACCTGTTTTGGGGATGAGATTGTGCTCAGGAAAAGTGACTTTCTTTGGAAACTTCCAAAGCTCCAGTCTGGGGATGGGGGGAACTGGGGGGGGGGGAGGGATAAAATCATAACCTGATGCCAACAAGTTTCTTCCCCAGTCCAGACAAGAGCTACATTATATTTCCAAACCCAAGATTTCCCAAAGACTTTAGCCAACAATAAGCCCATGCATGCTCGTCCATTCTTATATGGGCTGCATTGGCCCATATACAGATTGGCAGTGCCAGGGAGAGGGAAGTACAAAGGCAGAGTCCAAGAGGTCTCATTCCTTTGGACACCTTGGACAAGTCCTTTCTTTCTCCCAGCCTTAGTTTCCTTATCAATAAAGGAGAGGGGGGTTGGATTAGATTATCTCAAATTCCCCCCCCAGTTGTAAGTTTCATGATCTCAGCTAATCAATTGATTCCATTCATTGCAATAAGCATTTATTAAGCACTTACTGTGTACCAAACATTGGGCTAGATGCTGGGAATACAAAAGCAAAGGGTCCCTGCCCTCAAGGTACTTACATTCTATCAGGGGAGAGGTCAGGGTGGCATTCTGAGCACTGGCTCAGGACTTTCCTCGCCCAGTCTATCTTGGGGAGTTAGAGATGGATAGCCCCTGACAGCAGAAAAGAGAATTCTTCCTTCAGTCCTGGCACACTTCACCCTGTCTCTGTGTACACTTTTGTAGTAGTAACATGCAATCTTTTTGTACTATAGTTTTGTGTGTGTGTGTGTGTGTGTGTGTGCGGGGGGAGAGAGAGAGAGAGAGATCCTTGTTAGCTGTGAAGACAAGGAGAATGTGTCATCTGAACTTTGGATCTTCTTCTCCACCTCCCCCCCCTTCCCTTCCCCCACCCCCACCATGCCCTCATAGTGATCTGCTTACAGTAGGGTACCTAATGAATAGTTCCTGAATTAAATTGAATGACAGTTCACCCCCTGCCTGCTCAGGTCTCCTCTCTTAGCTCTGTGGGCTTCCAAGAGTGACTCCAGAAATCTGAATACCAGATCTGGGCCAGTATCCATGGTACCTTTGCAGATTCTCACCTAGCTGGCACATCGGTGTGGCTCTGCCTGATCAGGTTTCTGGATGGTGATGGGCGGACAGGACTTGGCACTGCCATGCCCTGAGACTGGATTTCGCTGTCTTTTGGCACAGGGAAGGTAGCCAATAAAGAGACAAGGCAATCAGATCACTGCCAGGAACTAGGAGCCCATCTGTCTTCAGCATCCTTATCTTCATTGTCAGTATCCTATTTGACTATGATATTACACGTATGGGGCAGTAATTACCATAATCCACTGAGTATTTATTAAGCACCTACTACCTGTAGGCACTGGGGATACAGAGAAAAAAATGGAAAACAGTTCTTGACTTCAAGGAACTGGGGAAAGAATACAACATATTCACAGATAAGAAAGATAGTGTGGGATAGTGGAGAGAGCCCTGCGCTTGGAGTCAGGAAGATCTGGAATGGTATTCCACATCAGATCAAGTGTGACCCTGGGCAAGCACTTAACCTCTTGGCCTCAGTTTCTCTAGCTGCAAAATAAGGGAATTAAGCTCAATGTTCTCCCTTACAACTCAAATCTATGATCCTATAAGTCACTTGACCTTTCTGGGTCTCTGTTTCCCCATCAGTAAAATGGGAGGGTTAGGCTTGATAACACATCAAAAGTGACTTCCAGCTCTAAATCTTTGATTCTATGGTTTTTTGCTAAGTAAATACTTAGGAAGAGAGAGAGAGAGAGTGAGAGAGAGAGAGAGAGAGAGAGAGGGAGGAAGAGAGAGAGAGAGAGGAAAGATACAAAGAGAAAACAGAAAGAGAAGAGAGAGAGGAGAGAGACAGAAAGAAAAGAGAAAGAGACAGAGAAGAGAAAGAGAGGGGAGAGAGAGAGAGAGAGAAAGAGAGAGAGAGAGGAGAGAGAGAGAGGAGAGAGAGAGAGAGAAGAGAGAGAGAGAGATCTTATAACTAGGAGAAATCAGCATGGGCTTGGTAAAGGATACAACCCTTGGGATTCTAAGAGTGAGTGGAGGTTAAATAAAAGAACACCTTTGCAAAGGTGACCATCCTACCTTTATTAGGGATGATCCCTTTTGAACAGGTGGTAGCCTAAGGGCCACAAATTTGAAGGTGCCTCAAATGATGTCTCTTCAGTAATAGCTGATGCTTCTAGATTGCTTTAAAGTTGAAGCATTCTACCCCATTGGAGCCTCACAACAACCCTGTGGGGTAGGTACTACAGGTATTATTATCCCCATTTTACAGATGAGAAAATTGAGGCAAAAAGACTTTTCCATGGTCAGACAGCTAGCAAGCGTCAGAGCTGGGATTTGAACCCAGGGCTTCCCTTGGCCGTGGCTGGCACGCCATTCACCGCGCCATCCATTCTGCTTCCCAATGTAGTTATAGATCTTAAAGGCACAAATGTTTGTTATGTTTGGAGCTTAACTAGAACTGAACACCCTCTTCTTCTCAGTGCTGCTTCCCTCCTTAATTATCAGAGAGGCAACATGAATTTAGCATCAGGACCCTGGAACTGCCATTATATGTGCTCTGTGTGACCTTGGATAAGTCACTTCCTCTCATCTGTAAAAGGAAAAGGCTAGACTAGATTAGCTTTCAGGTCCCCCCAAGGTGCTGTTGATGCCTGCTAGGTGCTTCATTTTGGAAAGGCCATATGTAAGGGCAAAGTGGCCAGAAGAGGGGGACCAGGATGGTGAAAGGCCTTGGACTCCTGACACATGAAGATTCCTGGAAGGAACTGGGGTTGTTTCTGGCAAAAAGAAGAGTCAGAGGATGCGTGTTAGCTTTCCTCTCCACGCTTCGCTCCTGAGTCTCTGGATTTGTCTCCCAGGCCATAGAAACATCCTGCCCCTGGCACTGGAAGCTCCGTTCCTTACCCTCTGAGATTTTCTCTGCCAGGCCCCTGGACATAGGGACCTTTTCTCTCCCTCCTCCCTCTCTTTTCACCTTCTTCTTATATGATTTTTGGTTTCCTTTTTGGTGAGGCAATTGGGGTTAGGTGACTTGCCCAGGGTCACACAGTAAGTGTCAGGTGTCTGAGGCTGGATTTGAACTCAGGCCCTCCTGACTCCAGGACCTAACTGCCGCTTATGTTTTGTTTTCACCCATTAGTATATAAGCTTGTGGAGGACAGGGACTGTCTCTTTTTGTCTGTATTTATATTCCCAGCTCTTAGCACAGGGCCTGGCATATAGTAAGTAAATAAATGTTTGCTGACTTGATTTGCTAGCCTTCTTCAAATATCTGAAGGGACATCCTGATAAAAAAGGCATTGGATTTGTCCTGCTTGGCCCTGTGGGCAGAGACGGGCCAAATGGGTGGAAGATACAGAGGAGCAGATCTTGACCTGATGTCAGGACACACTTTTGTACAACCTGAACCTTTCCAAAGTGGAGCAGGTTGTCTCAGGATCAAAAAGATGCCCGCTTCCTTCCTAGAGCTCTCTGAGCGAGGCTGATGACCGCTGGTCAGAGATGTGCTCAAGAGGATTCTTGTTCAGCCTGGAGTCCGTTGGATGGTCTCTGCGATGCCATCTACCTCGGATATTGTGTGAAATCAACTCCCCTGATGGGACTGAGTCCTCTGCCTACAAACAGGATTGTTTCTTTTTGAAAAATGCTTTGAGACAATTAGGTGAAAGGCAGCTTTTCCTAAAAGCAGAGTTCCCCAAGGTTCACTTCCCAAGAGCATGGGGCCCCCACCAAACTCATGTTTCTTCCAATGGTTTATTAAGTTATATAAAGTACATGGAACCACAATAACTAAAGCAGACACAACAAGTAACTAATTGCGTTTCCAAAATTTGATACGTGCATATGAATGAATGGGGAGGTCCTAGTTGTGGGTCCACTCTCAGGAAGAGTAGGGAGAGACAGGGAGAACTCAGAAAGCACAAGGAGACGCAGCAGGATCACTGGGAGATGATCAGGCAACACAGGGAGGCACACGAGAGGCAGTGACCCATAGACCCAAGGATAGGTCAGGTGGGAGTAAAGTCGCTCATGCAGCCTGGGCGACTTAGGTGAGTGGGGAGAGAAAGAGGATGGATGACCTTGCACTGTCCCATCCAGGCCTAGGCTTATGACCTTCTCCCATCTTATCTAGCCCTGACCTGAGCCTACACTGTGGCCTTCTCATCCCTGGGGCAAGAACCAGGCCAGACCATCTTCTAAGGGCATGTAGGGAGGCTAGACCTGTCTCATAGCTTGGGGGGGGGGGAGAGACAGAGAGAGAGAGACAGAGAGAAAGAGAGAGAGATAGAGAGAGACAGAGAGAGGAAGAGAGAGAGAGAGATCCCTTAGAGGGTGAGGGGAGGGAGATATCCTTTAGAGGGTGGGGCATACTCCAGCACTTCCTGTTGGAAAAGGACCCAGGAGGCTAGGTCTCCTTCAGAGAATAAGATGAAATGGCAGCCTAGATTTCTCATTGAGTCATGGACCAGAAGACCTGGGTTTGAATCTGATCTCTGCTACTTTTCTACCTGTGTAACCATGGACAAGTGCCCCCCCTCCCCCCCCTCCCCGTCACCGCCATCAGTAAAATGTGATCACAGATAAGATGGTCTGTAAGGCCTGGAAGTCCAATGATACAATATGACCCTGGACAAAGTACCCATGACCTTCTTTCTTTCTTTTTTTTTGGTTTGTTTTTTTTGGTGAGGCAATTGGGGTTAAGTGACTTGCCCAGGGTCACACAGCTAGTGAGTGTCAAGTGTCTGAGGCCCTTTTTGAACTCAGGTCCTCCTGACTCCAAGGCTGGAGCTCTTTCCACTTCGCCACCTAGCTGCTCCTCATTGACCTTCTGAGAGACACACCACAGTGTTGGGGATATTGGACTGAGCTTAAAATCAGGAGGACCTAGATTTAAATTCCACCACACTGTGAGACCCTGGGCAAGTCATTTACATTTCCTGGGCCTCAGTTTCCTCATCTGTAAGATTAGATGTTTGGACTCAATGACCTCTAAGATCTCTTTCAATTCTTAAATCGTGCTTCTATGATCTTTCAGGAAAAGCCATAGCTGGGGGTCAGAAGCTGGAGGTATGAGTCAGCCATACCCAATGAGTCTAGCAGCAGGACTGAAAGCTGTCGCCCCACAAATAGCCCCACTGGTCAAGGTAGGAAGTCGGTTTGGGCTCCAGCCAGCAGCCCTATTACCCTTGACCGCCTTTACCCCAAGGGGTGCAGAAGAGCCTTCCTCTCATTTTCCTTCCCATGCACACTTGGTCCCCACCCTGACATATTTCCTGGGCTTCCTGGCTCTCCCCCCTTCCCCCC
>NW_020954710.1:5636010-5639609 GCF_900497805.2 Vombatus ursinus
AGACCTCTGCCTGCCTCTTTATTACCTGCTTGTTAGACGGAGGCAGCAAGACCCAAAGGACAGGAGTTCATGAGGCTTTCCTGAGATCACAACAGCTAGTGGGGGGATGTGTGTGCAGGGATGGGGAGTAGGGATGAAGTTAATTGACTCAGAAGGCTGGGGGAAGGCAGAGAGTTCTCTGTCCCCTATGGGACGCTTTTTTCTGTCCTCCCCCTCCACACCCCACTGAGGCCCTGCAGCTGCTAGATGGCATCATCATCATCTTCACTATCATCATCATCATCATCATCATCATCATCATCATCATCATCATTATTCAAGCAGTTAAAAGTGCCTACTATGTGAAAAGCATTATGCTAAGTGCTGGGGATATAAGAGGGAAAAAATCATCAGTCCCTGCCCTCAAGTAGCTTATATTCTACCGGGGAGAAATGTACAGCATATACACAGATAAGTAAAAGCAAAGTATGCAGAGACAGCATGGCTTAGTAGGTAGGGCACTGGATGTAGAACCAGGCAGAGCTGGGTTCAAATCCTGCCTCAGACACTTAGCTAGCTGTGTGACTCTGGTCAAATCCCTTAACCTTTTTGAGCCTCAGTTTCCTGATCAGTAAAAGGAGGGGAATGAAAATGAATGGAATGGCCTCTAAGGCCCCACCTGGCTCTAAAGCTATGATCCTGGAATACAAACACATTTCAAGAGGCAGATCAGGAGAGGCAAGGCTTTCATGTAAGAGGCGGCGTCTGAACCACGCTTTGAAGGGGAATAAGGATCCTACCAGGTGGAGGTGAGCACTGGGGATTGTACATTCCCGTACAGGATGGAAGATAATAGTATTCAATTGTAGACGTAGGTCTGGAAAGGAACTTAGAGGTCATCTAATCCAACACCCTCATTTTACAGATCAGGAAACTGAGATCCGGAGAAGGTCCAAGATCACACAGCTATTAGGTTGCAAAAACCCACTTTTGAACTGGGTTCAAAACCCAGACCTCTGGTTGTAAATCCAATACTTTTTCTATGGAATCACACTGATGATGGTGATGATGATAACAATAACTTGCATTTATATAGTGAGAAACAGTGCCGTCGGGTTCTCTAAAGTAAACAATTTCTAAGGCCCTTTCCAGCTCTAATAGTCTACAAGTATACAATGCATGGTGCACATTTTGGCCTCCTGTCCTCCCCTCTGTGTTCCCACCTCAAATCTCTGGCCTTTCTTTTGAAAGGAGGACATGGTTGCTTCTGAGTGGCACCAGAAAAATCCAGATCTGTTTCTTCTGAAAAGAACTGGCCTAGAGCCAGAGGACCTAGGATGAAATCTCACCATTGATGCTTACTACCTCGATGTCTTTGGACAAGCCACTCAACCACTCCTGGCTTTGGTGTCCTTATCTATAAAAGGGGAGAAGGTGAACCAGTTGGCCACTGAGGTCTGTTCTAGTGTATGACCTTATGAAAGGAAGAAGGTGGTCCCCACAGTGGGCCACAGCTGCTTCTCAGGGAGGCCAAAGTCAAAAGTAACAGGCCCGAGAATGACTCCATTCCTTCTCTTCCCTGCTGAATCCCTTATTTACTCCCTTCTTTCCCTCCTGTGCCAACAACAGCCTCCACAATCATCCACCCAGTCTCTAGGGAGAAGACCTCACAGCCTACAAGAACTCTCCCTGGGTCTGGGGCTCAGCAGTGAGTAGGAGATGGGAGGAGGGAGAGGTAGATATGGGCTGGGAGAGCTTCTCTCTACTTTGCCTCATCCCCAACCTTGGCCTGCCTGTTGGGGTATTTGAGGAGGAGACGGGGGGAAGATGCCCTGAGCTCGTCTGTCCCTAACCCCTGTCTTTGAGGTGGGAGTGGCGGGGTGGGGTGGACGTTTGCCTAAGAGGGGGAGCAGAGCCCACGGAATCCCGTGGTGAAGCCAGTGATGGCCAGTAGGGGGCGCCTTGGTCATGCATTATTCATCGGCTGAGCCAGCATCCTGGCTCATTCATCCCCCTCAGCCGCCTGCCTCCCCTGCCTGCCTGCCGGGCTGCCTCCCTGCCTGCCTGCCTGCCTGTACGAAGGAGCAGTCACAATATTGTGGCAGTTCCACCGAGTGACAGTTTAAGTGAACACAGAGGGTGGTTAACCATTTGTGGGGCGGATGCTGGAGCTAGAACCAGAGAGCTGGGCATGGGGGGGACGTTGACCAGAGCCCCCCTTGTGTCGTGGTGCTGGCTAGGGGTGTGGTGGGGTGGAGAGGGGCAGACGCTTCCAGGAATTACTGGATCCAGAGCTGGAAGGGACGTGAGGGTCCATCCGATCCAACCCCTTCATTTTTACCAGTGAGGAAACTGAGTCCCATAGAGTGGAAGTAGTTTACTTAGGGACACACAGCTTGTAAGGGGTAAAACTAAGGTTCAGACCCAAATCATAGATTCATAGGACTAGAGCTGGAAGGGCCCTTGGGGACCATCTAATCCAGTGCTTACATTTTTTTAGCAGTAGGGAAACTGAGACCCAAGGAAGATAAGTTACTTGACAAAGGCCATGCAGGCAATAAACATCAGAGTGCGCAATTTGAAACTAGCTCCTCTGTCCCCAACTCTCAATGCCTCTATTTCACAGACTTATAGATTGAGGGCTTAGAAGTCCTCAAATCTAATTTTACAGAAAAGGAAACTGAGGTACAGAGAGAGAAGAAGTGGTTTGCTCAGGATCACACAGATAGTAAGCACCTGAGATAGGATTTGAACCCAGATCCCACCCCAGGTCTGGTGGTCTAACCATTGTGCCACATGGGTTCTTCCAAACCCCTCCTGCTAGAGAGCCTTGCCTCCATCCTCTCATCCCCACTTCACCTCCTCGGGCAGTGCCAAGTTCCCCTCCCCCAGATCCACAGACGCATTCATTCACTGCCTACTTCATTCAGGGTCCTGGGTCTTTCCAAAGAAGCACCAATGGCTTTTGGCCTAGGTCTCAGCCTTTGGGTTCAAGTTCTAGACCCAATCATGGGAGGAATGAGATGCTGTGCTAGGGAAGGATGGAATTTCCTTGCTTTAAGCCTGAGGCAGTGGACAGGACACTGGTCTAAGGGTCAGGAGCCTCCTGCTACCAACTCACTGTGTCACCTTGAGCAAGTCACTTCCCTTCTCTGGGCCTCAATTTCCTCCTCTGTAAAATGGGAGTAGTAACCCTCTGCTTCCTTCTTAGAGTTGCTGTGAGGGTCCGAGGGGAGGATTTAGGGTCGGAAGGAACTTGAAAGATGATTTTGTCTGAGTCTCTTCTCATACAGAAGATGAGGAAAATGAGGTTGGGAGAAACAAAATGATAGTTCAAGGTCACACACACACACACACACACACACACACACACACACACCCCAAGCAGCTATCTAAGATTATAAATCGAAGACAGCTTGATGATCAGTAGAGGTGGAGGGATATTTCCCCACCGGGAATTCCCTACTTCTGTAATCACAGGTCTGAACTTAAAAAAAAAAAACCCAAAAAACCAGCTCCTTGAAATGTGTAACGCACCCAGCACAGGGAGAGTTCTGCTATTATCAGCAAGGTCACACACACACACACACACACACACACACACACACACACACACACAC
>NW_020954710.1:5639619-5642634 GCF_900497805.2 Vombatus ursinus
CACACACACACACACACACACACACACACACACACACACACACACACTCTCTCTCTCCCTCTCTCTCTCTCTCTCTCTCCCTCTCCCTCTCCAGGGAGAAATCCCTGAGGCCTCGAGGCCTGGCTAGGCAGGGGGTCCTCTTCCAAACCTCAGAACCCCCAATTCCTCTCCTCCATTACTGCCCTCAGGGGCCATTTCAGCTGGTGGCTGTCCCTCCCCAGTGGTGCTGCTGTAAGGCGGGGAGGAGGGGGAGAGTGCTACCAGAGTGATGGGACTCAGGTTCTTTCCTCCTTCTTCCGTCCCCCCCTCCCCACCTCATATCAAAGGCCAGAGCTCCCTGGCCACTCCTGGTCCCACAAACTCAGTCCCGGGACAGTGGAACCGAGAAGCCGACATACCCTCAGGTCCCAAGACATGCACGCCGGCCTTCTGCATGGTCACGGATACCTCACTTATGTGGGGAAGGGACCGAGGGAGGGGGACGCCCCGAGGGGCAGCCTGGGCGATGTGTTGGGCTCAGGGTCACCACCAGCCTCGTATTACGTTTCACTTGTACAAAGACTCTTTGACGCCTGAGCACATCGATATCCTTAATGACATCGAGAGGACCTGGGATTGCAGACAAGCAGCCTTTCTCTCCTTCCCTTATCTTCCACTTCTTTCTCTCCTCTCCCCTCCTACCTCTTCTCTCTTCTTTTTACCTTCCCTCCCTCCTCTCCCCTTCTCTCCCCGTTTTCTTTGTCCTCTCTTCTTCTCTTCCTTCCTCTTTCCCTTTTATCTCTTCTTTCTCCCCTCTTCTCCCCTTCCTTTTCTTCTCCTTTTTCTTTTCTCCTCTCTTCCATCTCTTTTCTTGCCTCTCCTTCCCTCCTCTCTCCATTCTCCTTTTGCCCTTCCCTTCCCTTCTCTTCCTTTCCCTTCTCCTCTCCTCTCCTCTCCTCTCTTCTCTCTCCTTTTTTCCTTCTCTCTTTTCCTCCTCTCCCTCTCCTTGTTGCCTTGCTGTTTCCCTCTCTGGACACTACATCGAGAGAGAGAGAGAGAGAGAGAGAGAGAGAGAGAGAGAGTTCTGACCCATTGCTTCCACAAAGTTGGAACCTCCCACAGCGGTACCCACTAGGGGCTGGGGGCTGCTGTTCCAGAAGCTCAGAGCCTTCCCTCCTAGAGAGGCCCTATTTCCCCTCCAGAGAGATGAACAGGGTTTCGTTCCCTACTTGAATTAGAAGGGTTTGGCAAGTGCTACGGTGGGAAATTCAAATCTCATGTTTGGGGATGGGGGTGGCCAAGATTTCTTTAGATTTTTGTTGTGTATTTTTTTTTTACATATCTATCTTTCTATCTATATAATTTTGCATTTCTCCCCTTCCCCTTTCGCGTCTTTGGCTCCCAGATGTGTCCCACATTGAAGAATTATCTCTCCTCCCCAGAGTAAAATAAATGCAATCAATATGAGTATTGCTCTCAGGGCCTTGAAATATTACATTAATGTTCCATGTGGTGACATTTTAGCTGGAATTTTCAAATACATTATGATGGTTCAAATTAATATTTATCAGATCAGCTTTTATATTTTGCAAAAGAGAAGAGGAGAGAGAGAGAGAGAGAGAGAGAGAGAGAGAGAGAAGGAAAGACAGAGAGAGAGAGAGAGAGAGAGAGAGAGCATTATTAAAATACAGAATGCAGATCAAGTCTAAAATCGATGGTCCATTTTCCCAGCACTTTTAAGGGGCTGTGTTCAGCTTTCTGGGTTTGGTTGGAAATTTATTGGTGTTCTAGGCAAATCTATCAGTCTCCTTCTGTCCCTTCCTCTCCTTTTTCCCTCCTTGCTCCCTTTCTCCCCAACCCAGGTCTCGGGTTCCCCTTGACTTCCCCCCCCCACCCCCATTCTTTCTCTCTTTATTATCCTGAAATGTAAATTACGACATTAGCCTGGTCCTTATTTTTTTTTTTCAAACTCTCCCATGATTAAATCTGCTGCGCGCCATCCTTGTCCTTTCTATAAATTAAATCATCTTTGCTTTCCACCTTTAGCCACTGCCAGCCACCAGCCTCTGATTGCCAGCAATAAAAGCCCCCTGCCGGATGGGCTTCCTGTCCTCTGCCTGAGCCCCCCAGCCCCTGAGCTGGACCCTCCCTCAGTGGCTGGGAGTTAGGAGGCTTTGTGAGCAGCCTGGGGAGGGGAAAGGAGGGAGGGAGGGGAAAGGAGGGCGGGAGGGAGGGGGGGCAGGGCTTGCCTCCTGTTTTCACTGTTTCTCTATAAACAAGGAATTTGCAGAAGGGGGGCTGGGGGTTGGCAATCTTACATTCCACTTTGTGTCAGTCATTTCCAAACAGATTACTCTGTGAAGTGGAAAATCCAGGCAGATTAATGGTTTAATTCAGCTTTCTTGCTTTCTTTTCCTTTCTTTTTCTTTCTTTCGTTCTTTCTTTCCTTTTTCTTTCATTATTTTCCTCTTTTTCTTTCTTTTCTGTCTTTCTCATTCTCTTTCACTTTCTTTTCTTTTCTTCCCTTTCCTCCCCCCCCCCCCAAGTCTCTTCCCCTCTTAAAGCCTCAGATTCTTTCTCTGTAAAATTAGAGTACTGGACTAGGGGATCTCTAAGGCCATTTCTATCACTGATGGTCTTCGATCTAAGGCTCTTTCCAATTCTTCTGATATTCGGTCTCTTCAGCTTTTCTGACATTCTGTGTTTTTCAAGTCCCTCTCTGCTCTGACGTCCTATCTTCTGAGGTCCTTCCAGCTGTAACATTCTGTGTTCTAATTCCCCTTTTCAGAGCTAACATTCTATGTTCTAGTGCTCCTTCTTGCTCTTATGTTCTATGTTCTAGGTCCTTCCCAGTTCTAACATTGTGAGTTTTCAGTTTCTTCCTAACTCTGACGTTCTGTGTTCTAAAGTTCCTGCTTTCAGCTCTGATATTCTATATTCTATGATTTTTGTTCCCCAAGGCTACACCTCCTCCCATCACCAAACACATTCTCTCTCTCTCTCTCTCTCTCTCTCTCTCTCTCTCTCTCTCTCTCT
>NW_020954710.1:5642644-5642802 GCF_900497805.2 Vombatus ursinus
CTCTCTCTCTCTCTCTCTCTCTCTCTCTCTCTCTCTCTCTCTCTCTCCTCTCTGTCTCTGCCTGTCTTGTCTGTCTCTGGCTCTTCTTTCTCTCCCCTCTTTCTCTTTCCTTCTCTCTCTCTTTCTCTCTCTCCTCTCTGTGTCTCTGCCTGTCTTGT